>NC_135971.1:34216490-34248753 GCF_053455715.1 Rhinoraja longicauda
CGGTCTCTGATTATGGCCTTTTTGAGGCAGCGACTCCGGTAAATCCCTTCGATGTTGGGGAGGTCTGAGCCGGTGATGGTCTGGGCAGTGTTCACAACTTTTTGCAGTCTTTTTCGCTCCTGAGCATTCAAGTTGCCGAACCAGGCAGTGATGCAACCAGTCAATATGCTATCCACTGTACACCTGTAGAAGTTTAAGAGAATCCTCTCTGACATTCCAAATCTGCATCATCTTCCCAGGAAGAAGAGGCGTTGATGTGGTTTCATTATAATTGCATCAGTGTGTTGGGTCCAGGGAAGAATTTTGGAAATATGCACGCCCAGGAATTTGAGGTGTGTGACTCTCTCCACCATGACATAAACAGAATTGTGGGTCCTCATCCTTCCTCTGCCAAAGTCCACGATCAGTTCATTTGTTTTACTGATATTGAGAGCCACGTTGTTGTGCTGACACCATTTAGTCAATTGGTCGATCTCACTTCTATACTCTGACTCATCACCATCTGTAATTCGTCCAACAATGGCGGTGTCGTCGGCAAACTTGAAGATGGGGTCTGCACAGTAACGAGTATAGAGTAGGTAGAGGAAGGAAGCAGGGGTGATAGTGGAAGGTTGGAAGGTTGCTTCTCGGCCTGGAGGCCTGTGACTAGTGGTGCGCCTCAGGGTTCGGTCCTGGGTCCATTACTGTTTGTCAGCTACATCGATGATTTGGATGCGAACTGACATGTCGAGATTAGCAAATTTGCTGATTACTCGAAATGGGATAGATTTGCAGATAGTTGTGAAAGATTGCAGCAGTATCTTGATCGATTGGCAGATCGGCTCAGGAATGGTTGATGAAATTTCATACAGAGAAATGTGAGGTGTTGCATTTTGGAAAGTGTAACGTGCACAGGGCCAACACAGTGAATAGTAGCGCTCTGGGGAGTGTTGTAGAACAGACGGATCTTGGAGTGCAGGTGCATGGTTCCTTGAAGGTGGAGTCGCAGATCGATAGGGTGGTCAAAAAGGCTTTTGGCACATTGGCCTTCATCAGTCAGAGTATTGAGTATAGAAATTGGGAAGTAATTTTGCAGTTATATAAGACGTTGTTGAGGTAGCATTTAGAGTAATTTGTTCAGTTCTGGGCACCATATTATAGGAACGCTGTTGTCAAGCTGGAAAAGGTACAGAGAACATTTACGAGGTTGTTGCCAGAACTAGAGGGTCTGAGTTACGAGGAGAGGTCAAGTTGGCTGAAACTTTATTCGTTGGAGCGCATGAGGTTGAGGGGTGATCTTATAGAGGTGTATAAAATCATGAGAGGAATAGATCGGGTAGATGCAGAGCATCTTGCCTTGAGTAGGTGATTGGAGGATCAGAGGACACAGGTTTAAGGGGAAGGCGAAAATATTTAATAGGGTATCTGAGGGGTAACTTTTTCACACAATGGGTGGTGGAACAATCTGCCAGAGGAGGTAGTTGAGGCTGGGACTGTCCCAGCATTTAAGAAACAGTTAGACAGTGTCATGGATAGGACAGGTTTGGAGGGACATGGACCAAACGTTGGCAGATGGGACAAGTGTAGCTGGGGCATGTTAGCCAGCGTAGGCCAGTTGGGCCGAATGGCCTGTTTTCCACGCTGCATCAATCTATGACTCTATGATTCCACTATTCTGGGAAGTGCAGATGTGCTCACAGAATACTCCGTTTTGAGGTTTATTATATAAGAGACTGTCGAGAGCCAACAGCGGAAATGCCTTGAATGGTTTGATTACTTCAATGATACAACATGGTTCAACAAACCTTTCGGCCCATCGAATCCACCGCGACCATCGATCATTCATTCATAATAGATCTATGTTATCGCACTTTCGCGGTCACTCCATGTGCACTCGGGGGATTTTATTGAACCCAATCAGTCAACAAACCCTTACGTCTTTGGGAAGTGCGAGGAGCCGAAGCTCTCGAAGGAAACCCACGCGATCACAGGTTCAACCCACACAGACAGCACCCGAGATCAGAATCGGACCCGGGTCTCTGACGCTGTGAGGCGCACGTCACGGTTATTATTCGTTCGAATAGACGTGTCCCTGGTCTAACAGAAACGACAATGTAACAATGAGCCCAACGTTGTGGCTTTCGACTGCTCTTTGTTGGGCGGTGTGGGCAAGTTGGGCCGAAGGGCCTGTTTCCACACTATATCACTCTATGTCTCTGGCCACCCGTTCTGGACGGGGAGGAGTTCCTGAGATCCGATCGCATGCGGCAGATTCGACCCGCCGATAGCGACATTGCGTTTTCAGCACGGGGTTCGGCGAAGAGCTCGGCGGGTGCAACACGGTGTTCAGCGACACCCGAAGAGTAGGCGGCGCTATGTTCGGTTCGCGACACGTCAACTGGTCAAGTCAAGTCAAGTCAAGTCAATTTTATTTGTATAGCACATTTAAAAACAACCTACGTTGACCAAAGTGCTGTACATCTGACTAGGAAAAAATGAAACATTAGCACGCAAACATAACAGCACATACAAAACAGTTCACAGCGCCTCCTCAATGAGCCTCAAACGCTAGGGAGTAGAAATAGGTTTTGAGCCTGGACTTAAAGGAGTCGATGGAGGGGGCAGTTCTGATGGGGAGAGGGATGCTATTCCACAGTCTAGGAGCTGCAACCGCAAAAGCGCGGTCACCCCTGAGTTTAAGCCTAGACCGCGGGATAGTGAGTAGCCCCAAGTCGGCCGACCTGAGGGACCTGGAGTTTGAGAGGTGGGTTAGAAGATTTTTGATGTAGGGGGGGGAATGTCCATTTAGGGCTTTATATGTGAATAGGAGGAGCTTGAAGTTGATTCTGTACCATACAGGGAGCCAGTGGAGAGAGGCCAGAATCGGCGTGATGTGGTCCCTTTTACGGGTACCCGTCAGGAGTCTCGCTGCGGCGTTTTGGACCAGTTGCAGGCGGGACAGGAAAGATTGGCTGATCCCAGTGTATAGGTAGTTGCAGTAGTCTAGGCGGGAGGAAATGAAAGCGTGAATGATTTTTTCAGTGTCGTCGAATTGACCGAAGGCGTGTGTGTACAGCTTCTGGGAATCTGCCGAAATCGCGATAGGCTGGGAGCGCACGGCGACCCCGTTGTCCGACGAGGACTGCCGCGCCGATCGAATGGCGATCCTTATCCGCCGCGGAGCCGAGATATAGGCCCGCTAATTTGGCCTGGGAAGTCGAAGGCCCGGCAGCATGCGGCAGGTTCGACCCGCCGATTGCAACATTGTGTTTTACGCACGGGGCATCCATCGGAGGGGATCTCGCCGGTGTATGGAGACACCGAATGGTCGGCGGCGCCCCGATCAGGTCGCCAATCGTCAACTGGTGGCCGGCCAGGTTAGTGTCGTTGTTAAATGTACGTTTTGTTTTATTTTTAATTCTGTGTATGTGGGGGGGTGGTGGGGGGGTTGGGGGAAACCTTTTTTTCAATCTCCTCCTCAACGGAGATGCGACCTTTACCGTGTCGTATCTCCGTTCGCGCTACGGCCTAACAACGTGGAGTCGGCGGCCTCCAGCTGGGATCGACCTCGAAGACTCCGGTCGCAGGGCCTGGACTTACCATCTCGGAGGCTTCGGCCGTGGGCCCTGCAGACCGCAACATCGGGAGTTCGCAGGTCCCTGGCTGGCGACCGGCTTTTGGGAGCTCCAACCGTAGCAGCTTCGACCGCCCCGAAGCGCGAGATACGTTCAACCCGCCCGCAGGCCCTTCATCGCCCTGCGTGGCCTGGCCGCAGCACTTTACATCGCCCGGTGGGGGCTCAGGACTCTCATCGCCCTGCGTGGCTCGGCCGCAGCACTTTACATCGCCTGGTGGGGGCTCAGAACTCTCATCGCCCTGCGTGGCTCGGCCCTGGGACTTTACATCGCCCGGTGGGGGCTTCAAGGGGTTGGGAGCCTCGATTGCCTCGTGGCGCCACGGGAGAAGAATGAGGAGGAGATAAGACTTTGCCTTCCATCACAGTGAGGGTATGCCTAGAGCAATCACTGTGATGGCTGTTTTGTGTAAAAAATTGTATCTGTGTGTCTTGTGCTTTTTGATGTCTGCTGCCGGACCCTGACGTGAGAGGACGCTGGCGTTGAGTATTCGCCGCTTTTCCGTCAGGATAGTTTGTCTGTTTGTCTCTATGTTAATTGTATTTGTAAAGCGCTTTGAGCATGTGATAAGGCGCTATATAAAATAAATATATTATTATTATTATTATTAGTGTACCGCTGCTAGGAATCTGCCGAAATGGCGGTGGGCTGGGAACGCACGGCGATCCCGCTATCCAACGTTGGCCGCCGCGGCGCGCCCTATGGTACCGGAACGGTCAGCCGATGCCGCCGCGCAGCGAATTACAGGCCCGCAAATTCGGCCTCGGGAGTCGGCTATGGGGATGCATCCGCCTGGTCTGTGTGGACCGGAGTTCCAGAGTTCCGGCCACAGGTGGCAAATTCGACCCGCCGATAGCGACATTGCGTTTTCAGCACGCCGCTTCGGAGGGGATCACGGAAGAGCCGAGATTTGTGGAGTGCCTCCGAGATGGATTCTGAGAGCAGCTTGTCGTGGAGCCTGCCAGGGAAACATTAAACATGGCCCTGTGGGCATTAAACAGCGCTATGGGCATTAAACATGGCGCTATGGGCATTAAACATGGCGCTATGGGCATTAAGCACGGCGTTATAGGCATTAATCATGGCGCTATGGGCCTTAAACACGGCGTTATAGGTATTAAACATGGCGCTATGGCCATTAAACATGGCGCTATGGACATTAAACATGGCAGCTACTATTCCTGGACTCGTCGGCCGCAGTTAGGCGGAAGCCCGAGTGTGGATGAATGGCGGATTGTGCCACCCGTCCAAGCAGAGACGCTGGTAATCAAGGGTGGTTCGGTAGCAGTTCTCAGCCGCACCACTCCTGGTGTCGCTACACAAAGACCATGCGGACAATTGTTCGCTATGATTTAAGGGGACTGCCCGCAGTGGGATGTTCCCACTGTGGTACTGGATGCGTGAACACACCCAGCACGCTGGGACATTTAGCTGTTGGGTGCATTTATAGCTGAGGGTGAGAAACGAATTTCGAGCAGGAGATTCTTTAATGTCGGCCGAGGTTCCACATTCCTCCCGAACACCGCACATAGACAAGCAACAGTTCACCAACTGAACAATTCACCCATGGGCCTATTGGGCATCCTCGGGGTTTATGTAGTGGCAAGCCTTGCAGTGAGTAAACGCCGTTTTCGCTGCATCGTGCGTTAGTGCCACCTCTCGTGCTTCATGGTGAATATTGATTTATCTATCTTCAGGTAACCCCTTGCATCCCATCTCTCTCCGTTGCTCCTCCACCCTCGTCGTCATACTAGTTTCACTGCTGTCCCGTTGAGTTTCACTGTCTGTACAACTTGTTATCACCTACCCCACACCAACAATGGACCATTGTGGGTTCCACATTTCCTTGAGCATCGTTGTTTTTTATATTTCCTTCATTCATTCGTTCCATTTACTTTCTATATCTGCCCTTTCCCTTTCCCCTGTCTCCCAATCTGAAGAAAGGTCTCGACCCGAATCCCCACTTATTCCCTTTCTCCAGAGATGCTGCCTGATCCGCTGAGTTACTCCAGCATCTGTGTCTATCTTTGCTGTCAATCAGCATCTACAGTTCCTTCTTACGCTCTTTAAAAAGTTGTTACAGTTCGTACCTGCCTCTACTACCTCCTTTGGCCGATCGTTCCATATACGCAAGAGCGGCTCAGTGTAAAAGTTGCCCCTCAGGTTCCTATTAAATATTTCCTCTCTCACCTTAAGACTATGTCCTCTGGTTCTTGATTCCCCCAATCTGGGTAACACACAATTTGCATTCACCCTATCCATTCCCCTCGTGATTTTCCACGCGATAATGGCTTCCACTGTTCAGACTACATCTCCAGTACTTGATACTAATGGATAGACAATAATGCAACGCTACCGTTTCAAGCTCTCTGCATCTCGGCTCGGTGTAAATTGTCCACCTGCACTATTCTTATTAGTACATTTCACCATTTACCCAACAGGGTTTCGAATTTCGCAGCGGCGTGGTCAGATTCTGCACTGCTTCACGTCTTTTCCTTCAATGTTAAATTCACTGTCGCTGCTCTTTCCAGGAATACCCTTGCCTTAAAGAAGTTCTGCACCTCCCTCCGGCGAGATTCCCATCTCCTGCCAGTTCTCACCAAGGACTTTCGTCCGTAACATCATTCCTATTTCTTGTTTCATAGATGCTGCCTGACCTGTCGAGCATTGCCATCATTTGTAATTCCATTGTAAGTTGACTGTGAAATAGGAACATTATTAAACACCACCCGTTATCTCTTGGAAAAGCAAAGAAGTGAACGTGCAGCCGTGCCCCTGTAACGAGAGGACGTTGGTAGATGGATAATTATAAACACAAGTATTCACTCAATAAATGATGGTGATCCGAAACTCAGCGGTTCAATTATACTTTATTGTCACGTACAGTGACGTTATTTGTTTTGCTATCAATTCAGTAAAATCATGCTCTACATAACCACAGTCATGCATAAATATGTTCAACCATTTATTTTAATAACAGTACACTTCTGATATAGAACACAAAGAGTCGCCACGTTTCAGAAACAATCCTGTGCCCTTCAGATTTCAACAGTAGAAGAGCCCTAACCGGTCTGGCTGGGACCATCAACAGTTAAGTGGGATTAGCACAGTTTTTGCGCTAGTATTGACGGGATGGGCTGATTGCTCTCCATTCTGAAAAATGATCCCGACCCGAAACCTTGCCCATCCATTCCCTCCACGAGAGTGGCCTGACCCGGTGAGTTCCTCCCGCATTTTATGTTTTGCTCAAGGTTCTGGCACCTGCAGTTCCGAGTATCTCCATTTTGTTGCCTTTTCTTTGTACATTTAAATGATTCTGCGATTCGTACTGAAAGCTCGCTGAATTGTCATCTGATTGTAACATATTTTAACGTTGGGGTCTGAGATTGGACGACTGCCATTTGAAAAGTGATAATCTGAACAAAAATCTGCAAATGCTGAAATTTGAAAATGTACACGGAAAACGCAGGAAATACTCGATAGGCCAGGCAGCATCTGTGAAAATAGAAACCGAGTCAATCTTGGAGGACAAAGATATTCAATCAGATTTGTTCTTCTTTTAGATATTCAGCGTCTCCGGTGACATTTTTTCATTTTCCTACTATCTCACTTGCTGGTAAGATCTGGTGTTGCCTTTCGATCTGGAATATTGACTCTGTTTCTCTTCGCAGAGGCCCGCCCGACCTGCTGAGTATTTCCAGCTTTTTACGGTTTTATAAAATCCGTTTGATTAACAAGGCAAAAATGGATTAAAGTATAATTGAACATTAGGTTACATTGCTTGGAACGTTACACTGGCCGGTCATCCAAACCTTCGGCTTTAAACCAACAGCGCCATGTTTTAGGATCGGTATACAACGTGCTGATGGAACTCAGCGGGTCAGGCAGCATCTGTGGAGGGAATTGACAGACGACGATTCCGGTTGAGCCCCTCTTTCATGCTGATTGTGGTAGGGGGAGAAAGCTGCAAAAGAGACGTGGGGCCGGAATAAAGCCTGGCAAGTAGGAGGTGGATAGACGCAAAGTGCTGCAGTAAATCAAGCAGCATCTCTGGAGAACAAGGATAAGGTGACCTTTCGAGTCGGAACGTTTCTTCAGAGGTACAAAGTGCTGGAGTAACTCAGCGGGTCAGGCAGCATCTCTGAAGAAAAATAATAGGTGACGTTTCTTTCAGTCTGAAGAAAAGTTCCGAGCCGAAACGTCACATTTTTTTTCTTCAGATATGCTGCCTGACCCGCTGAGTTACTCCAGCACGTTATGTCTATCTTCGTTAGAAACTAGCTCCTGCAGTTCCTCCCAACACAAGTATTACGTGGATTCGGGTGAGGGGAGGGGTGATTGGCAGATGGTTGAAAATAATGAAAACGGCTAAAGGTGAAAAGGATACAAAATCGTGTTAGGTGTGGAAAGAAGGGGAGTGAAATGTAAAGCCAGAGGGAGGGATATCGATGGAAGGGAACATGGGGTGGGGGGATAGTGGGAGGAACGGGTGCCGTTTCGCGTTAGGGGCACATGAAAGGGAGAGAGGGTGGAGGGGATATTAGTTAACATTGGAGAATTCAGTCTTCATACCGAAGATAGATACAAAATGCTGGAGTATCGCAGCGGGACAGGGAGCATCTGTGGAGGGGAGGAATGGGTGACGTTTACCATTCCTTCTCTCCCGAGATGCTGCCTGCCCAGCTGAGTTATTCCAGCTTTTTGTGTCTGTCTTCGGTTTGAACGCGCATCTGTAGTTCCTTCTTACACATCAATCTTCATACCGTTGAGTTCTAAGCTAAGCCAGCAGAATACGAGGTGCTGTTCCTGCAGTCTGCGTGTGGCCTCTCTCTGACAACGGAGGAGGACAAGGACAGATAAGTCGGTTTGGGAATGGGAAGGGTAGTTAAATGGCCGGTAAAGCAAGAACCCGGGCAACGAGCTTCGATTCAACGCGACGGGTCTAATTTCTTTTTAAAAACCGGACAACAATAATAAATGGATAAGCTATCACCTTCTTCGCTTCCTCCCGGAACCTCCTCTGGACAAGAGCATAAATACAAGTGTTTGTGCAGGAACTCAGATACATGAGCAGAAGCGCTATTCTAATCGCGAGATAAATGGACCTCGGGGCGTTGACTTCTGCGTGACTTCGCAACACAAGTCGAGTATTGTAACCGGAGTCCACAGCGCAGTGAAGCTGCCCGAGATGGCAAATAACAGAATCATTGATGTCCTCCGGTTTCTGATCTCGGGATCGCAGATATTACCGTCCACTCGGCGCTTCAGGGCGCTGCGAATTCGACTGACCTGGACAATGTGCCTGACGGTCAGTGAATTTAACAGCAGTACCAGTGGCAGTGGCAGCAGTGGTACCAACAGTTTGGAGAACCATTTCTACGTCTTCCATGCGGGCGAAGAAGCATATTCCGTAACTGTACGGCAGCCCCATCGTATATCACCGGCAACATAGCGGGGCTCATACAGAAAATAATGTGGAATATGGATCAAAAAGCTGAACAAACACACAGTCGTTAGAATCACTGCGGCGGTTCTCTCGGTGCAGTATTGTGATTTTAATTTCTGGCAACAAATGGCGAAGAAGCGGTCGACTGTGAATGACACTGTGGACCAGACGGAGAATTGCACGCAGGATTTTTGTATAAAGGATGTAAGACGACACGTACAGGTGTATGCCAGGAATGAATGCGGAAAATGATAGCTGAGGACGTTACCCACGATGACATTAAATATACAGACCATTGTGTCTGCGACTGCCATAGTTAGCATGTAACGGATGACCACTTTGGAGAGGCCGCACATTCTCCGGGACAGGACCACCAGAGAGAGAACGTTTGCTGTAACAAGATGACAAGGCAGGTAATTACCAGAGAGAAACACCAGCATCGAGAACGTATCTTTGGCCATGGAAACGCTGGGAATAACTGAACCGGGAACATTGTAACTGCTGCCGTCAATATTGCAGGGCAGACATCATTGGCTGTGTGAAGGGGGACGATGTTGGATATTCAACAACAGACCAATTGCCTTTATCGATCGGGGCATTGGGTCTAAGGGTCAGGTTGCAGCTTCATAGCTACTTTCTACCTCATTGGAAACCCTCGGACTATCTTTGATCAGACAGACAGCATCTCTGGAGAAAATGAATCGGCATTCCTGCCATTCATTTGTCCTAAATACCGTCTATATCTCTCGTTCCACTTCCCCCTGACTCTCAATCTGAAGAAGGGGCTCGACCCGAAAAGGGCACCTATTCCTTTTCTCCACAGATGCTGCCTGACCCGCCGATTTACCAGATTGTCCAGCCTGTATTCGGTTTAAACCGGCATTTGCAGTTCCTCACTACACACATTTTTGATCGGACTTTACTGGATTTATCTTGCACCAAACGTTATTCACGTTATTAACGTGATCATGTATTCGTACACTGTGGATGGCTCGGTTGCAATCATGCATTTTCATTCCGCTGACTGGTTAGCACGCAAGAAGAGCTTTTCACTGAACCTCGCTTCACGTGACAAGAAACTAGATTGAAACTCAGAAATATTCCTAAGGAATACAGATAATCAGAAGTAAAGCGAAGGAGGTGGCAACACAATAACTCACCTGGTATACCGATAATTGCAAGAATCGGGTAGCAAATCATGGTCGCATCAGCCGCCTCTATTCCCTGCATTCTCTGATGGATAGGAGCAAGATTTCGTTAATGTAAACATACAGATGCCACACTGAAGCGATTCACCGTGCAGCCTGATTTATACGTCATCCTTCTCCACTGGGAAACCAAATTACATTACAGTTCCGCACACTTCATCTCACAAACATCTCCTGCTCTTTCCATTTGAATGAACAGCTAATGTCGGCGCACGGTAATTGATACGAGTGACTCCAATAAACAGGATTACTCTGGGCCGTTCCGGGCTCACTACTGCGCACAGCCCTGAGCTGTGAACCGGAGTCTCGAGTTTATCTATCCCCCTTTTCTTACTTTACCTGCGTAAAGACTAGCTCTCTTCCTCTGTGCCTGCCTCTGTTCATCACTTCCATTTGTATTCTTTTGGTAAGGAGTCCTGTTCTTCCGATCCTTTGGCTCAACATTCAAGGGATGCTTGATTCAGCGTCAAGCGACGACTTCATAAGGTCGTCATCAGTGATCGGAGCAGAATTAGGCCATTCGGCCCATCAAGTCTACTTCGCCATTCAATCATGGCTGATCTATCTCTCTCTCCAAGCCTTCTCCACATAACCCTTGGCAGCTGTACTAATCAAGAATCTATCTCTGTTTTAAAAATATCCATTGACTTGGCCGCCACAGCCTACTGTGGCAACGAATTCCACAAATTCACCAGCCTCCGACTAAATAAATTCCTTCTCGTCTTCTTCATAAAGAAACATCCTTTAATTCTTAGGCTATGTCGTCCAGTCCTGGACTATCCCACTAGTGGAAACATTCCCTCCTCGTTCACGCTATCCAAGCCTTTCACCCATTCGTGCATTCCAACGTGGTCCTCCCTCATTCCTCTAAACTCCAACGAGTACAGGCCTAGTGCATGCTCATCATATGTTCCTGGAATCATCCTTGTAAACCTCCTCTGGACCCTGTCCAGCGCCAGAACATCTTTCCTCAGGTATGGTGCCCACAATTGCTCACGATACTCCAAATGCAGCCTGACCAGTGCTTTATAAAGCCTCGGTATCACATCCCTGTTTTTGTGTCCTTGCCCCCTTGAAATAAGACTTGACTTCTTATTGACGTCCAAGGGCAATGGGGGAACATAATTCTATGCTGTGGTCAGAGTTGAACCAAAGTGATGGCGTCGACCAGTAAATTAACAGCTGACAAAGGTGCAATTCACTTGTTCGGAAGCCAACAGAGGATGGCAGTAATATTGTGATTAAAGGCTCTATCCTAGACAGAGAAATGCATGGTGGGGCAGGATAAATGAGATATGTGTGACTGGTCAGAATGGGGGGAAAATAGTAACAGGAGCAACCAAATGATATTTTCAAGATTCACCATAAAAAGCATCCTCTTGGTGAGCATCACAGTTGGGGTTGACAACTGTGCTGCCCAAGACCAGATAACATTGTAGAGAGTTGTGGATGCAGCCCAGCCCATCACACAGCCCAGCCCAGCCCATCACACAGACCAGCCCATCACACAGCCCAGCCCAGCCCATCACACAGACTGTTACATCACACAGCCCAGCCCAGCCCATCACACAGCCCAGCCCATCACACAGCCCAGTCCATCGCACAGACCAGCCGCTCCGCCATTAATTCCATCTACACTTCCCGCTGCCCCTGTAAAGACCCACACCCTGGTCATAACCTTTTCCCCTCTCTCCCATCAGGCTGATGATACAAAAGCTTGAAACCACATACAATCTCATTCAAGAACAGCTTCCCGGCTGTAAGCTAAGGGTATAGTTTGGATCTTCCAATCTTCCTTGTTATGTCCCGTGAAGCTTTCATTTTCAACCTGCACATTTATTTGTGGCTGTGACATTATATTCTGCATTCTGTTCGCGTTCTTTTTTGCATTACTCGTTGTACGGATGTGGTGTGATTATACTCATGATCTGGATGGTGTGAATGACCTGGACAATTTGCGAAACAGTATCTCGATTCATGTGACGATAGTAAACCACTACTAATACCACGACTGCTCACTATCAATAAAATATTAAAGTTCCACCTCCGCACCATTTTTTCTATCCTACTCTCCACGTCTCTTAATTTCTTAAGGCACATAAATCTTCAAATCTCTTTTTTGAATAAACAAGACGTGAACCTCCAGGGCCTTCCAGGGTAGAGAAGTCTGAAGACTTTATTCCTCTATCCGTTGCATCTTACAAGGACAAATTATTGTTTTCTTATCCCAGTCGTAAATGCCCTACCCTACTGTCTAACACTCTGTCTGACTGGGTCTAGACCACTCTGCCACAGGAAACATTTCATAATCATAATTATACTTTATTAGCCAAGTATGTTTTGCAACATACAAGGAATTTGATATGCCATACAGTCATACCAATAAAAAGCAACAAAACACAAAAATTACATTTTAACATAAACATCCACCGCAGTGACTCCTCCACATTCCTCACTGTGAAGGAAGGCGAACAAAAGTTCAATCTTTGGAGCTTCCTGACATCAGTCTCTCCCCGAGACTGCAAGCTCCTCGATGCTGGAATCCACAGGTGTTGATCCCAGGCAAGGGGGAAGGACAGCGACACCTGTGTGCCCTTGTACACCAGTCACTGAAAGTTGGCGTGCAGGTACAGCAGGCAGTGAAGACAGCTAATGGCATGTTGGCCTTCATAACGAGAGGATTTCAGTATAGGAATACAGAGGGTCTTCTGCAGTTGAATAGGGCCCTGGTTAGACCACATCTGGAGTATTTTATACAGTGTTGGTCTTCTAATTTCAGGAAGGTCAGCCTTGTAATTGAGGCAGTGCAGCGTAGATTCACGAGATTGATCCCTGGGATGGAGGGACTGTCATATGAGGAAAGATTGAAAAGACTAGGCTTGTATTCACTGGAGTTTAGAAGGAAGAGGTGGGATCTTATAGAGACATATAAAATTATAAAAGGACTGGACAAGCTAGATGCAGGGGAAATGTTCCCAATGTTGGGGAGTCCAGAACCAGGGGGCACAGTCTTAGATTAAAGGGGAGGCCATTTAAAACTGAGGTGAGAAGGAACTTTTTCACTCGGAGTGATCTTTGATGGCACACACAGAGGAAGTGATGGGAGATCAACCTTGTAGCTTGCTTGTATGAGACTGGGTAGAATGTCTCCATTATCAGGGTTCAGAACAGTCTTTCCATCAGCAAGAGTACAGTGTGATTCTCCTCTGCTTCATTGCAGACATTCAATGATTTTTAAACATTGTGATAATGCCTGCCTCAACTACCTCCTCTGGCAGCTCGCTCCATACACCCACCATCCTTTGTGTGAAAATGTTACCCCTCTGGTTCCCATTAAATCTTTCTCCCCTCACCTTAAACCTATATCTTCTGGTTCCAGAGTCCCCTACTCTGGGCACAAGACTCTGTGCATCTTCCCAATCTATTCCTCTCATGATTTTGAAAGGATTACTCCTCATCCTCCTGCTCTCCAAGGAAGAGAGTCATAGCCTGCTCAAGCTCTCCCTGTAGCTCAGGCCCTCGAGTCCTGGCAGCATCCTTGTAAATCTTCTGTGTATCCTTCGTCTTACTCCGACACATGGCAACTTTCTTTCCCTGCACGAAAAAAGTTTCACCATCACTCGAGATACAATGGGGAGGGTGAAATTGGGGAAATAAAATAGGCTCATAAAAGGAAGCAGTTGGGTGGAGGTGTACATAGAACACAGAAAAGTACAGCACAGGAACAGGCCCTTCGACCCACAATGTCTGTGTCGAACATGATGCCAGCATAAACTAATTTCATCTGCCTGTACATGATCCATAGCCCTCCATTCTACACATATCCATGTGCCTTGTTAAAAGCTTTTTTAAAAGCCTCTTTAGTGCTGCTATCATATAGTTTAGATAGCTGTGAAGGAAAATAACTGCTGATGCTGGTACAAATCGAAGGTATCACAAAATGCTGGAGTAACTCAACGGGTCAGGCAGCATCTCTGGAGAGAAGGAATGGGTGACTTTTCGGGTCGAGACCCTTCTTCAGACTGATTTTAGATAGCTGTGTCTGTTGGCACATACATTGCTAGATTACCACATGGTATGCTGCTCTGGAACGTTAGATTGCATGGGATCAAAGGAGAGATAGCTGAATGGATAGAAAATTGGCTTCTTGGGAGGAAGCAAAGGGTAATGGTGGAGGGTATCTTCCCAAACTGGTGGCCTGTGACTAGCGGTGTGCCTCAGGGTTTGGTGCTGGGCCAGTTACTGTTTGTCATTTATATCAATTATGAAAGTTTGCCGATGATACAAAAGTTTGCTGATGATACAAAAGTGGATGGTATTAAAGATAGTGAAGATGGTTGTGAAAAATTGCAGCAGGATCTTAACTGATTGGCCAGCTGGGCTAGAGAATGGTTGATGGAATTTAATACAGAGAAATGTGAGATGGTCAAAAAGGCTTTTGGTACATCAGTCAGAACATTTGAATATAGAAATTACGAGGTCGTGTTGCAGTTGTTTAAGACATTTGCGAGACTACATTTAGAGTATAGTGTTCAGTTCTATGTTGTAGGGAAAATGTTGTCAAGCTGGAAAGGGTGCACAGATGACTTACAAGAACATTGCCAAGACAGAGAGGATTTACGAGGATGTTGCCACAACTAGAGGGGTTGACCTGCAGGGAGAGGTTGAGTCGGCCGATTTTAGGTTAGTAACCTAAAATTTGAAAATTCAATATTCATACCATTGGGTTGCATGCTACCCAAGCAAAATATGAGGTGCTGTTCTTCCAGTTTGTTTGTGGTCTCACTCTGACAATGGAGGAGGCCCAAGACAGAAAGTTAAATAGGGGAATGTGAAGAGAAAGTGACAATTAAAATTGTCATTAACTAGTAGACCTAGCAGATCATAGTCAGAGTGATACAGCATGGAAACAGGCCCTTTGGCCCATCGTGCCCACACCGGTCAACATGTCCCAGCCGCACTAGTCCCACCGGCCCACGTTTGGCTCATATCCCTCCAAACCTGTGCTATCCATGTATCTGTCTAACTGTTTCTTAAACGTTGGGACAGTCCCTGCCTCAATGACCTCCTCTGGCAGTTCTGGCAGGTTTTCACATTACAAGTGGTGTTCGGTGAAACAGTTGCCTCGTCTACATTTTCTCTCGCTGATGTACAGGGGGCACAGCTGGAACATCAGGTGCAGTAGATGAAGTTAGAGGAACCTCTCTCTAACCTGGAAGGACTGTTGGAATCACTTTATTCACAAAATGCTGGAGTAACTCAGCAGGTCAGGCAGCATCTCGGGAGAGAAGGAATGGGTGACGTTTCGGGTCGAGACCCTTCTTCAGACTGATGTCGGGGCTGTTGGAATCACTGGATGGCTATGACAGAGGAAGTAAAAGGGCAGGTGTTACATCTCCTGCGGTTGCAGGGGAGAGTACCTGGGGAGGGGATGGTGTTGGTTGAAGAGCTGAGTGAACCAGGGATTTGTGGAGGGATCAGTCTCTGAAGAAAACAGGAAGAGTTGGGGATGGGAAAATGTGTCTCGTGGTGAGGTCATGTTGAAGGGGACGGAAATATGGGAGCATAATGCACTGGATGAAATGTGAGGATCAGGGGAACTCTATCCTTTTTATATTGGAGCATAATGCACTGGATGAGATGTGAGGATCAGGGGAACTATCCTTTTTATATTGGAGCATACTGCACTGGATGAGATATGAGGATCAGGGGAACTCTATCCTTTCTCTGGTCTGGGGGCAAGGGGCAGTGAGAGCAGAACTATGGGACACAGAGGAGAAGGGGGTGAGGGATCCATCTTTGACAGCGGGGGGGGAACCACACTTACTAAAGGCAGAGGACATCTCGAATGGGAAACCTCTTCTCGGGAGCAGATGCGGCGAAGATGAAGAGATTGAGAGTAAGGGGTGGCATTTTTGCAAAAAGTAGAGTAGGAAGAGGAGGAGCAGTCCAGATAACTGTTGCAGTCGGTGGGTTTAGAGTGCAGATCAGTTGATAGTCTGTCGCCTGTGATGCAGAAAAAGAGATCAAGAAAAGAAAAACACTATTCCATTGAGAGTCGGAGCATGAGGGGAGATCTTATAGAGGTATACAAAATCATGAGAGGAATAGATCGGGTAGATGCACAGAGTCTTTTACACAGAGTAGGGGAATTGAGGATCAGAGGATATAGGTTCAAGGTGAAGGGGAAAAGATTTAAGAGGAATCTGAGGGGTAACATTTTCACACAGAGGGTGGTGGGTGTATGAAACAAGCTGCCAGAGGAGGTCGTTGAGGCTGGGACTCTCCCATCGTTTAAGAAACAGTTGGTCAAGTACATGGATAGGACAAGTTTTGGAAGGTTATGGACCAAGCGCAGGCAAGTGGGACTAGGGTAGCTGGGACATGTTGGCAGGTGTAGGCGAGTTAGGCTGAAGGGGCTGTTTCCACACTGTATCAATCTATGACTCTATGAGAATGAGGTGTCAAGACACTCAATAGTTCAATAGGTTGAATAGTGTTTTATTTGTCACATGTGCAACTGCACAATGATTATTTTTGCATATATTACACATGCGGGCGCCATATTTTGGCATCATTATTCAAAGTCCAAAGTCCGGTCAGCTCGATGTACTGGAGCCCTTGCACGAACCAACATCCATCTCCTCTCCTGGACATCTCTGTGTCCCAGGAATGGCTCCTGCGGCCGACCATTAAGGTGCTGGAGGCAATACCCCGGGTCATCCTCCCACCAGCCCACGCTCCTCACATGCAACATCTCCAGCTCCCTCCCGGTTACACCGTCCAATGGGCCTTTTGGCAGGGCACCTATCCTGCCTCAGATGGTTCTCAGGAACCGGGTAAATGAGCCCACTTCCACCACCCTGGTCATTTCACCAGTTCTACAGTTCACCTCAGATTCTTGAGATCACACCTTCCCCAGCCAACAATGGGCCATGCAAGGTTCAACCCTGCTTTAGGTCCTTTGTTGCTGACCCTGATTTGTTTAGGTCTTTTCTCTCCTCTGGCTCTCACCCCACCCCCTCCTTCCAGTCTGAAGAAGAGTCCTGACACAAAATGTCACCTATACTTTTTCTCCAGTGATGCTGCCTGACCAACTGAGTTACTCCAGCACTTTGAATCTATCTGTGGTATAAACTAGCATCTGCAGATCCTTGTGTTTACAAGAACTGGAGGACATAGATTTAAGGTGAGAAGAGAAAGATTTAATAGGAACCCGAGGGGCAAGTTTTTCAGAAGATGGTGGAGATTTGGAACCAGCTGCCAGAGGACGTAGTTGAGGCTGGTACTGTAACAACATTTAAAAAGACATTTGGACAGGGATGTGGATTGATACATAGATACATACTGTAGATACATAGACATTAGGTGCAGGAGGAAGCCATTCAGCCCTCCGAGCCAGCACCGCCATTCAATGTGATCATGGCTGATCATCCACAATTAGTACGCCGTTCCTGCCTTCTTCCCATACCCCTTGATTCCACTAGACCTAAGAGCTCTATCAAACTCTCTTTTGAATGCATTCAGTGAATCGGCCTCCACTGCCTTCTGAGGCAGAGAATTCCACAAATTCACGACTCTGCATGAAAAGGTTTTTCCTCATCTCAGTTCTAAATGGCCTACCCATTATTCTAAAACTGTGGCCCTCGGTTCTGGGCTCATGTTTCCTGCATCTAGCATGTCCAATCCCTTAATAATTCTATATGTTTCTCTAAGATCCCCTCTCATCTTTCTAAATTCCAGTGAATACAAGTCTAAATTCCAGTGAATACAGGAAAGTTTCGAGGGATAAGGGCCAAACGCGGGCAGGTAGATGGGACATCTTGGTCGACATTGACGAGATGGGCCGAGGGGCCTGTTTCAGTGCTTCAAAATCAATGAAAATAAAAGAAAAACATGTAGGAAAGTACTGCAGATGCTGGTTTAAACCGAAGATAGACACACGAACATGAGGTGGTAAGTTTGAAGAAGGGTCTCGACCCGAAATGTCCCCTATTCCTTTTCCCCAGAAATGCTGCCTGGCCCGCTGAGTTACTCCGAATTTTTGTGTCCCACTTCGCTTTAAACCAACATTTCTGTAGTTCCTTCCCACACTTTCTGTTAGACTCTTTCACTGGCACTGCAACGTTGCCGGCCACCGAACTCGCTCAGTAGCGCCACTGTCGGCTGTGGCCGGTGGTGCAATACATTCAACTTCACCAGTCTGTCTCCCTGCGGGCAGAATCAAAAGCTCCCAGTAGCGAGTGAAACCCTCGCCACAAGTGAAGACAACTTGAGGTGCGGTTTTGTAACGGCTCGTACTGCAACTCGCCTCAACGCCCGACTCAGGTACAGCGCGACCCAACACATGTCGGGATATAACGCGGGTTCCGAAGCTGGAACTTGCAAGCTGTGAACATGTCGGGCACACAAGGCTTTACCTAAATACACAAGGCGTTCCCATGAGGAGAGTCAGTTACACTAGAAGTAATCAGTGCAGTGCACTAAATGCACACCCGAGCGGTTTGCAACTTCCAGCGAAAAAAGTTATTTTATTTGCAATGTTCGGCTGAGTTCATTCAACCCTCGGTAATTTTTTTTCACGCTCGAAGATCGTCTTTTTGCGATCAAACTACATGTAAACATTGGGCGCCGGGCTGAAGTGAATCGAAGGCCTCTGTAACTTTTTAACGACCTTGCGTAAAATGGCGCTTTAAATAGTAACTCAGGCGCAGGCTGCAAAGCGGTGTCTGGACATCAAGCCTGGACTCGGACCGACACTCGGACATGGATTTAAGTGTGCAAAGCTCTCTGGTGGAAAGCGGATTCCCCTGTAGACGCGCTCATTATAACAAGCCTGGACGGATACAAAGGCGCTGAACTTTTCACATGTCCTTCATTGTTACTAATTGTGTTTGACATTGGATCGCTAAGTTTAGAGAGACCGTATGGAGACAGGCGGGCGGCATTTTTAAAGAGGCCAATTAACCCACAAACACCGCTCGTCTTTCCGATGTGGGAGGAAACCCACGCGGTCGCAGAGAGAATGTGCAAACGCTACACAAACAACACCCGAGGGCAGGCTCGAACCCGGGACCGTGACGCTGCGAGGCAGCAGCTTTATCAGCTGCACCACTGTGCTGCCCTAACGGAGCAAACCGTCTAAACGTGTCTTCTCTCTAAACATGTGACGACACTGTTCTGTTTCATGCTCTTGCATGTTACGCTGATGTATCAGACTGCTGAGGATAGACACAAAGAGCCGCAGTAACTCAGCGGGACAGGCAGCATCTCTGGAGAGAAGGACGTTTCGGGTCGAGACCCTTCTTCAAACTGTCGAGTTTAAAATAAACTTCCCTTATCAACGTTGTCGTTCACCCAATCGCATTCTGCACGTTCCTTCCGCATTCCATCTCCGCGATTTGAAACATGACTGCGTTCAAGGTTTTTCAGTTCAGTGGAACATTTTCACTCCCCTCCCCCCCTCGCACATTCCAAAGACGTGCAGGTTTGTAGGTTAATTGGCTTCTGTAAATCGTCCCTAGAGTGTAGGATAGAACTAGTATATGGATGATTGCTGGCCAGCATGGACAGTGGGCCACAGGGCTTGTTTCATGCTGTATCAATAAACTAGAAATTGACACGGTTAATGGCAGGATTTGAAGGCCTGAGCTATAGGGAGAGATTAGTTAGTCTAGGACGTTATTCCTTGCAGTGCAGGGGGCTGAGGGGTAATCTTTTATAGAGGTGTTTAACATAATGAGGGGAATAAACGTCACCCATTCATTCTATCCAGAAATGGGCATGTCCCGCTGAGTTATCCCAGCATTTTGTGTCTATCTTTGGTGTAAACCAGCATCTGCAATTCCTTCCGACATGTGGCATGTTTCTGTGCCATATGATTCTGACTCTCTGATGATGAATGTTAAATTGTTGGTAACTAAATGCAGTGGAAATTAATTTACTTGAAATTTGTGGGAACAGAGTATATTATGCCACAGGGAAAACTTGAAGCTTGAATTTTGTGGGAATAGGTTTATTGTGCAGGTTAATGGATTGGGCAAGTGACTGAAATGTCCGTCAGCTAAATATTTAGGATCAGCGACCACTGTTCTATGAGTATTAAAGTTGTGATGGAAAAAGACAGGGCAGCCCCACGTGCTAAAATTCTGAATTGAAGCAAAGCCAACTTTAATGGTGTTAGACAGGAACTTACTGGAGCAAGTTCTAGAGCAGATGGATCTCGGAGTGCAAGTACAAAGCTGGGTGGCATTGAGGGCTGCGAGGAGCATGCTATGAGGCTGCAGGGTTACTTGGATAGGTTGGGTGAGTGGGTAGATGCATGGCAAATGCAATATAATGTGGATAAATGTGAGGTTATCCACCTTGGAGAATGTGGATCGATGAAGATTTTAGTCAGAACCCTTCTTCCGACTAATTGGTGGGGTTGGGAAAGAAAGCTGGAAAAGAGGAGGAACAGGACACAGCATGTGTTCATCTATTACCGGCCATCGGGTTCCAACACAAAGCTTCACCTGTGCACATTCTACTGGGATGCTGCCTGACCCGCTGAGTTACTCCAGCACTTTGTGTCTATCACCCAGAGAGTTACTCTGATTACTCCAACATTTTCTGTGTTGACAATAGGATGTTTGCATATACAAAGATCGTACAAAGACCAATGTTGCAAATGGCCAGGGTACATGTTACAAGCCATTTCTCTGTAGCTGTAATACAATATTCTGCACTATGCTCAATTTTCTCTTCACAGTGCCTATTGAATGTGTATGGCATGCATATGTTTTTACTGGACACAGTTTTTCTATATATGTGTCGATGCAGATCATTATCTTATACACCTCTGTAAGATAACCCCTCATCCTCCTGCACTGCAAGGAATAAAGTCCTAGCCCTCCCATCTTCTCCCTGTAGATTAGGTTCTGGGGCCCTTGGATACAGAGATACATAGATCAGGGTAGGGGCATTGGATACAGAGATACATAGATCATCCTATATAGCTAAAGAAGCCTGTTTTTCAGCTGTGTGTACAAAGTGAGTTCTGTGTGAAGGTTTTTAGTTGAATGACCAATTCAGTCTTCAGTCTTTCAGTTCTAATTAGTTAGCTTTTCGTTTTATTAGCTATGATATATTCAGTTTTTAGTTAAGGTCTGCAGATCCTTTAATCCTTTGCTCTGATACCAATTAACCATTTTGCCTGAATAACATTTTTTTAACGCTGAAACTGGACTCAGGAAATCATTATGAATTCAGTGATCCCACATTGGGATTTATGATCTTGTGTTGGAGGTAAAAGATGGTGCCTCTGAAAAGGCAGGAGCACTCCTTGGACTTTAGACTTTAGAGATACAGTGAAGACAGGCCATTTGGCCCACCGAGTCCATGCCGACCGGTGATACACTAGCACGATCCTACCCACCAGGGCCAATTTACAATAAAGCCAATTAACCTACAAACCTGCATCTTACTGGAATGTGAGAGAAAACCAGATCACCCAGAGAAAACCCATGTGGTCACATAGGGAACGTACAATCTCCACATAGACTGCACTCGTAGGATGGAACTCGGGTCTCTTGTGCTGTAAGGCAGCAACTCTACCGCTGCGTCACTGTGTCGCCACTCCCTTCGTGCTGGAGCTTTGGCCTAAGTTGAAAGCTCTGATGTCCAGAGGAACATTCGTACTGGGAGCCTATAGGACGTGTACACCTGATCAACCCATGAAACAACGCAGGGAGACACTAAATTTAGATGTTTGTGTTTTACTCCACAGATTTTGACGGAGGTTACTGAGAAGGCTGGACCTTGGACAATGGCCTCCCTACCACCCCTTGGTCGACTCTACAGCGAGGTGACCTGCTCCATCTGCCTGGATTTCTTCCAGGAGCCGGTGGCCCTGGAGTGCGACCACAACTTCTGCCGGCTGTGCATCTCGCCGAGCTGGGAGAAGGGCGACGCCTTCTACTCCTGCCCCGAGTGCAGGGAGGTGTTCAAGGACAAGAGGTTGAAGCCCAACCGCAAGCTGGCCAACATTGTGGAGGGTGTGAAGGAGCTGAAGCTGGAGCCCCGCCAGGGACAGCCGGCCTTCTACTGCCAGCGGCACCAGGAGAGACACAAGCTCTTCTGCCTGGAGTGCCAGGGTGCCATCTGCATCGTCTGCTCTTGCTCCAGTGAGCACCAAGGCCACGTCATCATCCCCATCGAGGAAGCTTCCGTCTTCTACAAAGTAAGTGTCTTCAAAGAGTCATACAACATGGGGACAGGCCCTTTGGCCCCACATCTGAAGAAGGGTCTCGATCTGAAACGTCACCCATTCCTTCTCTCCAGAGATGCTGCCTGTCCCGCTGAGTTACTACAGTTTTTTGTGTCTACCTTTTGTCCAACGCATCCATGCCGACCTGGATATCCCATCTGAGCTAGTCCCATTTGCCCGTGTTTTGTATCCCTCAAACCCTTTTCTATCCACGTATTTGTCCAACTGTCTTTCAAATTGAGTTTTTGGTTTAGGTTTATTATTCTCACATGTACCTAACATTGTTTTGCATGCAGACACAAAATGCTGGAGTAACTCAGTGGGACAGGCATCGGGTCCACCATGATGTAGAGCTCTTCTTCCGTCTCCTCCGCATCCATGCCTTTTTCTCTGGGAAGGAATCCTCACCACCCAGTGATGTCCCCTTCTCCCGTCTCCAACAGACCCCTCCTCTTGGACTCCCCCCCGGATGGCCATCTACCTTCTTTAGACATTTTCATTTCCAACTGCCGGCAGGACATCAATCGCCTCAAACTTTCCGCTCCCCTTACTAACTCTAACTTCTCCTTCCCTGAACGTACAGCCCTCCGCTCACTCTGCAACAACCCCGACTTGATAATCAAACCCACTGACAAGGGAGGTGCCGTGGTAGTCTGGCGCACTGACCTCTATCGAGCTGAGGCCAGACGACAACTCTCAGACATCTCTCTCCTACATAACCTTGGACCATGATCCCACAGACGAGCACCAGACCTTAATCTCAAACACCAAATGTTCTAGGGGCCGGAGAACCTAGGGTGATGGAGGAACTGAAGGAAATCCACATTAGGCAGGAAATGGTTTTGGGTAGACTAATGGGACTGAAGGCTGATAAATCCCCAGGGCCTGATGGTCTGCATCCCAGGGTACTTAAGGAGGTGGCTCTAGAAATAGTGGAAGCATTGGAGATCATTTTTCAATGTTCTATAGATTCAGGATCAGTTCCTGTGGATTGGAGCATAGCAAATGTTATCCCACTTTTTAAGAAAGGAGGGAGAGAGAAAACGGGTAATTATAGACAAGTTAGTCTGACATCAGTGGTGGGGAAGATGCTGGAGTCAATTATAAAAGACGAAATTGCTGAGTATTTGGATAGCAGTAATGGGATCGTTCCGAGTCAGCATGGATTTACGAAGGGGAAATCATGCTTGACCAATCTACTGGAATTTTTTGAAGATGTAACTAGGAAAATTGACAGGGGAGAGTCAGTGGATGTGGTGTACCTCGACTTTCAGAAAGCCTTCGACAAGGTCCCACATAGGAGATTAGTGGGCAAAATTAGGGCACATGGTATTGGGGGTAGGGTACTGACATGGATAGAAAATTGGTTGACAGACATAAAGCAAAGAGTGGGGATAAATGGGGCCCTTTCGGAATGGCAGGCAGTGACCAGTGGGGTACCGCAAGGTTCGGTGCTGGGACCCCAGCTATTTACAATATACATTAATGACTTAGACGAAGGGATTAAAAGTACCATTAGCAAATTTGCAGATGATACTAAGCTGGGGGGTAGTGTGAATTGTGAGGAAGATGCAATAAGGCTGCAGGGTGACTTGGACAGGTTGTGTGAGTGGGCGGATACATGGTAGATGCAGTTTAATGTAGATAAGTGTGAGGTTATTCACTTTGGAAGTAAGAATAGAAAGGCAGATTATTATCTGAATGGTGTCAAGTTAGGAGGAGGGGGAGTTCAACGAGATCTGGGTGTCCTAGTGCATCAGTCAATGAAAGGAAGCATGCAGGTACAGCAGGCAGTGAAGAAAGCCAATGGAATGTTGGCCTTCGTAACAAGAGGAGTTGAGTATAGGAGCAAAGAGGTCCTTCTACAGTTGTACCGGGCCCTGGTGAGACCGCACCTGGAGTACTGTGTGCAGTTTTGGTCTCCAAATTTGAGGAAGGATATTCTTGCTATGGAGGGCGTGCAGCGTAGGTTCACTAGGTTAATTCCCGGAATGGCGGGACTGTCGTATGTTGAAAGGCTGGAGCGATTGGGCTTGTATACACTGGAATTTAGAAGGATGAGGGGGGATCTTATTGAAACATATAAGATAATTAGGGGATTGGACACATTAGAGGCAGGAAACATGTTCCCGATGTTGGGGGAGTCCAGAACAAGGGGCCACAGTTTAAGAATAAGGGGTAGGCCATTTAGAACGGAGATGAGGAAGAACTTTTTCAGTCAGAGAGTGGTGAAGGTGTGGAATTCTCTGCCTCAGAAGGCAGTGGAGGCCAGTTCTTTGGATGCTTTCAAGAGAGAGCTGGATAGAGCTCTTAAGGATAGCGGAGTGAGGGGGTATGGGGAGAAGGCAGGAACGGGGTACTGATTGAGAGTGATCAGCCATGATCGCATTGAATGGCGGTGCTGGCTCGAAGGGCTGAATGGCCTACTCCTGCACCTATTGTCTATTGTCTATTGTCTATTGTCCATTACTGATGTCATTACCTCCGGCTCTCTGCCCTCTAAAGCCTCCAACCTTATCGTTCCCCAGCCCTGCACGGCTCGATTTTATCTTCTCCCCAAAATCCACAAACAGAACCGCCCTGGCAGACCCATTGTTTCTGCTAATAAAAAGTCTGAAGAAGGGTCTCGACCCGAAACTTCACCCATTCCTTCTCTCCAGAGATGCTGCCTGTCCTGCTGAGTTACCCCAGGATTTTGTGCCAACCTCCAATTTAAACCAGCATCTGCAGTTCTTTCCTACACATTGTTTTGCATGCTGTCCAATCAAAATCACATTTACTTTAGATATTAGAGATATAGCACAGAAACAGACCCTTTGGCCCATTAAGTCGGCACCATCCAGCGATCACCCCCTACACTAATACTATCCTACATACCAAGGATCATTTTATAACTTACTTAAACCAATTACCCTACTCACCTGTACATCTTTGGAGTGTGGGAGGAAACTCTCGCAGTCAGAGTGAGAACGTACAAATTGTGTACAGACATCACTCGTAGTCAAGATCGAACCTGGGACTCTATTCCATTTCTCCACAGATGCTGCCTGACCTGCTGAGTTACTCCAGCATTTTGTGTTTGTCCCTGAAACATTAAGCTGCCAGTCCTGTCCCTCCCTTAACCAGGCTTCCATAACAGGTATGACATTCCAGTCACACGTACCTACCTATCCAGGCCCTGTTCTCATCCGCCTCACCCATCAGGCCTTTTGCATTGAAATAGATGCTAATTAATTCTCACTCCCAGCTTTGCTCCTACATACAGACCTTGCTTTCATCAACCTCTAGCCTGACCTGTATCACTCCTGCTGTGGATCACATCCCCCTGCCAATCTAGTTAACAACCAACCCGATCAGCACTAGTAAACATACTTGCCAGGATATTGGTTCCCCTGTAGTTCAGCTGCAACCCATTTGACTCTGCATTAAAGTTTGACAAGCAAGTCAACGCTGTGGTAAAAGCCAGCTTCTTCCATCTTCGTACCATAGCTAAAATCAAACCATTCCTCCAATTTGACGACATTGGAAAAATCATCCACGCATTCATTTTCACCCGCCTAGACTACTGCAACTCCCTATACACTGGGATCAGCCAATCATCCCTGTCCCGCCTGTAATTGGTCCAAAACGCCGCAGCGAGACTCCTGACGGGTACCCGTAAAAGGGACCACATCACCCCGATTCTGGCCTCTATCCACCGGCTCCCAGTACGGTACAGAATCAACTTCAAGCTCCTCCTATTCACATACAAAGCCCTAAACGGGCTTGGCCCCCCTACATCAAAAATCTTCTAACCCACCAATCTATCTCCAGGTCCCTCAGGTCGGCCGACATGGGGCTACTGACTATCCCGCGGTCTAGGCTTAAGCTCAGGGGTGACCGCGCTTTTGCGGTTGCAGCTCCTAGACTGTGGAACAGCATCCCTCCCCCCATCAGAACTGCCCCCTCCATCCACTCCTTTAAGTCCAAGCTCAAAACCTATTTCTACTCCCTAGCGTTTGAGGCCCTCTGAGGGGGCGTTGTGAACTGTTTATGTATGTGCTGTTATGCTTGTGTGCCATTGTATGTTCGTTCTTACTACCTGCACTGATGTACAGCACTTTGGTCAATGTGGGTTGTTTTTAAATATGCTATACAAATAAAATTGACTTGACTTGACTTGATCCCTCTTCATCAGGTCACTTTTCCACAGAATAGATCTCAATGGTCCAAAGATCTGAATCCCTGTTCCCTGCACTAACTCCTCAGCTGCTCATTCACGTCCTATCTTCCCATTCTTGCCCTCATTGGCACGTGGCACTGTGAGCAGACCAGAGATTACTACCCTGGAGGTCCCACACTTTAGCCTTTCGCCTAACTCCCTGTGTTCACTCCGCAGGGCCGCATCCCTCTTCCTACCAAGGAGGGAGATAAACGGGCGGCAATGGGAAAAGCTGGTGGAAGGAAGAGGTGAGGTTGTGATGTGATACAAGGAAACTTCAAAAGGGATATTGACTGTGTGAGCAAGAACGTTGACAAATATATAGTACAGGTACCGGCCCTTCAGCCCACAAAGTCTGTGCTGAACAGTATGGCAAGTTGAACTACTCCTCTCTGCCTCAACCTAATCCATATCCCTCCATTCCATGCATGTGCTTATTTAAATGCCACTTCACCACTATCATATCAGTCTCCACCATTACCCCTGTCAGATATCCACCACCTCTCTGTGTCAACAACAACACTGACCCCACATATTTCCTTTAATATTTCTGCCTCTGACCCGGAAGCCTCTCGTCTGGGACATTTCCACCCTTTGGAAAAGGTTTTGAATGTCTGCCCTATTTATGCCTCTTATAATTTTATATACTTCTATCAGGTCTCCCCCCTCAACCTCCAACATCTAGAAGGTATCACAAAAAGCTGGAGTAACTCAGCGGGTCAGGTAACATCTCAGGAGAGAAGGAATGAATGGGTGACGTTTCGGGTCGAGACCCTTCTTCAGACATCTAGAAAATGCTATCCACGATGGGATACAATGTGGTGGAGAATAATATTGGCAAATAACTTGATAAAGTGCTGATTAAAAATTGACATTCAAAGTTAAGGTTAAGGTTTTCCTGGGTCACAGAAAGCTAACCGGCAATAACAGCTAGTGATTTATCTGAGGAATGGTTAGATTAAATTAGACATTGTAAATTGTCGCATGCACCTCGGCACAGTGCATTGCTTTGTTTTGCATACAACCTGGTAAAATCATACAGCGGACCTCACCAAGGCAGTACACCACGTTTCTGGCGCTGAAAAAGTCACAAAAAGTCACTAAACAGTCCTAGCTTCTGCTTGCCGCTGTACCTGCCAAACGGGCGCCCACCCCCCCGCCAGGTCCCAACCAGAACATCGATGGCCCATTTCCCTCCACAGATGCTGCCTGACCTGCTCAGTTTTTCCACCACACCGACAGACCCGCCCTCACAAGCATTGTTCCCCCTGTGTTCTACCTGCCTGTATCCACTGCTACTGTATCCTATGTCATGCAATGGTAGACCTGTTCCCCAGTGTTACAGTAATACAAATGTACCTTCCAGTACAATACTCCTGAGTTTGGGGCTGTGTGTGGACCTGGTTCTGGACTTGGCTGAGAAGATCAGTGGGGTTGTAAGTGATATGAGCAGAATTAGGACTCTTGGCCCATCAAGTCAACTCTGCCATTCAATCATGGCTGATCTATCTGGCCCTCCTAACCCCATTCTCCTAACTTCTCCACATAACCCCTGACAGCTGTACTAATCAGTCATTTTCAGTCAGAGAGTGGTGAAGGTGTGGAATTCTCTGCCTCAGAAGGCAGTGGAGGCCAGTTCGTTGGATGCTTTCAAGAGAGAGCTGGATAGAGCTCTTAAGGATAGCGGAGTGAGGGGGTATGGGGAGAAGGCAGGAACGGGGTACTGATTGAGAGTGATCAGCCATGATGGCATTGAATGGCGGTGCTGGCTCGAAGGGCTGAATGGCCTCCTCCTGCACCTATTGTCTATTGTCTATTGTCTAATCAAGAAGGGGATTGCAATGGACCAAGAGAGTGTCTGGACGTGGCATCAGTGGGGTGGAGAGAGTTGATGGGCGACCCAACTGCTGGGGGAGGGGGTGGGGGGTGGTCTAGGGTGTGTGGGGAGGGTGGGTGTGCAACGTCATTGCTTTAAGGCTTGGTCTTGTTCATTATCACCATTATTATTTTCCATTGTATCTTTATGCTTATTGCTGTTGCAAACAAATGGTTGATTTCTTTGAGAGAAGTTTAGATAAGCCCTGCAAGGCTATAGACAGCCCTTCTTGCATGTCAAATATGTTTCCAATATCTAGAGAAATGTACATTTATTACCCCATCAAAAACATTGAAGGCTGTCTCTAAAATATGGAGGCCATTAAAAATGTAGGAGCGGTAGAGTTGCTGCCTTACAGCACCAGAGACCCAGGTTCGATCCTGACTATGGGTGTTCTCTGTACGGAGTTTGTATGTTTTCCCCATGACCTGCGTGGGCTTTCTATGGGATCTCCGGTTTCCTCCCACACTCCAAAGACAAACAGGTTTATAGGCTAATTGGCCTGGTAAATAATTATAAATTGTCCCCAGTGTGTATGGGATAGTGTTGGCGTGTGGGGATCACTGGTCGGTGTGGACTGTGGGCAGGAGGGCCTGTTTTCGAGCTGTATTTCTAAACTAAACTAAAGATATCCAATGTTGTGTGCTTGTGCTACCTTTCCTTAGATTTCTCTGGAGAGAGTGGATATGGAGAGGATGTTTCCACCCATGGGAGAGTCTAGAATCAGAGGCCACAGCCTCAGAATAAAAGGGCATACCTTTAGAAAGACGAGGAGGTATTTGTTTAGTCAGAGGGAGGTGAATCTATGGAATTCATTGTCACAGAAGGCCGTGGAGGCCGAGTCAATGGATATTTTTAAGCTGGAGATTGACAGATTCTTGATTAGTACGGATGCCAGAGGTTATGGGGAGAAGGCAAGAGAATGGGGAAAGATAGATCAGCCACGGTTGAATGGCAGAATACACTTGATGGGCTGAATGGCCTAATTCTGCTCCTACAACTTATGAACTTTGTCCAATCATCTGCCTATCAGAAAACCTCCCTCGCCTGTGTTCAACTATTACCTGCCATGCTTTGTCATGCCCCTCCTCTCTTTGGTGCCTTGGTAACAGCAATGTTTATTCCCAGTGAAATGTATCGATCCATCTCTACACCATTGAGGGCATTGTACTTTGTCCAAGGGATTGATGTGCTACAATGGTGAGAACTATATTCTGCACTCGGTATCTTCTCCTTTGCTCTATCTATTGTACTTGAGTTTGAACTGATTGTATCTATGTATGCTATATTGGATCTGTTTGGATAGCATACAAAATAAGCTTTCCACTGTATCTTGGTACAGGTGACAATAATAGACCCAAAGCTAACCCAGTCTGATGGGCTGGAGTCACGTGTGGACCGGACAGGACACAGAAGGCAGATTCCTTCCCAGTCCATTAACCTGGGTGTCAATGATAATTCAGGGAAATATAGGAGCAGGAGTAGACCATTCAGTACAGTAAGCCGTTGATTTAACGGACCTCTATAACAAATTTTGGTTACATCAGGCTGACTTTGATGCAGACCGAGTTTGTTGTTTCAAGGAATGATGACTAGGTGGATGGAACGAATGCTGTTTTTGATCCATTGTAGTTTAGTTTCGAGATACAGCATGACTCAGAGGGTTGTGGCTGTATGGAATGGGCTTCCGGTGGAAGTGGTGGAGGCTGGCTCGATTTTATTATTTAAGAGTAAATTGGATAGGTATATGGATAAGAGGGGATTAGAGGGTTATGGTCTGAGTGCAGGTAGATGAGACTAGGTCAGGGAGAATGGTCGGCGTGGACTGGTAGGGCCGGACAGGCCTGTTTCCATGCTGTAGTTGTTATATGTTATATATATGGAAACACTGTGTCAACGATCCTCATACACGTTCCACCCGACACACTGGGGACAATTGACAGTGTGTAGGATAGAACAGTCGCAGTGGTTATATCAGAGATCACCCATACACACGTTCCACCCGACACACTAGGGACAATTGACAGTGTGCAGGATAGAACAGTCACAGTGGTTCTCTCTCCTCCCACAGTGTGAACACAAAGACATAGTGACAGCATGGGGCTCTCCCAGGTGCTGCGATCCCCCACACCACAACCTTCACCCCCCCCCCCCCCCCACTCAGCCGCAAGGATGTGTGGGCCTGCAGCCCAACTGTGTGGGAGCCGCCAGCAGATCCCTGCCCCACAGCACCAGGGACACGGGCCTAACTCTGAGCACTCCGGCACACCTGCTTCCCCCCCACACACTGGGGACAGTTCGGTGTGTGGTATAGAACCAGTGGGCCGGGGCACCTGGAGGAAACCCACACGGCCTCAAGCAGCGCCCCGGGCCTGGATCAGACCGGGCCTGGAGCAGCGGCACCACCAGTGATCCACTGAACCCCCACAACCGGCAGAAGCCACCAAACCCCAAACCTGCACGTCTCCGCCAAGCGGGAGGAGACCCGAGCACCCGGGGAAAACCCACACTGTCACTGGAAGCACCCAGGATTGAACTCTGGTCTCTGGCGCTGTAAGGTATCAACCACTGCGATGCCACTGGGCCATCCCTCAGCATTGTGTGTCCTTCACTGTTTATTGTGGAGTGAATGTTTATCGGCTGTTTTCCAATAATACTATAGACAATAGACAATAGACAATAGGTGCAGGAGGAGGCCATTCGGCCCTTCGAGCCAGCACCGCCATTCAATGTGATCATGGCTGACCATTCTCGAATGGTGGGGTCAGTTTTGAAGGGTCAGTACCCCATTCCAGCCTTCTCCCCATACCCCCTGACTTCGCTATCCTTTAGAGCTCTATCTAGCTCTCTCTTGAAAGCATTCAGAGAATTGGCCTCCACTGCCTTCTGAGGCAGAGAATTCCACAGATTTACAACTCTCTGACTGAAAAAGGTTTTCCTCATCTCCGTTCTAAATGGCCTACCCCTTATTCTTAAACTGTGGCCCCTGGTTCTGGACTCCCCCAACATTGGGAACATGTTTCCTGCCTCTAGCGTGTCCAACCCCTTAATAATCTTATATGTTTCGATAAGATCCCCTCTCATCCTTCTAAATTCCAGTGTATACAAGCCTAGTCACTCCAGTCTTTCTACATAGGACACTCCCGCCATTCGGGGAATTAACCTAGTAAACCTACGCTGCATGCCCTCAATAGCAAGAATATGAAGTACTGTTTATATTAAACCCCTCATTCGGTATGAGTGGACAATTAATAATAACGGACACCATCTCCCCCTGTGGCCCGTTACAGCGAGGGTTTACTGTATAACTGAGATATCTAATATATCTGGTATTGTATATCTGATCTGTGTTGATGGCCTGCAACACAAAGCCTTTCACTGTACACGGTGTCAATAATAAACCTAAACCACTGAGCGTGCTGTTTCTCCACAGGAGAAGGGCCGACTGCTGAAGGAACAGGTCGAGGTCGATCTTTCCAGCATCTACCGATTCCTGGACGCGAGGAAGCGGGAGCTGGAGGTGAAGATCGATGAAGAGGTGGGCAGGACGGTTCAGCCCTTGCAAGAGGACCTGGCAAAGATCTGCCAGGAAGCCTGCACGATCGAGCGAACCATCCAGAATGTGCAGCTGCAACTGAGCTACGGGGAGTCCCAGGAGATGCTTCAGGTAA
>NC_135971.1:34249253-34389523 GCF_053455715.1 Rhinoraja longicauda
CCCATTCCCCATGATCTCCCCCTGCTTGACCCCCAACTTCATCCCCCGCTCCCCTCCCAACCATCTCCCCCTCCCCCTCACCCCCAACTTCCCCCCCTCCCCCACCATCTCCCCCTTCCCGGCCTGCTCCTCCACGTCTCCACCCTCCACTCCGTAAGTAATTTCCCTCAGGACCACAGCTCCTGTTCCCTCCGCTCCACCCTCCCCTCGTTCTCCCTCCCCCCTCTATCTCACCCCCCTCCATCTCCCCCCTCCCACACCTCCTCGTCCCTCTCCCCCTCCATCTCGCCCTCACTTCAGTCGTTTCCCCGCTCCCTTCACCTCGAACGCCCCCACCCTGAGGTCAGGTGTTGTCGGGGAGCCGGTGTCCCGGTGTCGGGGCCGGGCCCAGCCCTGACCTGCGGCCTGTCGTACTCTTGCTTGCCGGTCACAGCGCTGCCGTGTCCGCTGTGTGAGTGTGTCCAGAGCTGACGGGGCAGCTGCTGAATGTGTGTGTTAGACCAGGCTGATGCGGGGCCGCGTCACTAACTGTGTGTGTGTTTTACAGCGGGGAAGATCGTCTACGGTCCCACCCAGAGTAAGTTCCCTCAGACCCCAGCTCCGCCCCTGTCCACAGTGTTACACTTCCTTACTGTGTCTGTCTGTCTGCGCGCGCCCGCCTGGCCATGCGCGCGCCCGTCTGTCCCTGCGCGCGCCCGTCTGTCGCTGCGCGCGACCCCGTCTGTCCATGCGTATCTGTGCACGTTTCTGCGCTGTGACAATAGACAATAGGTGCAGGAGGAGGCCATTCGGCCCTTCGAGCCTGTACGCACCGCCATTCAATGTGATCATGGCTGATCATTCTCAATCAGTACCCGTTCCTGCCTTCTCCCCATACCCCCTGACTCCGCTATCCTTAAGAGCTCTATCTAGCTCTCTCTTGAATGCATTCAGAGAATTGGCCTCCACTGCCTTCTGAGGCAGAGAATCCACAGATTTCACAACAGTCTGACTAAAAAAGTTTTTCCTCATCTCTGTTCTAAATGGCCAACCCCTTATTCTTAAACTGTGGCCCCTGGTTCTGGAATCCCCCAACATTGGGAAACATGTTTCCTGCTCTAACATGTCCAACCTCTTAATAACTTATATGTTTCGATAAGATCCCGTCGCCAGTCTTTCAACATACGAGTCCCGCCATTCCGGGAATTAACCTAGTGAACCTACGCAGCACGCCCTCAATAGCAAGAATATCCTTCCTCAAATTTGGAGACCAAAACTGCACACAGTACTCAGGTGCGGTCTCACTAGGGCCCTGTACAACTGCAGAAGGACCTCTTTGCTCCCTATACTCAACTCCTCTTGTTATGAAGGCCAACATGCCATTGGCTTTCTTCACTGCCTGCTGTACCTGCATGCTTCCTTTCAGTGACTGATGCACTAGGACACCCAGATCACGTTGTACGTCCCCTGTCCTAACTTGACACCATTCAAATAATAATCTGCCTTCCTATTCTTACCACCAAAGTGGATAACCTCACACTTATCCACGTGACCGTCTCTGCGCCCCCCCCCCCCCCCCCCCCGTGCTCGTGTCCGGGCGAGTGCCCGTACCTCTGCGCGCGTGCCCGTGCTCGCGTGTGCGCGCATGTGTCCGTGTGCGCGTGTCCGGCCGTCCGCGCCTCGCTGCAGCCACGCCGTTGCCAGTAGACGTGTAACGCCGCTCCTTCCCTCCGCAGCATCGGAGCGCGGGGAAAACTCATCAACATCCTCTGCTCCAGCCTGAGGTAGGAACCGAGCCGGCGCCCCCACCCAACCCGCCCCACACACCCCACACACCACACCCGGGGCGGGAGGGGGGGAGCGGGGGGGCAAGTTTAGTTCCCCTGTGGGGGGGTGGCTTTAATTCCCCGGGGGGGGGTGGATTTAATTCCCCTGTGGGGGGGGGGCGTTTATTCTGGTGGAGGGGGGGCAGTGAGTTTAATTCCCGGTGTGGGGATCATCGCCCTTGAGGGGGGGGGTTATTTTCGGCGGGGGGCGGTGAGTTGAATTCCCCGTTGCGAGGGCGGGAGATACATCCCGTGAGGGGAGGGGCTGCGGTTAGTGTGTGTGCGGAGGTGGGGATATGCCAGTGGTGTGTGTGTGTGTGGAATATGCCAGCGGTGTTTGTGTGTGTGGGGGGGGGGATATGCCAGTGGTGTGTGTGTGGGGGGGTATGCCAGTGGTGTGTGTGTGGGGGGGATATGCCAGTGGTGTGTGTGGGGGGGATATGCCAGTGGTGTGTGTGGGGGGGATATGCCAGTGGTGTGTGTGTGGAGGGGGGGATATGCAAGTGGTGTGTGTGGGGGGGATATTATATCCGGTAAGGGGAGGGGTGGGTGTTTCCGGGGGGGCAGTTATTCCCGGGGTGGGGGTGGGTTTATTGCTGATAATTGAGCGGGTGGGTGTTTCCGGGGGGGGCAGTTATTCCCGGGGTGGGGGTGGGTTTATTGCTGATAATTGAGGGGGTGGGTGTTTCCGGGGGGAGCTGTTATTCCCGGGGTGGGGGTGGGTTTATTGCTGATAATTGAGGGGGTGGCGGCGACACAGCCACGACAGGGGCATTAAAGAGGCTGTTGGATGGACGCGTGGAGATGCGGGGAGCGGAGGGGGGGGGGGGGGGTGTGACGAGCGGGCAGATAGTTGGTCTTGGCGGCACGGTCGGTACAGACAGTGTGGGCCGAAGGGCCTGTTGTTGTGCTGGGCTGTCCTGTGGTGCTGGGGGAGTAGGTGTTTATTCCCGGTGGGGGGGCGGGGGTCGGTATTACTGCTACACGGGTGGGCTGGCGTCGCTCTGTGACCAACTCTCTCTCTCCCCCAGGGCCGCCGTGTCCCGCCGCCGGTCCAGGAGCGTCGGTGGAGAGCGGGACAAGTTTGCGGGGTTTCTGCTTTGGGGGGGGGGGGGCGGGGACTGTAATCGTGGGGTGATGGGTGAGCAATGAGCGCATCCACAGCTGGTTTGGTGATTTGGACTTTGCGCTTGTCTCTCTGGGTCGCTGCTCATTTACTGACTGCACTGGGGGGGGGGGGGCTGCTGCTTCCCATAATGTTCCTGCAATGACGGGGTTCAGTGGGGAACAGTCCCGATCAACATCTGGTGGCAATCACAGCTGGAGATTTGCAGCGCTGGTTGACCCGAGGCCCGGTGCCGGTCGGGGGCGGAGTGGGAGGGAGGGGTTCCTGGCGTTGAGGCGACACATCCACCCGTGGACTGTGGGGGGGGGGTGATCAGGGAATGGGATTCATTGCTGGGGGGGGGTGGTCAGGGAATGTGATTCTTTGCTGGGGGGGGGTGATCAGGGAATGTGATACATTGCTGGGGGGGGGTGATCAGGGAATGTGATACATTGCTGGGGGGGGGGTGATCAGGGAATGTGATTCTTTGCTGGGGGGCGTGTTCTGCTTCACTGTCGCGACATAAATGTTCAATAAAGTCCAGTGTGTTCTCCAGCTGCCTGTCCGTGGTTGCTTGTGGTGGTGATGGGGGGAGGGTCACGGGCATTGGGAGGGTGGGGGGATCACGGGCATTGGGAGGGTGGGGGTCACGGGCCTTGGGAGGGTGGGGGTCACGGGCATTGGGATGGTGGGGGTTCACGGCCATTCTGAGGGTGGGGGGTCACGGGCATTGGGAGGGGGGTCACGGGCATTGGGAGGGTGGGGGTGACGGGCATTGGGAGGGTGGGGGTCACGGGCATTGGGAGGTGGGCCCAGTGGGACACGCTGTGTGGGGGGGAGGGGTGGGGAAGTTGCCGGGACATCCGTGACCGGGCAGAGCGCGGACGGTGGAGCAGCGGGAGAGTTGCTGCCTCCCAGCGCCGGAGACCCGGGCTCGATCCTGACTACGGCTGCTGTCTGTACGGGGCTTGTAGGTTCCCCCGTGACCTGCGTGGGTTTTCTCCGGGATCGCCGGTCTCCTCCCACACTCCAAAGACGTACATGTTTGCAGGTTAATTGGCTTGGTAAAATTGTAAATTGTCCCTAGTGTGTGTAGGATAGTGTTAGTGTGCGGGGCTCGTTGGTCGGTGCGGACTCGGTGGGCCGAAGGGCCTGTTTCCGCGCTGTATCTCTAAACTACTGAACCCGGAGCGCTGGAGAACGGAGCGGGAGATTGTAACGTGTCTGGGAGACAGTGATCGACTTCAGGAAGCGATGCGGTCCACACACCCCGGTGTACATTGACAGCGCCGGAGTTTGTAAACTTCAAGTACTGAGCAGTAAACATCACCAGCAACTTGTCCTGGACCAGCCCGGCCAATCCCACTTCTCCCCTCTCCCATCGGACAAGAGGGACAGAAGTGTGAAAACGCGCCACTCCACATTCAGGCACAGTTTCATCCCAGCTGTTATCAGGCAACTGAACCATCCTATCACCAATTAGCCGCCATAACCTCACATCTTCCTCATCGGAGACCCTCGGACCATCTTTAATCGCACTTTATCCTGCATTTAACATGATACATGTCCCCTGTATCTGTACACTGTGGACGGCTTGATTGTAATCATGGACAGTGTTTCCGCTCACTGGACAGCGCGGCACAACAGATCTTTTCACTGTACCTCGGTACAGGTGATAACAATAAACTAAATTAATCTACACTAAGTGCCGGTGACGTCTTCTGCGAACTCGGCAACGGCGGACTAGTTTAACGGCGCCGCCGCTTCTCTGCTCCCCTGATCAGTTGCCCGCCTTTGACCCTGGGGCAGGTTCTCTCAGCGTCACCCACCCCTCCCTTCCTCAGACTGAACCCACCCGGAACCTCGCCGGTCCATTCCCTCCACAGACGCTGCCTGACCCGCGGAGTTCCTCCAGCACTCTCTGTGATTCGCTCACATTCCCAGCGGTCTCCCGGCTCCTGGTTCCCTGGCCGCGGCCGATGAGGGCGAATGAGCACCGTGTGTGTCAGGGTCAGGGACAGGACCGTCTTGTCGATCTACGCTGCAGCTTCATGGAGTACCCCGAGATCTCCCCGCTCCCCAATACTCCCCGGGACAATCTACAACATATATTAATGATTTGGATGATGGAATTAGATTTAACACTGGCAGGTTTGCGGATGACACAATGCTGGGTGGCAGTGTGAACTGCGAAGAGGATGTTAGGAGGTTGCAGGGTGACCTGGACCGGTTGAGTGAGTGGGCAGATGCGTGGCAAATGCAGTATAATGTGGATAAATGTGAGGTTATCCACTTTGGCGGCAAAAATAAGGAGGCAGATTATTATCTCAATTGCGTCAGGTTATGTAACGGGGAAGTGCAACGAGACCTTGGTGTCCTTGTACACCAGTCACTGAAAGTAAGCGTGCAGATACAGCAGGCAGTGAAGAAAGCTAATGGCAGGTTGGTCTTCATAACGAAAGGATTTGAGTACAGTAGCAAAGTCCTTCTGCAGTTGTATAGGGCCCTGGTGAGACCACATCTGGAGTATTGTGTGCAGTTTTGTTCTCCTAATTTGAGGAAGGTCGTCCTTGCTATTGAGACAGTGCAGCGTAGGTTCACGAGGTTAATCCCTGGGATAGCGGGACTGTCATATTAGGAAAGATTGGAAAGACTGGGGTTGTATTCACTGGAGTATAGAAGGATGAGAGAAGTTCTTAAAGAGACGTATAAAATCATAAAAGGACTGGACAAGCTAGATGCAGGAAAAATGTTCCCAATGTTGGGAAGTCCAGAACCAGGGGACGCATTCTAAGAATAAAGCGGAGGCCATTTAAAACTGAGATGAGAAGAAACCTTTTCACCCAGAGAGTTGTGAATTTGTGAAATTCTCTGCCACAGAGGGCAGTGGATGAACTTAAATGAGAGTTAGATAGAGCTCTGGGGGCCAGTGGAATCAAGGGGTATGGGGAGAAGGCAGGCACGGGTTATTGATTGTAGACCATCAGCCATGATCACAATGAAGGGCGGTGCTGGTTCGAAGGGCCAAATGGCCTCCTCCTGCACCTATTTTCTATGTTTCTTCCCCTCCATTCACCGCGTGTGGCCGCCCCTTACTGCTCCTCTCAGAGCGTATATGTTCGCACTGACCGGGACTCATTTCCCCCCCGCCCCTGCCCTGCCCAAGTTACCAGCTGACCCACATCACCCGGTACACTCCCCACCCCCACAACGCCGGTCCGTCTGTCGTTTCCCTGTCTAATTATAACAGGGCTAAGTTATGTGTCTTGTTAGAGCGGCATCGAGTCACACAGCGTGGAAACAGGCCCCTCGGCCCAACTTGCCCACGCCGCCCAACATGCCCCATCTACACTCGTCCCACCTGCCCGCCTTTGGCCCACATCCCTCTAAATCTATCCCACCCCTGTACCTGTCCAAGCGTCTTTATTCTTGTTTAAAAGAGCTAATCACGGCTGCTCTCCCATCCGCCAGGACCTGGCGTCACACGGCCCCGGCCCCCGTGCACGAACAGCCCCTCCTGGGCCGTCCCCCGATCGCCAACATCCCGCCTGTCTCTCCACCACAAAACCCAATTCACCGGCCACGTCCCGCGCCTCCTCCCTGACACCGAACCCTCGCTCCCCCGACACGGAGCCCATTCCCGCTCACCCCGCGCAGGAAGCGCTCCCACCCCGGTCACCCACAGCGCCCGTCTCCCTAATGGTGAGCCCACCCTCCCCTTCACCCGGACACGGAGCCCCCCGTACCGGCCTCGACCACCCCCTCCTTCCCCGAACGCGGAGCCGCCGCCACAGGGCACGGAGACCCCGACACGAACACCCCACCCGCCGCCCTCTCACCGAGCCCAGCACCCCGGACACAGATCCATCTCCTAGAGTCTCCGCTGTGGATACAGCTCCCCCACCCCCTTCACTTCGCTGACACGGACCCACAGACATAGAGGCCCCGACACGGGCACTCCCCACCGTCTCTCCCTCTCACACACGAGGTCCCGGCCCCCGACACGGACCCACAGACATAGAGGCCCCGACACGGACGCTCCCCACCGTCTCTCCCTCTCACACACGAGGTCCCGGCCCCCGACACGGACCCACAGACATAGAGGCCCCGACACGGGCACTCCCCACCGTCTCTCCCTCTCACACACGAGGTCCCGGCCCCCCACACGGGCCCACAGACATGGAGGACCCGACACGGACACTCACCACCGTCTCTCCCTCTCACACACGAGGTCCCGGCCCCCGACACGGACCCACAGACATAGAGGCCCCGACACGGACACTCCCCACCGTCTCTCTGTCTCACATACGGAGCCCCGGCCCCCGACAAGGAACCGCCCTGTCTGAGACTCCAGGCCAGATGGAGATGAAGACTGGGTCGGGGTAGAGTTGACCCGGAGACACCAAACCCCCGGGGCATCGCCCCAGACACTAAACCCTCCCCAACTCTCCATCCCCAGTCACGGGACGCACGCGCCCCTCCCCCGACACGAAGTCCCCATCATCCAACACCGAGCCGCTCGCCCACCAAAAGGCAGATAGGGACCATCCTCCTAGATAAGGAAGCAAAGCCCACACGGGGGCGGGGCGCGGGGAGGGGGGAGCGGGGAAGGGGGAGCGGGGCGGGGGCGGGGCGCGGGGAGCGGGGAGCGGGGCGGGGGGCGGGGGGCGGGGAGCGGGCGGTGGCGGCGGGTCGGGGAGCGGGGCGGGGGGCGGGGCGGGGGGTGGGGGCGGGCGCGGGGAGCGGGGCGGGGGGCGGGGAGAGGGGGCGGGGAGCGGGCGGTGGAGGCGGGTCGGGGAGCGGGGCGTAGGGAGCGGTGGGTGGGGGCGGGGGTGGGTCGGGTACAGGGAGCCCGCGACTCCGGAGCCCCGGCCCGGCCACAACCTCCAGTCTCCCCGATACACGAAACCTCGCCAATCCGGGATCCGGCGCCCGTACACGAGCAGCCACCCGCGACTCACGAACACGGAGCGCGCCCCCTCGCACACGGGACCCCCTCCGCGTACATAAGGTCGGGTCCGTTTCCCTACATGGTCCGTTTCCCTACGTCGGTTGCGGCTTTGATTATCAGGGTTGGGAAGTCCTGTGGCAGTTTTATAAAACCACATTTGATGGTCGCCGCTGGAGTCGAATGTATTATTGACAAAGTTGGTGGAATTTTAATTTAATAAATGTTTGTTTGTAAACTGCCAATACGGGCAGGTATTGATTTTATCGAGTTGCACTTTGTATGTTTGTTTTTGTTTTCGAATAAAGTATTTTTAAATTTAAAAAAAGTTAAATATCAGATCGTTCCTGCACCGTCGGAACCTCACTACCAGCGCTCGCTGCCCTCGGGACGGCTGCTATAGACGGGAGACGGTTGCCCACCTCTTCGCAGAGTGTGGATTTACAAAGAGGGTCTGGAGAAGTTTGCAAGGATCCCTGTCCCGGTTTATTCCAAACAGCTCCGTCATATAAGACTGTGATTTACGGGCTGTTCCCAAGGACACGTTGAGAGACGGACGTGAAATGCCGCTGGAAGCTCATTAACTCGGTGAAAGACGCTCTTTGGTCTGCCCGAGCTTTGTTGACCTCCCAGCGGAGCGAGCTGTCCGTCGGGGAATGTTGCCGACTGGCCCGCTGCAGACTGCAGGAGTACGTGCTGAGGGACCCACTGAATCTTGGTGGAGCCAACGCCAAGACTCTGTGGGGTCGAACGACCGACTCGGGTCCCTCCGCTGCTGGACATTGGGGGGCAGAGTGTGGTGGAGACGCCCCTCAAATGAGGGAAGGGATAACGCCCGGGGGGCACATGAGTGGCACGGGTGCCGGGTATAATGGTAATTGTTAACACGACCCAATACCATTCTAATCAATATCTGTGCCCGCCGAGAATGGGCAAGATGGTTTGAACTGTTCTTGTCTTGCATGTTTTTAAAAAAACACAAAGTGCTGGAGTGACTCAGCGGGGCAGGCAGCATCTCTGGAGAGGACGAATGGGCGACGTTTCTGGTCGAGACCCACTGTGTTCAGCTGGTTCCGTGATGTAAAAGTACAGAATAACATGGGTGTTGATAGTTGGCGAGACACCTCACCCCAGAACCGATATGTGTAATACCAGAGGGCATCAGTTTAAAGGTGAGGCATAAGGGGTGTAAAAGTGCTCAGATCGACATTGGGTGTTGTTGGAGGCGCTTTGTTGGAGGCAAAGACTCCCCCACATTCTAAATGTACCCAAATGTGCACTTTAATTGCTGATAATCACGCTAGTGTAGATGGGCGCTGAACGGCCAACATGAACGCGGTGGACCCAAAAGCCCTGCTGTGTGTCGAGAGAAACAGAGAACCCGCGCATCTTGTTAAACGGCGAGAGATTGTACGGTGTTGATATTCAGAGGGACCTGGATGTCCTTGTGCACAAGTCACATGAAACCCACAGGCGGGTACAGTGGGCACTCGGGGCGTGTGAAATATTGACCTTCATTACGAGAGGACCTGGGATTTGTTTGCATAGAGAGATACAGCATGGAAACAGGGTCTTCCACCCACTGAGACCACAACGACCATCGATCACCCGCTCGCAATCGTTCAATGTTACAACTTCGTCGACCATTCCCTGCAAACGAGGAGCAACATATGGAGTGCAGATTAACCTGCAAACCTACACATCTTTGGGTTGCGGTAGGAAGTTCGACCACCCGGAGAAACACATGCGATCAGAGCAATGGAGGACCCGGCGTGGGGGAACCGGCGAGAGGGGGGGGGGAGAACACAGGACCCGAATTGTGGGAGCGGCAGTGTGGGGAGGGAAAGCAAAGGCGGACCCGGCGTGGGATACTTTGTAACTTTGTCTGCGCCCTTTATGAGACGACTCTTTGCATACCTTGGGTCTGCAAAACAAAGACTATCACTGTGAGTTGTCACATGTGACAATAAAGTATTCATTCATTCATTCATTCATTCATTCATTCATTCATTCATTCATTCATTCATTCATTCATTCATTCATTCATTCATTCATTCATTCACAGATAGAACGTGCAAACTCCACACAGAGAGTACCCGAGGTCAGGATTGAACCAGAATCGCTGGCTCTGTGAGGCAGCGGCTCTTCCCGCTGCGCCACTGTGCCACCTTGGGTCTGGAGGAAGGAAGTCTCACTAGTATTATATGGTCCTTAATCCCCACCTACATGTAGTTAGTTACGTGCGGCCCATGGCGCTTCTTATGTACACGAACAACTTCGATGAAGAGAAGGTGATATTAGTAAAGTGGCAGATGACGCGATAAACACTTCTATTGAGGATGGTCTCAGGGTGGAGAAATGTAACTATTGGCGAGTAACTTGGGCACATGAATGGAAAATGGGATTTAATACTAAAGAGTGCAAAGTGAGGTCAAATGAACGTAGGGGCCCTGGGGATGTTGAGGAACAGAGGGGCCTCGGATACAGGACCTGTAGCCTAACGGACTATGAATGCTAGACCACAGTAGACAGGGCGGTGAAGAATGTAACGGGGATGTTCGTACAAAGCGGAGAGAGCGGTGGGAAATCTCTCGGCCTTGACAGGGCTGATGCTGAGGAGGGCGCGATGCCGGAGGTTGCTGCCACGGGTGGGCGCGGCTGGTACTGCACCAGATATGCAGCAAGATACAGCAGCTAAACACGGAGCGCTGGAAGAACTCAGCGGGTCGGGCAGCACCTGGGGAGGTGTAATGTGTAAATCAACGGTTTGGATAATTCCCTCATCAGAACTGGTGACAAATCTAGCCTGACCCGCTGGTGTTTTCCTGTCTTCTGTTTGTGTTGGACATTCCAGCAACTGCCGTCTCATTCGCTGCCCTTTGCTTCGCGGGCAAAGCTTCTCAACAACATGGGAGCCGACGCTGTTACTGGGACGGTACTGGAATGGATAGAAGATTGGCCGAATGGCAGAAGGCAAAGAGTGGGATCCGGTGTGTGGGACACTCTCTCCGTGTCTCCCGCACACAGCTCCCCAGACGCGTGGCCAAGCACGACCGGTCCCTCTTCACCCGCCTGTCCTTCCCCGGGCAGTCCCGTCCACGGCACCGAACCATCGCCATCGCAGCCGGGCAGCGCTGTCAGGGCGTCCGGGTGGTGAGGGCGCGTCCGCGGCTCATTGAGTACCGGGACCATCGCGCACTTACTTCCTCCTCGTCCTTCCCCTCGCCGCGACTACCCCTCCCCCACAACCCCCTCCTCACTCCCCCACCGCCCACCGCGCACTCCCCGCCCCCACTACCCACTCCGCACTCCCCCCTCCCCACTCCCCACTCCCCCACCGCCCACCACGCACTCCCCGCCCCCACTACCCCCCGCTAGCCCATTGACAGCAGCATCTGGACAATTCCTCCCACACAGGCCCCTCCCGTCGCCCCACCCGCTCCAGTCTACATCTCCCCCGGAATAAAACTCAGGCGGCTGTTAATCAACGGACTCTATTAACATCACAACGAACTGCCATCCGTTCAGTAACAATGTGGCTGATACAACCTTGGCCTCAGCCTCTATCTGCTCTGGTCCTACTCCGCGATCGCTTCAGTCTAACGAACCGTTAATCTCCGCCTTGACTGTGACCTGACGCCTCCACCTTGACATGGGGCAGAGAATTCCAGGATTCACGTCCTGGCCATTCACGGAGGAATGGGGTGTGGGGGGGGGGGGGGTGAGGGGGTTGCGGGGTTCCAGTGCCCTCCGTCCGTTCCTGTTGGCAAAGGTCGGGCACCTTCAGAAGCAACAGAAATGCAGCGACTCACCGGGTAAATGTCCGAGATACCCGGCGCGGCCCAACTCCCCCGACCCATCAGTCCCACAGACGCCGCACTCCCCTCACCCCGCACCTCCCCGACCCCGCACGGCCCCGCACCGACCCCTGCACGTTCCCACTGGCTTATCACCACCCGCAACGCGTCCGCGCGCCACCCCACCCTGCACACCCCCAGAACCCACACTCCCGCACAACCCTGCCCCCCCGCCGCACCACACTCTCCTTTTGTGCCACCCTCACCCCATCCACCGCACTCCCCTACACACCGTCACTCCCCCATCCGCACCCCACTCTCCCCTAAACCCCCACTCCCCCATCCGCACCCCACACTCCTCTAAACCCCCACTCCCCCATCCGCACCCCACACTCCTCTAAACCCCCACTCCCCCATCCGCACCCCACACTCCTCTAAACCCCCACACCCCCATCCGCACCCCACTCCCCCCTACACACCGTCACTCCCGCCGCACCCCGCACAGACCACGCACCCACTCCCACCACTGTATTCCGCAATGCCCCGCTCACCCCGCACTCTCGCATCCCGCAATCCATCCGCACGCCGCAGTTCACTCGGACCGCTGTCTCCCGCAGTATCTCCCTGTGTTCACCCCTCACTCCCACGGCTGCACACCCTGCAACCAGCCCTTCCCCTCTTGCCAGAATGAACTGTTTCCACACGTTGGCATCAGCTCCCGCTGCTGTTCAGGCGCAGCGCCGCCCGCCAGTGCTTCAGTCATTGGCGGTTCACAGGAAACTCTGCACCACAGCGGCATCGCTCTCCTCTCCACCATCAGTTAAAGGAAGTCACGTCTTCTCTGACTCCACGGGCCCACAGCCGCCTGGTCTGCGGGTGCCAACGAACACCGTGCAGCCGCCGCAAGCGGGATGCGACTCGTCAACCGGTGACCGGCCGCGGGAATGTACCGCTGTCGAGAAATCTGCCGGAATCGCGATAGACCGGGAGCGCCCGGCGACCCCGCTGTCCGACGCTGAATGCCGCGACCAATCGATGGGAAACGGGACGTCCAGCCGACACCGTCGCCTCGCCCCGATATAGGCCGCAGATTCGGCGTCGGGAGTCGGCTGTGGAGATGGATCCAGCGGGTTTGGACGGGCTGGAGTTCCAGAGTCCAGTCCGAAGGCGGCACATCCATCCCGCCGATTGTAACATTGCGTTTACAGCGCGGGGCGGCGGCGGGGAGCGCGGCGGGCACAGCACGGTGTTCAATGACAACCCAAGAGTGGGCGGCGACCCGATCAGGTCAACTGGCGACCAGCCGCGTTCACGCACCTGTTGTGTTCGATACATCACCGGATTCACACAACAGTCTGATACACTATGTAATTTATTACACGACCAAATAAGGCGCGTACACTCACGTGTCCCCGAATACCCCAGTACACGCTCGCAAACCCCGAGTACACGGCACAGCTCGCCGCAGGATGGTTCTGTTCTCCATCACCCGGCACCGTCCGCCACACGGCCCAAGGCTGGGGCTCTCTCCCCGAAAGGCCGCCAACTCCATCCTTTATGGCATTTCTCACCAGACCAGACCGCGCCACTGCCCCTCCCCGACCCCACCATAAGCCCCCCTTGTCTGCAACGTTTCTGCGCTACTAGCGGCAGCGGCGCGGGTGGTCGACCCAACTATTGCTGCTGTGTTTGGTTCACCAACGCTCCACTTTCCCATAGAATGGCCTGAGAAAGGCGACGTTCCCAGGCAACGCGAGTCCCCTGACACGGACAGGTGCAGACAGAGTCTCCCACTGTCTGGAAAACTGTGGTTGAATGTTGTTCTAAGGGCTGTGGAACGCGGCGCTGCTAATTTAACTGGTAATTCCATTTTACATTCTAGCTGAGATTCCCTGTTTAACCCTCACACGACTGTACATCTGCCGGGAAATCTGACGAAATCACGGTAAATCTGTGCAGCCCGGCGACCCCGCTCTCCAACGCGGACTGTCGCGACGAGTCGATGGGTACCGGAACGTCGACGCTACACCGCCGCGGAGCCGAGATACAGCCTCGCACATTCGGCCTCGGAGGTCGGCAAAGGGGATAAACCACCCGGTCTGCAAAGGGCCGGAGATCCAGAGACTCGGGCGCAGGCGGCAGATTCGACCCGCCGATTGCAACATTGCGTTTGCGGCACAGGGTGTGGGCGCGGAGCTGGGCGGGTGCGGCGCGATGTTCAGAGACACCCGAGGAGTCGGCGGTTTGCGGATCGGGTCGCAACTCGTCAACTGGAGACCGGCCGCGTACGTGTCCCGCTGCCGGGAATCCGCTGGAATAGCGGTCGGCCGGGAGCGCACGGCGATCCCGCTGTCCGACGTAGGTCGCCGAGACGCGTCGTAGGATACTGGACCGGGTAGCCTAGGCTCCCGCGGAGCCGAGATACTGACCCGCAAATCCCACATCGGAAGTTGGCTTTGGGTCGGATCCGTCAGGTGTGGTCGGGCCAGAGTTGCCGAGCGCGACCGCAGGCGGCAGATTCCACCCGCCGATTGTAACCGTGCGTTATCTGCCCCGGGCGCCGGCGGGGAGCTCGGCGGCTGCAGCACGGTGATCGGAGACACCTGGAGAGTCGGCACCACCTCGAGCGGCCGCGGCCCGTCAACCGGCGACCTGTCCGGTGACTGCACCTTTCCGTGGACTCTGCCGAAATCGCGGTGAACTGGGGGTGCCCGGGACCGCGCCGTCCGACGCGGGCTGTTGCAACGAGTAGATGGGTCCGGTAACATTCAGCCTATTCCGCCGCGGAGCCGAGATACAGGCCCGCAGATTCAGAATCGCAAGTCGTCTATGGGAACGGATCGGTCTGGTGTGTCCCGGCCCGAGCTCCAGAGCGCCGGCCGCAAACGGCACATCCGATCCACCGAATACAACATTGCGTTTTCAGCCCGGGGCGTCGGCGGGGAGATCGGCGGGTGGAGCACAGGTTTTCAGAGGCACATGAAGAGTCGGCAGCGCCCGAACGGCCCTCGACTGGTCACCTGGTGACCGGCCGCGTGAGTGTAACACTGGCGGGAATCTGCTGATGTCGCGGTAAGCAGGGAGTTCACGGCGACCCCGCCGTCCGACGCGGGCCAACGAGCCGCGAACCGGAACGGCCTTCCCAGAGCGCCGCGGATCCGAGATACGGACCCGCAAAGTCCGCATGTGGAGTCGGCCTTGGGAACGGACTCGCCGGGAGTGCGGGTTCCGGAGCTCCAGAGACACGTCCGCAGGCGGCAGATTCCACCCGCCGATTGCCACGTTGCGTTTTGGGCGCGGGGTTCGTCGGCGGGGAGCTCCGGCGGGAACAGCGCGGGGTCCGGAGACCCCGAAGAGTCGTCGGGGCCCCGATCCGGTCGCGAGTGGTCAACTGGTGACCGACCGCGTGAGTACCGCTGCCGGGAAATCTGCCGCAATCGCGGTAAATCGGGGGAGCCCGGCGACCCCGCTATCCGGCGCAGAAGGCCGCGACGTGTCGATGTCCACCGGAACGTCCAGCCTCCGCCGTCGCGGAGCCGAGATACAGACCCGCAGATTCGGTTGACGAGTTGCGCTGCAGCCGCCGAGCTCCCCGCCGACGCCCAGCGCGGGTCGAATCTGCTCTGGATCTCCAGCCCGGCCACACCGGGTGGATCTGTACTCAGAGACCACTTCCGAGGCGGAATCTGCGGGCCTGTATCTCGGCTCCGCGGCGGCTTATCATATCATATATATACAGCCGGAAACAGGCCTTTTTCGGCCCTCCAAGTCCGTGCCGCCCAGCGATCCCCGTACATTAACACTATCCTACACCCACTAGGGACAATTTTTACATTTACCCAGCCAATTAACCTACATACCTGTACGTCTTTGGAGTGTGGGAGGAAACCGAAGATCTCGGAGAAAACCCAGCAGGTCACGGGGAGAACGTACAAACTCCTTACAGTGCAGCACCCGTAGTCAGGATCGAACCTGAGTCTCCGGCGCTGCATTCGCTGTAAAGCAGCAACTCTACCGCTGCGCTACCGTGCCGCCAGTGCTCGCCATTCCGGGCATGTATCTCGGCTCCGCGGCGGCTTATGCTCGCCATTCTAGTACACAGCGACTCATCACGGCATTCCGCGTCGGATAGCGGGGTCGCCGTGCGCCTCCAGTCAGCCGCGATATCGGCAGGTTCCCGGCAGCGGTACACTCACACAGCCGGTCACCAGTTAACGATTCGCGGCCCGGTCGGGGCGCAGCCGGCTCTTCGGGTGTCTCCGAACACCACAGAGTTCCCCGCGGACGACTCGTGTCGAAAACGCAATGTTGCAGTCGGCGGGTGGAATCTACCGCCAGCATCCAGGGCTGTGGAACTCCGGCCCGGCCAGACCGGGTGAATCCATCCCCTAACCGTCTTTCAACGACGAATTTGCAGGCCTCTATCTCGGCTATCGCGATTCCGTCAGATTCCCGGAAGATTTGACCCGCGCGGGGTTCGGGGACACGCGAAGTGGCGGCGACGCTCTGATCGGGTCGCGAATCGTCAACTGGTGACCAACCGCGTTTATGTACCGCTGCCGGGAATCTCCTGAAATCGCGGTCGGCTGTGAGGAGCCCCGGACTTCGCTGTCCTACGCGCACTGCCGCGCCGAGTCGATGGGAACCGGAATATCCAGTCTACGCCGCAACGGAGATGAGATACATGCCCGCAAATTCAGCCTCAGAAGTCTTCTGTGGGGTTGGATCTACACGGTCTGACCGGGCCGGAGATCCAGAGCCCTGGCTTCTGCCGGCAGATTCGACCGCCGATTGCAACACTGCGTTTTCGGCGCGGGACGACGGTGAAGATGGAATTTAATACAGAGGAACGTGAGGTGTTGCATTTTGGAAAGTCTAACATGGGCAGGACCAACACAGTGAATGGTAGAGCTCTGGGAAGTGTTGCAGGCGGACGGATCTTGGGGTGCAGGTGCATGGTTCCTTGAAGGTGGAGTCGCAGCTAGATATGTGGTCAAAAAGCCTTGTGGTACATTGGCCTTCATCAGTCAGAGTATTGAGTACAGAAGTTAGGAAGTCATTTTGCAGTTGTATAAGACGTTGGTGAGGCAGCATTTAGAGTAATTTGTTCAGTTCTGGGCACCATGTTATAGGAACGCTGTTGTCAAGCTGGAAAGGGTGCAGGGAACATTTACGAGGATGTTGCCAGGACTAGAGGGTCTGAGCTATAGGGAGAGGTTGAGTTGGCTGGAACTTTATTCGTTGGAGCGCAGGAGGATAAGCGGTGGTCTTATGGAGATGTATAAAATCATGAGATTTAGATTTAGATTTAGATTCGGCCCACCGAGTCCGCGTCGCCCAGCGATCCCCGCACATTAACACTATAGTGTAACACTACACACACTAGGGACAATTAAAAAAAAAACATATACCCAATCAATTAACCTACATACCTGTACGTCTTTGGAGTGTGGGAGGAAACCGAAGATCTCGGAGAAAACCCACGCAGGTCACGGGGAGAACGTACAAACTCCGCACAGACGGCGCCCGTAGTCAGGGTCGAACCTGAGTCTCCGGCGCTGCATTCGCTGGAAGGCAGCAACTCTACCGCTGCGCTGATCAATAGATCGGGTAGATGCACGGAGTCCCTTTCCGAGAGTAGGTGAATCGAGGACAAGAGGGCATTGGTTGAAGGTGAAGGGAACAATATCATAGGAATCTGAGGGTAAACTTTTCACGCAAAGGGTGGTGGGTGTATGGAGCAAGCTGCCAGAGGAGGCCGTTGAGTCTGGGACTATCCAATATTTAAGCAACAGTTAGACAGTGGCATGGATAGGACAGGTCTAGAGGGATATGGACCAAACGCAGGCAGGTGGGACTAGTGTAGCTGGGACATGTTGGCCGGCTTGGGCAAGTTGGGCTGAAAGGCCCGTTTCCACGCTGTATCAATCTATGACTCGATGGCTCTACTATTCCGCTATTCTGGGAAGTGCAGATGTGCTTACAGAACATTCCGGTTTTAGGTTTATTTTATAAGAGTCTGCAGTGGAAATACCTTGAATGTTTTGATTGATTTAATGATACAATTTGGTTCAACATAGAAAATAGGTGCAGGAGTCGGCCATTCAGATGTTCGAGCCAGCTCTGCCATTCAATACGATCGTTGCTGATCATCCAAAATCAGCACCGCGTCCCTGCTTTTCCCGAATCCATTGATTCCTTTAGCCCGAAGAGCTAAATCTAACTCTCTCTTGAAAACTTCCAGTGAATTGGCATCCACTGCCTTCCGTGGCACAGGATTCCACAGATTTACAACACTCTGGGTGAAAATGTTAAATGTAACATCTCCATGTTTGTGGATGACACAAAGCTGGGCGGCAGTGTGAGCTGCGAGGAGAACTCTATAAGGCTGCAGGGTGCCTTGGATAGGTTGGGTGAGTGCGCAGATGCAGTCTAATGTGGATAAATGTGAAGTCATCCACTTTGGTGGCAAGAACAAGAAGGCAGATTATTATCTGAATGGTGTCAGTTTAGGAAACGGGGAGGTGCAAGGAGACCTGGTGTCATTGTACATCAGTCACTGAAAGTAAGCATAGAGGTGCAGCAGGCAGTGAAGAAAGCAAATGCCATGTTGGCATTCATAGCGAGAAGATTTGAATATGGGAGGAAGTAGGTCCTACTGCGGTTGTACAGGGCACTGGGGAGACCACGGCTGGAGTATTGTGTGCATTTTTGGTCTCAAAGGACGTTCTTGCTATTGTGGGAGTGCAACATAGGTTCACCAGGTTAATACACGGGATGGCGGGACTGACATATGTTGAAAGAATAGGTCGATAGGGCTTATATTCACTGGAATTTAGAAGGATGAGAGGGGATCTGATAGAAACATATTAAATTCTTAAGAGATTGGGCAGGGTAGATGCAGGAAAAATGTTCCCGATGTTGGGGGAGTGTAGAACCACGGGTCACAGTTTAAGAACAATGGGTAGGCTTCTTAGCACTGAGATGAAGGAAAACATTATCAACAAGATATTTGTGAATCTGTGGAATTCTCTGCCACAGAAGGCAGTGGAGGACAATCCACTGGATGTTTTCAAGGGAGAATTAAATATTGCTCTCAAGACTAACGGAATCAAGGGACATGGGTAGAAAGCAGGAACTGGTACTGATTTTGGTTGATCAGCCATGATCATATTGAATGGCGGTGCTGGCTCGAAGGGCCGAATGGCATACTCCTGCACCTATTTTCTATGTTTCTATGTTCCCTCCGCAACTCTGGTTAACTCATCCCTTCCCAAACAAACCGCCCCCACCCCAGGTACCTTCCCCTGTAACCACAGGAGATGCAACACCTGTCTCTACACCTCCTCCCTCGACTCTGTCCAGGGACCCCGTCAGTCCTTTCAGGTGAGACTTGCACCTAAGTTGAGGTTCACTTGCACGTACTGCAACGTCATCTACTGTATCGGTTGTTTCAGGTGTGGATTCCCATATATCGGCGAGACCAAGCGCAAACTCGGCGATCGTTTTGCTGAGCACCTTCGCTCAGACCGCCTCGACATACGTGACCTCCCGGTTGCCAAACACGTTTACTCCCCTTCCCATTCCAATATTGATCTTTCTATTCCAGGCTTCCTCCATTGTCAGAGTGTGGCCAAATACAAAGTAAAGAAACAGCACCTCATATTTCGCTTGGGCAGCTTACAACCCAGCGGTATGAATATTGATTTATTTATCTTCAGGTAACCGCTTTCATCCCATCTCTCTCCGTTGCTCCTCCACCCTAGTCGTCATACTAGTTTCACTGCCGTCCTGTTGAGTTTCACAGTCTGTACAACTTGTTATCACCTACCCCACACCAACAATGGACCATTGTGGGTTCCACATTTCCTTGAGCGTCGTTGCTTTTTATATTTCCTTCATTCATTCGTTCCACTTACTTTCTATATCTGCCCGTTCCCTTTCCCCTGTCTCCCAATCTGAAGAAAGGTCTCGACCCGAAACCCCACATTCCTTTTCTCCAGAGATGCTGCCTGATCCGCTGAGTTACTCCAGCATCTGTGTCTATCTTTGATGTCAATCAGCATCTACAGTTCCTTCTTACGCTCTTTAAAATGTTGTTACAGTTTTGTACCTGCCTCTACTACCTCCTTTGGCAGATCGTTCCTTATAGGCAAGAGCGGCTCAGTGTAAAAGTTGCCCCTCAGGTTCCTATTAAATATTTCCTCTTTCACCGCAAGCCTATGTCCTCTGGTTCTTGATTCCCCCAATCTGTGCATTCACCCTATCCATTCCCCTCGTGATTTTCCACGCGATAATGGCTTCTACTGTTCAGATTACATCTCCAGTACTTGATGCGAATGGACGGACAATAACCAAATGCTACCGTTTCAAGCTCTCTGCATCTCGGTTCGGTGTAAATTGTCCACCTTCTTAGTACATTTCAACATTTACCCAACACGGTTTCGAATTTCTTTCCGGCGTCGTCAGATTCTGCACTGCTTCACGTCTTTTCCTTCAAAGTTAAATTCACTGCCACTGCTCTTTCCAGGAATACCCGTGAGTTAAAGAAGTTCTGCACCTCCCTCCGGCGAGATTCCCATCTCCTGTCAGTTCTGACCAAGGATTTTCGTCCGTAACATCATTCCTATTTCTTGTTTCATAGATGCCGCCTGACCTGTCGAGCATTGCCATCATTTTTTGTTCTGTTTGTAATTCCATTGTAAGTTGTCTGTGAAATAGGAACATTATTAAACACCACCCGTTATCTCTTGGGGAAAACAAAGAAGTGAACGTGCAGCCGTGCCCCTGTAACGAGAGGACGTTGGTAGATGGATAATTATAAACACATGTATTCACTCAATAAATGATGGTGATCCGAAACTCAGCGGTTCAATTATACTTTATTGTCACAAGTAGATACATAGTTACATTATTTGTTTTGCTATTCACTCAGTAAAATCATGCTCTACATAACCACAGTCACGCATAAATATGTTCAACCATTTATTTTAATAACAGTACACTTCTGATATAGAACACAAAGAGCCGCCACGTTTCAGAAACAATCCTGTGCCCTTCAGATTTCAACAGTTGAAGAGTCCTAACCGGTCTGACTGGGACCATTAACGGTCAAGTGGGATTAGCGCAGTCTTTTGGGGCAGTATTGACGCGATGGGCTGATTGCTCTCCATTCTGAAAAATGATCCGGACCCGAAATCTTACTTATCCATTCCCTCCACGGGTGTGGACAGACCCGGTGAGTTCCTCCCGCACTTTATGTTTTGCTCAAGATTCTGGCACCTGCAGTTCCGTGTATCTCCATTTTGTTGCGTTTTCTTTGTACATTTCAATGATTCTGCGATTCGTACTGAAAGCTCGCTAAATTGTCATCTGATTGTAACATATTTTAACCTGAGGTCTGAGATTGAACGACTGCCATTTGAAAAGTGATAATCTAAACAAAAATCTGCAAATGCTGAAACGAAAACTTAAACCGAACACGCAGGAAATATTGGTCAAGCAGCATCTGTGAGAATAGAAACCGAGCCAATCTTTTAGGACAAAGATATTCAATCGAAATTGTTCTTATTTTAGATATTCAGCGTCTACCGTGACATTTTTTGATTTTCCGACTATCTCACTTGCTGGTAAGATCTGGTGTGCAGCGTTTCTATCTGGAATATTGATTCTGTTTCTCTTCGCAGAGGCTCGCCCGCCCGACCTGCTGAGTATTTCCAGGTTTTTCCGTTTTTTTTAAAATCCGTTTGATTTTTAGGCAAAAATGGCAACAAGGCAAAAATGGATTAAATTATAATTGAACATTAGGTTACATTGTTTGGAACCTTACACTGGCCGGTCATCCAACCCTTCGGCTTTAAATCAACAGCGCGATGTTTTAGGATCAGAATACAACGTGCTGATGGAACTTAGCGGGTCAGGCAGCATCTGTGGAGGGAATTGATAGACTACGATTCCGGTCGAGCCTCTCTTCCATACTGATTGTGGTAGGGGGAGAAAGCTGCAAAAGAGACGTGGGGCCGGAATAAAGCCTGACAAGTAGGAGGTGGATAGACGCAAAGTGCTGCAGTAAATCAGGCAGCATCTCTGGAGAACAAGGATAGGTGACCTTTCGTGTCGGAACGTTTCTACAGGGGTACAAAGTGCTGCAGTAACTCAGCGGGTCAGGCAGCATCTCTGAAGAAAAATAATAGGTGACGTTTCTTTCGTTCTGAAGAAAAGTTCCGAGCCGAAACGTCACATCTTTTTTTCTTCAGAGATGCTGCCCGATCCGCTGTGTTACTCCAGCACGTTATGTCTATCTTCTTTAGAAACTAGCTTCTGCAGTTCCTCCCAACAGTAGTATTACGTGGATTCGGGTTAGTCAAGTCAAGTCAAGTCAATTTTATTTGTATAGCACATTTAAAAACAACCCACGTTGACCAAAGTGCTGTACATCTGTTTAGGTACTAAGGAAAAAATGAAACATACAGTAGCACGCAAACAGTTCACAGCGCCTCCTCAATGAGCCTCAAACGTTAGGGAGTAGAAATAGGTTTTGAGCCTGGACTTAAAGGAGTCGATGGAGGGGGCAGTTCTGATGGGGAGAGGGATGCTGTTCCACAGTCTAGGAGCTGCAACCGCAAAAGCGCGGTCACCCCTGAGCTTAAGCCTAGACCGCGGGATAGTGAGTAGCCCCAAGTCGGCCGACCTGAGGGACCTGGAGTTAGAGAGGTGGGTTAGAAGATTTTTGATGTTGGGGGGGGGGGGTGTCCATTTAGGGCTGTATACGTGAATAGGAGGAGCTTGAAGTTAATTCTGTACCGTACAGGGAGCCAGTGGACAGAGGCCAGAATCGGGGTGATGTGGTCCTTTTTACGGGTACCCGTCAGGAGTCTCGCTGCGGCGTTTTGGACCAGTTGTAGGCGGGACAGGGAAGATTGGCTGATCCCAGTGTATAGGGAGTTGCAGTAGTCTAGGCGGGAGGAAATGAAAGCGTGAATGATTTTTTCTGTGTCGTCGAATTGGAGGAAAGGTTTGATTTTAGCTATGGTACGAAGTTGGAAGAAGCTGGCTTTTACCACAGCGTTGACTTGCTTATCAAATTTTAATGCAGAGTCAAATATCATGCCGAGGTTTTTGACATGCGGTTTGACTAGGAAGGATAGGCTTCCAAGACTGCCTGTTATCGATTTGATGGAGTCGGGGGGGGGGGGGGGGGGGCGAATAGGATGACCTCAGACTTGCTCTCATTTAATTGGAGGAAGTTCTGTGCCATCCAACATTTTATGTCCTCAAGGCAGTGTAAGAGGCTGTTTAAATTTGACTGGTTGTTGGGTTTCAGGGGGAGGTAAAGCTGAGTGTCATCGGCATAGCAGTGGAAAGAAATGCCGTGCCTTTGAATGATTTGGCCAAGGGGGAGCATGTATAGAGAGAAGAGAATGGGGTCTAGGATGGAGCCTTGTGGAACTCCGCATGAGAGGCTAGCTGGAGCAGAGGAATAACTGCCTATGTTGATGGCGAAACTCCTATCTTTGAGGTACGAAGCGAACCAGCTCAGGGCAGTGCCATCAATGCCAACCGCGTACCGGAGACGGTCAATAAGGATGGTGTGGTCCACTGTATCGAACGCTGCGCTGAGGTCGAGAAGGAGCAGGATTGCACAGTCGCCGGTGTCGATGGCGAGAAGCAGGTCGTTGTGTACCTTCAACAAGGCAGACTCTGTGCTGTGGTGGGCTCTGAAACCTGACTGGAAACTTTCCAGGATGGTGTTTTGGTGCAGGTAGGGCACTAATTGGTTTAGAATTGCCTTTTCAAGGACTTTTGACAGGAATGGCAGTTTGGAAATGGGTCTGTAGTTGCTAGGCAAGGTGGGGTCTAGGTTAGGTTTTTTCAGTAGGGGCTGGACCACCGCGTGCTTGAAACAGGTTGGAACAGTGCCAGTGGCCAGAGAACTGTTGATAATAGAGAGGATGCTGGGACCGGCTATGTCAATGACATCCTTCAGAAGGGCAGTGGGGTGAGGGGAGGGGCGATTGGCAGATGGTTCAAAATAATGATAACGGCTAAAGATGAAAAGGAGACAAAATCCTGTTTGGTGTGGAAAGAAGACGAGTGAAATGTAAAGCCAGAGGGAGGGATATCGATGGAAGGGAACATGGGGTGGGGGGATAGTGGGAGGAACGGGTGCCGTTTCAGGTTAGGGGCACATGAAAGGGAGAGAGGGTGTAGGGGATATTAGTTAACATTGGAGAATTCAGTCTTCATACCGAAGATAGATACAAAATGCTGGAGTATCGCAGCGGGACATGGAGCATCTCTGGAGGGAAGAAATGGGTGACGTTTCCCATTCCTTCTCTCCCGAGATGCTGCCTGCCCAGCTGAGTTATTCCAGCATTTTGTGTCTGTCTTCGGTTTGAACGCGCATCTGTAGTTCCTTCCTCCACATCAATCTTCATACCGTTGGGTTCTAAGCTAAGCCAGCAGAATACGAGGTGCTGTTCCTCCAGTCTGCCTGTGGCCTCTCTCTGACAACGGAGGAGGACAAGGACAGATAAGTGGGTTTGGGAATGGGAAGGGTAGTTAAATGGCCGGTAAAGCAAGAACCCGGGCAACGAGCTTCGATTCAACGCGACGGGTCTAATTTCTTTTTAAAAACCGGACGATAATAATAAATGGATCAGCTATCACCTTCTTCGCTTCCTCCCGGAACCTCCTCTGGACAAGAGCATAAATACAAGTGTTTGTGCTGGAACTCAGATACATGAGCAGAAGCGCTATTCTAATCGCGAGATAAATGGACCTCGGGGCGTTGACCGCAAAACTCTGCGTGACTTCGAAACACAAGTCGAGTATCGTAACCGGAGTCCACAGCGCAGTGAAGCTGCCCGAGATGGCAAATAACAGAATCATTGATGTCCTCCGGTTTCTGATCTCGGGATCACAGATATTACCGTCCACTCGGCGCTTCAGGGCGCTGCGAATTCGACTGACCTGTACAATGTGCCTGACGGTCAGTGAATTTAACAGCAGTACCAGCGGCAGTGGCAGCAGCGGTACCAACAGTTTGGAGAACCATTTGTACGTCTTCCATGCGGGCGAAGAAGCATATTCCGTAACTGTACGGCAGCCCCATCGTATATCACCGGCAATATAGAGGGGCTCATACCGAAAATAAACTGGAATATGGATCAAAAAGCTGAACAAACACACGGTCGTTAGAATCACTGCGGCGGTTCTCTCGGTGCAGTATTTTGATTTTAATTTCTGGCAACAAATGGCGAAGAAGCGGTCGACTGTGAATGACACTGTAGACCAGACGGAGAATTGCACGCAGGATATTTGTATAAAGGATGTAAGACGACACGTACAGGTGTATGCCAGGAATGAATGCGGAAAATGATAGCTGAGGACGTTTCTCACGATGACATTAAATATACAGACCATTGTGTCTGCGACTGCCATAGTTAGCATGTAACGGATGACCACTTTGGAGAGGCCGCACATTCTCCGGGACAGGACCACCAGAGAGAGGACGTTTGCTGTAACAAGATGACAAGGCAGGTAATTACCAGAGAGAAACACCAGCATCGAGGCCGTGTCTTTGGCCATGGAAAGGCTGGGAATAACTGAACCGGGAACATTGTAACTGCTGCCGTCAATATTGCAGGGCAGACATCATTGGCTGTGTGAAGGGGGACGATGTCGGATATTCAACAACGGACCAATTACCTTCATCGATCGGGGCATTGGGTCTAAGAGTCAGGTTGTAGCATCATAGTTACTTTCTACCTCATTGGAAACCCTCGGACTATCTTTGATCAGACAGGCTGCAACTCTGGAGAAATGAATCGGCATTCCTGCCATCCATTTGTCCTAAATACCGTCTATATCTCTCGTTCCACTTCCCCCTGACTCTCAATCAGAAGAAGGGTCTCGACCCGAAAAGGGCACCTATTCCTTTTCTCCACAGATGCTGCCTGACCCGCCGATTTACTTCTGATTTTCGCGTCTGTATTCGGTTTAAACCGGCATGTGCATTTCCTCACTTCACATATCCTTGATCGGACTTTACTGGATTTATCTTGCACTAAACGTTATTCACGTTATTAACGTGATCATGTATTCGTCCACTGTGGGTGGCTCGGTTGCAATCATGCATTTTCATTCTCCTGACTGGTTAGCATGGAAGAAGGGCTTTTCACTGAACCTCGCTTCACGTGACAAGAAACTAGATTGAAACTCAAAAGAGGAGATATTAATAAGGAATACAGATAATCAGAAGTAAAGCGACGGAGGTGGCAACAAAATAACTCACCTGGGATACCGATAATTGCAAGAATCGGGTAGTAAATCATGGTCGCGTCAGCCGCCTCTATTCCGTGCATTCTATGATGGATAGGAGCAAGATTTCGTTATTGCAAACGTACAGATGCCACACTGAAGCGATTCACCGTGCAGCCTGATTTATACGTCATCCTTCTCCACTGGGAGACCAAATTACATTACAGTTCCGCACACCCCATCTCACAAACATCTCCAGCTCTTTCCATTTGAATAAACAGCTAATGTCCGCGCTCGGTAATTGATACGAGTGACTGCAATAAACAGGATTACTCTGGGCAGTTCCGGGCTCACTACTGCTCACGGCCCTGAGCTGTGAATCGGAGTCTCGGGTTTATCTATCCCCCTTTTCTTACTTTACCTGCGTAAAGACTAGCTCTCTTCCTCTGTGCCTGCCTCTGTTCATCACTTCCATTTGTATTCTTTTGGTAAGCAGACCTGTTCTTCCGATCCTTTGGCTCAACATTCAAGGGATGCTTGATTCAGGGTCAAGCGACGACTTCATAAGGTCGTCATCAGTGATAGGAGCATAATCAGGTCATTCGGCCCATCAAATCTACTCCGCCATTCAATCATGGCTGATCTATCTCTCCCTCCAAACCCCATTCTCATGCCTTCTCCACATAACCGTTGACAGTCGTACTAATCAAGAATCTATCTCTGTTTTAAAAATATCCATTGACTTGGCCTCCACTGCCTTCTGTGGCAACGAATTCCACAGATTCACCAGCCTCCGACTAAATAAATTCCTTCTCGTCTTCTTCATAAAGAAACATCCTTTAAATCTTAGGCTATGTCGTCCAGCCCTGGACTCTCCCACTAGTGAAAACATCCCTTCCTCATTCACTCTATCCAAGCCTTTCACCCATTCGTGCATTCCAACGTGGTCCTCCCTCATTCCTCTAAACTCCAACGAGTACAGGCCTAGTGCATGCTCATCATATGTTCCTGGGATCATTCTTGTAAACCTCCTCTGGACCCTGTCCAGCGCCAGAACATCCTTCCTCAGGTATGGTGCCCACAATTGCTCACGATACTCCAAATGCGGCCTGACCAGCGCCTTATAAAGCCTCGGTATCACATCCCTGTTTTTGTGTCCTTGCCCCCTTGAAATAAGACTTGACTTCTTATTGACGTCCAAGGGCAGTGGGGGAACATAATTTTATGCCCGGGTCAGAGTTGAACCAAAGTGGTGCCGTCTACCAGTAAATTAGGAGCCGACAAAGGTGCAATTCAGTTTTTCAGAAGCCAACAAGAGGAAGGCAATAATATTGTGATTAAAGGCTCTACCCTAGACAGAGAAATGCATGGTGGGGCAGGATAAATGAGATATGTGTGACTGGTCAGAATGTGGAAAAATAGGAACAGGGGCAACCAAATGATATTCTCAAGATTCACCATAAAAAGCACCCTCTCGGTGAGCGTCACAGTTGGGCTTGACAACTGTGCTGCACAAGAACAGAGGACATTGTCGAGAGTTGTGGATGCAGCCCAGTCCATCACACAGCCCAGCCCAACACAGCCCAGCCCATCACACAGCCCAGCCCATCACACAGCCCAGCCCATCACACAGCCCAGTCCATCACACAGCCCAGCCCATCACACAGACCAGCCCAGCCCATCACACAGCCCAGCCCATCACACAGCCCAGTCCTGTCCATCACACAGACCAGTCCTGTCCATCACACAGACCAGCCCATCACACAGCCCAGCCCAGCCCATCACACAGACTGTTACATCACACAGCCCAGCCCAGCCCATCACACAGCCCAGCCCAGCCCATCACACAGACTGTTACATCACACAGCCCAGCCCATCACACAGCCCAGCCCATCACACAGCCCAACCCATCACACAGCCCAGTCCATCGCACAGACCAGCCGCTCCGCCATTAATTCCATCTACACTTCCCGCTGCCCCTGTAAAGACCCACACCCTGGTCATAACCTTTTCCCCTCTCTCCCATCAGGCTGATGATACAAAAGCTTGAAACCACATACAATCTCATTCAAGAACAGCTTCCCGGCTGTAAGCTAAGGGTATAGTTTGGATCTTCCAATCTTCCTTGTTATGTCCCGTGAAGCTTTCATTTTCAACCTGCACATTTATTTGTGGCTGTGACATTATATTCTGCATTCTGTTCGCGTTCTTTTTTGCATTACTCGTTGTACGGATGTGGTGTGATTATACTCATGATCTGGATGGTGTGAATGACCTGGACAATTTGCGAAACAGTATCTCGATTCATGTGACGATAGTAAACCACTACTAATACCACGACTGCTCACTATCAATAAAATATTAAAGTTCCACCTCCGCACCATTTTTTCTATCCTGCTCTCCACGTCTCTTAATTTCTTAAGGCACATAAATCTTCAAATCTCTTTTTTGAATAAACAAGACGTGAACCTCCAGGGCCTTCCAGGGTAGAGAAGTCTGAAGACTTTATTCCTCTATCCGTTGCATCTTACAAGGACAAATTATTGTTTTCTTATCCCAGTCGTAAATGCCCTACCCTACTGTCTAACACTCTGTCTGACTGGGTCTAGACCACTCTGCCACAGGAAACATTTCATAATCATACTTATACTTTATTAGCCAAGTATGTTTTGCAACATACAAGGAATTTGATATGCCATACAGTCATACCAATAAAAAGCAACAAAACACAAAAATTACATTTTAACATAAACATCCACCGCAGTGACTCCCCCACATTCCTCACTGTGAAGGAAGGCGAACAAAAGTTCAATCTTTGGAGCTTCCTGACATCAGTCTCTCCCCGAGACTGCAAGCTCCTCGATGCTGGAATCCACAGGTGTTGATCCCAGGCAAGGGGGAAGGACAGCGACACCTGTGTGCCCTTGTACACCAGTCACTGAAAGTTGGCGTGCAGGTACAGCAGGCAGTGAAGACAGCTAATGGCATGTTGGCCTTCATAACGAGAGGATTTCAGTATAGGAATACAGAGGGTCTTCTGCAGTTGAATAGGGCCCTGGTTAGACCACATCTGGAGTATTTTATACAGTGTTGGTCTTCTAATTTGAGGAAGGTCAGCCTTGTAATTGAGGCCGTGCAGCGTAGGTTCACGACATTGATCCCTTGGATGGCGGGACTGTCATATGAGGAAAGATTGAAAAGACGAGGCTTGTAGTCACTGGAGTTTAGAAGGAATGGAGGGGATCTTATGGAGACATATAAAATTATAAAAGGACTGGACAAGCTCGATGCAGGAAAAATGTTCCCAATGTTGGGGGAGTCCAGAACCAGGGGGCACAGTCTTAGATTAAAGGAGAGGCCATTTAAAACTGAGGTGAGAAGAAACTTTTTCACCCAGAGAGTTGTGAATTTAGGAATTCTCTGCCACAGAAGGCAGTGGAGGCCAAATCACTGGATGGATTGAAGAGAGAGTTAGATAGAGCTCTATTGGCTAGTGGAATCAAGGGATATGGGTTACTGATTGTGGATGATCAGCCATGATCACAATGAATGGTGGTGCTGGCTCGAAGGGCAGAATGGCCTCCTCCTGCACCTATTTTCTATGTTTCTATGTTTCTATGAATCATGTGCTGGAATTCACAAGAGGGACTGATTGTTTGATTACTGATTAAATGGCACAGGTAGTGGCAAGCGGTTGCTATAAGTGAACGCATCATGCATCTCTTCCGTGGAAACAATAGATTGTTTCACTGTCTTCAGTGTTTAAACAGATTAATACTAGAGAGCGGAACTCGGAGTGATCTTTGATGGCACACACAGAGGAAGTGATGGGAGATCAACCTTGTAAATGTAAGGGCTAATATTACGAATGCAGCAATGTGGGTTTTATTGCAGAAGTGTAAAAGTTCCAGCTCGGATTATTCCTGGGGCATCCTGTTGTCAGCATGGAAGCGCGGTTTATGGCTGATCGTATCCTCTGATATCAGCAACTGGCCTCAAAGCTTTGAAGTGTTAAGAAGAACATCTTGCCACATGGACTGCCCTTTGTTCCCAAGAAAGAAGAGGTCACGATGGACACGACAGACACGGAAGTCCTGAAGCACACATAAAGGTTTATAGTGCATTGTAAACTTGCCATATAAGGCAGCGATGGAAAAATACTGGCACATGTATTTAGGGTATAAAATGTGTGTAAATGTAAGCTTTCGGAGAGAGAGGCTACACTAGCTGCCTGGGTGTTTCTAAATGCTTCGGTATCTAGACTCTCTCCCACCTGGGTGAGTAGAATAATGAGGTTAAACAAATTCGGTTGTCTGCCTGTTTTTTCTAATAGGCCACGGACTACAGTTGCTTGTATGAGACTGGGTAGAATGTTTCCATTATCAGGGTTCAGAACAGTCTTTCCATCAGCAAGAGTACAGTGTGATTCTCCTCTGCTTCATTGCAGACATTCAATGATTTTTAAACATTGTGATAATGCCTGCCTCAACTACCTCCTCTGGCAGCTCGCTCCATACACCCACCACCCTTTGTGTGAAAATGTTACCCCTCTGGTTCCCATTAAATCTTTCTCCCCTCACCTTAAACCTTTATCCTCTGGTTCCAGAGTCCCCTACTCTGGGCACAAGACTTTGTGCATCTTCCCAATCTATTCCTCTCATGATTTTGTGCACTTTGATAGGATTACCCCTCATCCTCCTGCACTCCAAGAAGAGAGTCCTAGCCTGCTCAACCTCTCCCTGTAGCTCAGGCCCTCGAGTCCTGGCAGCATCCTTGTAAATCTTCTCTGTTTCCTTCGTCTTGCTCCGACACATGGCAACTTACTTTCCCTGCACGAAAAAAGTTTCACCATCACTCGAGATACAATGGGGAGGGTGAGATTGGGGGAATAAAATAGGCTCATTAAAGGAAGCAGTTGGGAGGAGGTGTACATAGAACACAGAATAGTACAGCACAGGAACAGGCCCTTCGACCTACAATGTCTGTGTCGAACATGATGCCAGCATTAACTAATTTCATCTGCCTGCACATGATCCATAGCCCTCCATTCGACACATATCCATGTGCCTTGTTAAAAGCTTTTTTAAAAGTCTCATTAGTGCTGCCATCATAGAGTTTAGATAGCTGTGAAGGAAAATAACTGCAGATTCTGGTACAAATCGAAGGTATCACAAAATGCTGGAGTAACTCAACGGGTCAGGCAGCATCTCTGGAGAGAAGGAATGGGTGACTTTTTGGATCGAGACCCTTCTTCAGACTGATTTTAGATAGCTGTGTCTGCTGGCACATACATTGCTAGATTACCACATGGTATGCTGCTCTGGAACGGTAGATTGCAAGGGATCAAAGGAGAGATAGCTGAATGGATAGAAAATCAGCACCATGGGAGGAAGCAAAGGGTAATGGTGGAGGGTAGCTTCTCAAACTGGTGGCCTGTGACTAGTGGCGTGCCTCAGGGTTCGGCGCTGGGCCTGTTACTGTTTTAATTTTATATCAATGATTTGGTTGAGAACATACATGGCAAGAATATAAAGTTTGCTGACGATGCAAAAGTGGATGGTTTTGAAGATAGTAAAGATGGTTGTGAAAATTTGCAGCAGGATCTAGATCGATTGGACAGGTGGGCTGGAGAATGGTTGATGGAATTTAATACAGAGAAATGTGAGGTGTTGCATTTTGGTAAATCTAACATGGGCAGGACTTACAGTGAATGGTACGGCTCTGGGGAGTGTTGTAGAGCAGAGGGATCTAGGAATGCAGGTGCATGGTTCCTTGAAGGTCGAGTCGCAGGTCAACAAGGTGGTCAAAAAGGCTTTCGGTACATCGCCTTCATCAGTGAGAGCATTTGAGCACAGAAATTAGGAGGTCATGTTGCAGTTGTATAAGACGTTTGTGAGACCGCATTTAGAGTATAGTGTTCAGTTCTATGTTGTAGGAAAGATGTTGTCAAGCTGGAAAGGGTGCCCAGATGACTTACAAGGACATTGCCAGGACAGAGAGAATTCACGAGGATGTTCCCACAACTAGAGGGGTTGACCTGTAGGGAGAGGTTGAGTCGGCCGGTTTTCGGTTTGTGACCTAAAATTTGAAAATTCAATATTCATACCATTGGGTTGCATGATACCCAAACAGCATATGAGGTGCTGTTCCTCCAGTTTGTTTGTGGTCTCACTCTGACAATGAAGGAGGCCCAACACAGAAAGGTCAATAAGGGAATGTGAAGGGGAGTTAAAATTGTCAGTAACTAGGAGACCTAGCAGGTCATAGAGTCATAGAGTGATACAGCCTGGAAATAGGCCCATCTTGCCCACACCAGCCAACATGTCCCAGCTGCACTTGTCCCACCGGCCCACATTTGGCTCATATCCCTCCAAACCTGTGCTATCCATGTATCTGTCTAACTGTTTATTAAACGTTGGGACAGTCCCTGCCTCAATTACCTCCTCTGGCAATTCTGACAGGTTTTCAAATTACAAGTGGTGTTCGGTGAAACAGATGCCTCATCTACATTTGCTCTCGCTGATGCACAAGAGGCCACAGCGGGAACATCAGATGCAGTAGATGAAGTTAGAGGAGGTGCACATGAACCTCTCTCTAACCTGGAAGGGCTGTTGGAATCACTGGATATTACATCTCCTGCGGTTGCAGGGGAAAGTACCTGGAGAGGGGATGGTGTTGGTTGAAGAGGTAAGTGAACCAGGGATTTGTCTCTGAAGAAAACAGGAAGAGTTGGGGATGGGAAAATGTGTCTCGCGGTGGGGTCATGTTGAAGGAGACGGAAATATTGGAGCATAATGCACTGGATGAGATGTAAGGATCAGGAGAACTCTATCCTTTTTATATTGGAGCATACTGGACTGGATGAGATGTGAGGACCAGGGGAACTATCCTTTTTATATTGGAGCTTAATGCACTGGATGAGATGTGAAGATCAGGGGAAGTCTATCCTTTCTCTGGTCTGGGGGCAAGGGGGCAGTGAGACCAGAACTATGGGACACAGAGGAGAAGGGGGTGAGGGATCCATCTTTGACAGCGGGGGGGGGGGGGGGGGCACACTTACTAAAGGCAGAGGACATCTCGAATGGAAAAACTCTTCTCGGGAGCAGATGCGGCGAAGATGAAGAGATTGAGAGTAGGGGGTGGCATTTTTACAAAAGGTGGAGTAGGAAGAGGATGAGCAGTCCAGATAACTGTTGGAATCGGTGGGTTTAGAGTGCAGATCAGTTGATAGTCTGTCGCCTGTGATGGAGAAAAAGAGATCAAGAAAATAAAAATCTCTATTCCATTGAGAGTCGGAGGATGAGGGGAGATCTTATAGAGGTATACAAAATCATGAGAGGAGTAGATTGGGTAGATGCACAGAGTCTTTTACGCAGAGTAAGGGAATCGAGGACCAGAGGATATAGGTTCAAGGTGAAGGGGAAAAGATTTAAGAGGAATCCGAGGGGTAACATTTTCACACAGAGGCTTGTAGGTGTATGGAACAAGCTGCCAGAGGAGGTCGTTGAGAAACAGTTGGACAGGTACATGGATAGGACAAGTTTTGGAAGGTTATGGACCAAGCGCAGGCAAGTGGGACTAGGGTAGCTGGGACATTGTTGGCAGGTGTGGGCGAGTTGGGCTGAAGGGGCTGTTTCCACACTGTATCAATCTATGCCTCTATGAGAATGAGGTGTCAGACACTCAATAGTTCAATAGGTTGAATAGTGTTTTATTTGTCACTTGTGCAACTGCACAATGATATTACACATGCGGGCGCCACCATGTTTTGGCATCATTATTCAAAGTCCAAAGGCTGGTCGGTCCACCCGCTCGATGTACTGGAGCACTTGCACGAACCAACATCCCTCTCCTCTCCTGCACATCTCAGTGTCCCAGGAACGGCTCCTGCGGCCGACCATTAAGGTGCTGGAGGCAATACCCCGGGTATTTTTTTTCGTTTTTCATCTTCGCTTTAAACCAACATCTCTGTAGTTCCTTCCCACACATTCTGTTAGACTCTTTCACTGGCACTGCAACGCTGCCGGCCACGGAACTCGCTCAGTAGCGCCACTGTCGGCTGTGGCCGGTGGTGCAATACATTCAACTTCACCAGTCTGTCTCCCTGCGGGCAGAATCAAAAGCTGCCAGTAGCGAGTGAAACCCTCGCCACAAGTGAAGGCAACTTGAGGTGCGGATTTGTAACGGCTCGTACTGCAACTCGCCTCAACGCCCGACTCAGGTACGGCGCGACCCAACACATGTCGGGATATATCGAGGGTTCCGAAGCTGGAACTTGCAAGCTGTGAACATGTCGGGCACACAAGGCTTTACCTAAATACACGCGTTCCCATGAGGAGAGTCAGTCGCACTAGAAGTAATCAGTGCAGTGCACTAAATGCACACCCGAGCGGTTTGCAACTTCCAGCGAGAAAAGTTATTTTATTTGCAATGTTCGGGTGAGTTCATTCAACCCGCGATAATTTTTTTTCACGCTCGAAGATCGTTCTTTTGCGATCAAACTACATGTAAACATTGGGCGCCGGGCTAAAGTGAATCGAAGGCCTCTGTAACTTTTTAACGACCTTGCGTAAAATGGCGCTTTAAATAGTAACTCAGGCGCAGGCTGCAAAGCGGTGTCTGGACATGAAGCCTGGACTCGGACCGACACTCGGACAGGGATTTAAGTGTGCAAAATTCTCTGGCAGAAAGCGGGGATTCCCCTGTATAAGGGCTCATTATAACAAGCCTGGACGGATACAAAGGCGCTGAACTTTTCACATGTCCTTCATTGTTACTAATTGTGTTTGACATTGGATCGCTAAGTTTAGAGAGACCGTATGGAGACAGGCGGGCGGCATTTTTAAAGAGGCCAATTAACCCACAAACACCGCTCGTCTTTCCGATGTGGTCACGCGGTCGCAGAGAGAATGTGCAAACGCTACACATACAACACCCGAGGGCAGGCTCGAACCCGGGACCGTGACGCTGCGAGGCAGCAGCTCTATCAGCTGCACCACTGTGCTGCCCTAACGGAGCAAACCGTCTAAACGTGTCTTTTCTCTAAACATGTGACGACACTGTTCTGTTTCATGCTCTTGCATGTTACGCTGATGTATCAGACTGCCGAGGATAGACACAAAGAGCTGGAGTAACTCAGCAGGTCAGGCAGCATCTCTGGAGAGAAGGAATGGGTGATATTTCGGATCGAGACCCTTCTTCAAACTGTCGAGTTTAAAATTAACTTTCCTTGTCAACGTTGTCGTTCACCCAAACGCATTCTGCACGTCCCTTCCGCATTCTATCTCCGCGATATGAAACATGACTGCGTTCAAGGTTTTTTAGTTCAGTGGAACATTTTCACTACCCCTCCCCCCTCCCCCCTCCCACATTCCAAAGACGTGCAGGGTTGTAGGTTAATTGGCTTCTGTAAATCGTCCCTAGAGTGTGGGATAGAACTAGTATATGGATGATTGCTGGCCAGCATGGACTCCGTGGGCCACAGGGCTTGTTTCATGCTGTATCAATAAACTAGAAATTGACAAGGTTAATGGCAGGATTTGAAGGCCTGAGCTATAGGGAGAGATGAGTTAGGCTAGGACGTTATTCCTTGCAGTGCAGGGGGCTGAGGGGTAATGCTTAAAATAATAAGGGGAATAGAAATGGTAAATATACATTTTTTTGTTTCCCTGGATAGGGAAATGAAGCAATAGGGACATCGGTGTAATGTGAGAGGGGATAAACAATAGCAGCCTGTGGGGCAATCGTTTTACACTGGGGGTGGAACGTTCCAGATGAAGTGGTTGAAGCGGGTACAAAAACAACATTTAGAAGGCATTTTGATCGGTGCATGGATAAAAAACATTTGTTTGGATATGGGTCAAATGCAAACAAATGGGTCTTGCTTAGATGAGGCATCTTATTGTGTTTGGATCAGTTGAGGCACATGGCTTGTTTCCATCAAAGACAGACACAAAATGCTGGAGTAACTCAGCGGGACAGCCAGCATCACTGGTTAGAAGGAATGGGTGATGTTTTGGGCCCTGAAGAAGGGTCTCAACCCAAAATGTCACCCATTCATTCTATCCAGAAATGGGCCTGTCCCGCTGAGTTACCCCAGCATTTTGTGTCTATCTTTGGTGTAAACCAGCATCTGCAATTCCTTCCAACATGTGGCGTGTTTCCATGCCATATGATTCTGACTCTCTGATGATCAATTTTAAATTGATTGTAACTAAATGCAGTGGAAATTAATTTACTTGAAATTTGTGGGAATAGAGTATATCATGCCACAGAGAAAACTTGAAGCTTGAATTTTGTGGGAAATGGTTTTTTGTTCAAAGTTTTGAACAGGTTCATGGATCGGACGAGTGACTGAAATGTCCGTGAGCAAAATGTTTAGGATCAGCGACCACTGTTCTATGAGTATTAAAGTCGTGATGGAAAAAGACAGGGCAGCCCCACATGCTAAAATTCTGAATTGAAGCAAAGCCAACTTTAATGGTATTAGACAGGAACTTACTGGAGCAAGTTCTAGAGCAGATGGATCTAGGAGTGCAAGTACAATGCTGGGTGGCACTGTGAGCTGCGAGGAGCATGCTATGAGGCTGCAGGGTGACTTGGATAGGTTGGGTGAGTGGGTAGATACATGGCAGATGTAGTGCAATGTGGATAAATGTGAGGTTATCCACTTTGGTGGCAAGAACAGGAAGGCAGATTATTATCTGATTGGTATCAAATTAGGAAAAGGGGAGGTGCAACGAGACCTGGATGTCCTTGTACATCAGTCACTGAAAGTAAGCATGCAGGTACAGCACGCAGTGAAAAACACTAATGGCATGTTGGCCTTCATTGCAAGATGATTTGAGTTTAGGAGCAAGGAGGTCCTACAGCAGTTGTACAGGGCCCTGGTGAGATCACTCCTGGAGTATTGTGTGCAATTTAGGTCTTTTGAGGAAGGAGCCATTGGTATTGAGGGAGTACAGCGTAGGTTCACCAGGTTAATTCCTGGGTTTGGCTGGACTGACAAATGATGAAAGAATGGATCGATTGGGCTTGTATTCCCTGGAATTTAGAAGGATGAGAGGGGATCTTATAGAAACATATAAAATTCTTAAGGGATTCGACAGGCCAGATGCAGGAAAAGTGTTCCCGATGTTGGGGGAGTCCAGAACCAGGGGTCATATTTCAAGAATAAGGGGTAGGCCATTTAGGACTGTGATGAAAATCTTTTTCACCCAGAGAGTTGTGAATCTTTTGAAATCTCTGCCACAGAAGGCAGTGGAGGTAAATTCACTGGATGTTTTGAAGAGATAGTAAGATTTAGGTCTTTGGGCTAACGGAATCAAGGGATATGGGAAAAAAGCAGGAACGGGGTACTGATTTTGGATGATCAGCCAAGATCATATTAATTGGCAGTGATGGCTCGAAGGGCCGAATGGCCTATTCCTGCACCTATCTTCTATGTTTCTATGTTCACATAGTTCCCTGTAGTATGTCAGAACAACGGTCCCAACCCGAAACGTCACCTATCCGTATTCTCCAAAGGTGCTGATAAAAAAGAATCACAGAATTAGTTATTTCCAAAGATGGGCACAAACTGCTGGAGTAACACCGGGGGGTCAGGCAGCATCCTAGGAGAATGTGGATAGGTGATGTTTTTAGTCAGAACCCTTCTTCCGACTGACTGATTGTGGGAGTTGGGAAAGAAAGCTGGAAAAGAGGAGAGGCAGGACACAGCATGTGTTCATCTATTACCAGCCATTGGGTTTTGACACAAAGCTTCTCCTGTGCACATTCTACTGGGATGCTGCCTGACCCGCTGAGTTACTCCAGCACTTTGTGTCTATCTCCCAGAGAGTTACTCTGATTACTCCAACATTTTCTGTGTTGACAATAGGATGTTTGCATACACAAAGATCGTACAAAGACCAATGTTGTAAATGGCCAGGGTACATGTTACAAGCAATTTCTCTGTAGCTGTAATACAATATTCTGCACTATGCCCAATTTTCTCTTCACAATACCTATTGAACGTGTATGGCTTGCATATGTTTTTACTGGATACAGTTTTTCTATATATGTGTCGATACAGATCATTATCTTATACACCTCTGTTAGATAACCCCTCATCCTCCTGCGCTGCAGGAATAAAGTCCTAGCCCGCCCATCCTCTCCCTGTAGATTAGGTCCTGGGGCCCTTGGATACAGAGATACATAGATCATCCTATATAGGTAAAGAAGCCTGTTTTTCAGCTGCGTGTACAAAGTGAGTTCTGTGTGAAAGTTTTTAGTTGAATGACCAGTTCAGTCTTCAGTCTTTCAGTTATAATTAGTTAGCTTTTCGTTGTATTAGCTATGATATATTCAGTTTTTAGTTAAGGTCTGCAGATCCTTTAATGCTTTGCTCTGATACCAATTAACCATTTTGCCTGAATAACATTTTTTAAACGCTGAAACTGGACTCAAGAAATCATTCTGAATTCAGTGATCGTACACTGGGATTTATGATCTTGTGTTGGAAGTGAAAGATGGTGCCTCTGACAAGGCAGGAGCACTCCTTGGACTTTAGACTTTAGAGATACAGAGTGAAGACAGGCCCTTTGGCCCACCGAGTCCATGCCGACCGGTGATACACCCCGTACACTATCACTATCCTACCCACCAGGGCCAATTTACAATAAAGCCAATTAACCTACAAACCTGCATCTCTCTGGAATGTGAGAGGAAACCGGAGCACCCAGAGAAAACCCACGTGGTCACATAGGGAGCGTACAAACTCCACATAGACTGCACACGTAGGATGGAACTCGGTTCTCTTGTGCTGTAAGGCAGCAACTCTACCGCTGCGTCACTGTGTCGCCACTCCCTTCGTGCTGGAGCTTTGGCCTAAGTTGAAAGCTCTGATCTCCAGAGGAACATCCGTACTGGGAGCCTATAGGACGTGTACACCACAGGTTCCACCTGATCAACCATGAAACAGCACAGGAAGACACTACATTTATATGTTTGTGTTTTACTCCACAGATTTTGACGGAGGTTACTGAGAAGGCTGGACCTTGGATAATGGCCTCCCTACCACCCCTTGGTCGACTCTACAGTGAGGTGACCTGCTCCATCTGCCTGGATTTCTTCCAGGAGCCGGTGGCCCTGGAGTGCGACCACAACTTCTGCCGACTGTGCATCTCGCGGAGCTGGGAGAAGGGCGATGCCTTCTACTCCTGCCCCGAGTGCAGGGAGGTGTTCAAGGACAAGAGGTTGAAGCCCAACCGCAAGCTGGCCAACATTGTGGAGGGCGTGAAGGAGCTGAAGCTGGAGCCCCGCCAGGGACAGCCGGCCTTCTACTGCCAGCGGCACCAGGAGAGACACAAGCTCTTCTGCCTGGAGTGCCAGGGTGCCATCTGCATCGTCTGCTCTTGCTCCAGTGAGCACCAAGGCCACGTCATCATCCCCATCGAGGAGGCTTCCGTCCTCTACAAAGTAAGTGTCTTCAAAGAGTCATACAACATGGGGACAGGCCCTTTGGCCCCACATCTGAAGAAGGGTCTCGATCTGAAACGTCACCCGTTCCTTCTCTCCAGAGATGCTGCCTGTCCCGCTGAGTTACTACAGTTTTTTGTGTCTACCTTTTGTCCAACGTATCCATGCCAATCTGGATATCCCATCTGAGCCAGTCCCATTTGCCCGTGTTTTGTATCCCTCAAACCTTTTTCTATCCACGTACTTGTCCAACTGTCTTTCAAATTGAGTTTTCGGTTTAGGTTTATTATTCTCACATGTGCCTAACATTGTTTTGCATGCAGACACAAAATGCTGGAGTAACTCAGTGGAACAGGCATCGGGTCCACCACGATGTAGAGCTCTTCTTCTGTTGCCTCCGCATTCATGCCTTTGTTCTGTGGGAAGGAATCCTCACCACCCAGTGATGACCCCTTCTCCCGTCTCCACCAGACCCCTCCTCTTGGACTCCCCCCGGATGGCCATCTACCTTCTTTAGACATTTTCATTTCCAAGACTCCACAACCGCATCAAACTTTCCGCTCCCCTTACTAACTCTACCCTCTCCCTCCCTGAACGTACAGTCCTCCGCTCACTCTGCAGCAACCCGACTTGATAATTAAACCCACTGACCTCCACCGGGCTGAGGCCAGACGACAACTCTCAGACATCTCCTCCTACTTAACCTTGGACCATGATCCCACAGACGAGCACCAGACCTTAATATCACACACCATTTCTGATGTCATTACCTCCGGCTCTCTGCCCTCTAAAGCCTCCAACCTTATCGTTCCCCAGTCCCGCACGGCTCGATTTTATCTTCTCCCCAAAATCCACAAACAGAACCGCCCTGGCAGACCCATTGTTTCTGCTAATAAAAAGTCTGAAGAAGGGTCTCGACCCGAAACGTCACCCATTCCTTCTCTCCAGAGATGCTGCCTGACCCGCTGAGTTACCCCAGCATTTTGTGCCAATCTTCGATTTGAACCAGCATCTGCAGTTCTTTCCTACACATTGTTTTGCATGCTGTCCAATCACATTCGGATTTACTTTAGATGTTAGAGATATAGCACAGAAACAGACCCTTCGGCCCACTAAATCTGTGCCATCCAGTGATCACCCCTACACTAACGCTATCCTACATACCAAGGATCATTTTATAAATTACTAAAGCCAATTACCCAACTCACCTGTACATCTTTGGAGTGTGGGGGGAAACTCATGCAGTCAGAGGGAGAATGTACAAATTGTGTACCGACATCACCTGTAATCAAGATCGAACCTGGGTCTCTGGGGCTGTAAAGCAGAAACCCTATCTGCACCACTGTGCTGTCTGCATAATACTACACATAAACACAATCAAGTCAAACCCGTGTATAATATGTAGAGCGAAGGGAAAGATACAGAGAGCAGGGTATAGTTTTCCTCATTGTAGAGCAACAGTTTCAGAGACAATGTCCAAGGTCTGCAATCAGGTTGAACAAAATCAAACTGTACCCTCGCTTACGGAAGGACCATTGAGAAGCCTGATACCAGATGGGAATAAGCGTTTCAGAGTCTGGTAGAGAGTACTTTCAAGCTTCTGGATCTTTGACCCAACGGGGAGAGGCAGGAAAGAGGGGCGTGCAAAATACTTTAATATCTTGACTGCTTTCCCGAGGCAGCGTGACATGCAGATGGAGTCAGTAGTGGGGAGCCTGGTCTCAAAATTCTTTAGCAAATGGGTGATGAATCTGTGGAATATATTGCCGCAGACAGCTGTGGATGCCGTCATTGGGTATTTTTAAAGCAGAGATTGGTCGATTCATGATTGGTAAGTGTGTCAAAGGTTACAGGCAGGAAAATGAGGTTGAGAGGGAAAGATAGATTGAATGGTGGAGTAGACTTGATGGGTTCAACAACCTAATTCTGCTCCCTTGCCTTATGGTCTGTGTGATGGACCGGGCTACTTTTGCACAACTCTTTGCAATTACTTGCAGTCATGGGCAGAGCTCTTCCCAAACCAAGCTGTGATGCAACCCAACAGCATGATTTCTTTAGGGAATGAGGGTTCCCCTCTTCCATTATAGATGAGGCTCTCACTCTGGTATCCTCGATATCCTGCAGCTGCGATCTTGCTGCCCCTCCCCCCATTCGTAGCAAGGACAGTGTCCCCCTTGTCCTCACCTTCCACCCCATCAACCGTCCCATACAGCATATAATCCTCCCACATTTTCGCCACCTCCAACGGGATCCCACTATTGGCCACATCTTCCCTTTCTGCTTTTCGCAGAGATCGTTCCCTCTGCAACTCCCTGGTCAACTGGTCCCTTCCCACCCAAACCAGCCCCTCCCCTGGTACTTTCCCCAGCAACCGCAGGAGATGCAATACCTGTCCATTTACCTCCCCTCTCGACTCCGTCCAAGGACCCCAACAGTCATCAGGTGAGGCAGAGGTTCACTTGCACCTCCTCCAACCACATACTGTATCCGCAATTCCAGGTGTCAACTTCTGTATTTCGGCGAGACCAAGAGCAGGTTCGGCAATCGTTTTGCTGAACACCTCCGCTCAGTCCGCCTAAACCTACCTGATTTCCCGGTGGCTCAGCACTTTAACTTCCCCCTCCCATTCTCCATCTCACTTTGGGCCTCCTCCATTGTCAGAGTGAGGCCCAGCGCAAATTGGAGGAACAGCGCCTCATATTTCACTTGGGTAGCTTACACCCCAGCAGTTTGAACATTGATTTCTCTAACTTCAAGTTACCCTTGCTTTCCGTCTCTCCCCAACCCCTCCGCCGTCCCAGTTCACCCATCAGTCTTACTGTCTCCGACTACATTTTATCTCTGTACCGCCCACTCCTCTGACATCAGGTTGAAGAAGGGACTCGATCCGAAACGTCACCCATTCCTTCTCTCCAGAGATGCTGCTTGTCCCGCTGAGTTACTCCAGCATTTTGTGTCTACCTTCAGTATGATTTCTGTGTCCCTGCCTCAACTCCCTCCTCTGACAGCTTGTCCATATACCCACCACTCAGTGAGTGATTCGGGTTCCTATTAAAATTTTCCCCTCTCACCTTAAACCTGTGTCTTCTGGTTCTTGATTCCCCTAATCTGGATGAAGTACTCTATGCATCCAAACTATCTATTCCATGATAGGGTTGTGCAGGGGGTGGTGACGGGGTGATTGTGGGGGTGGGGGGTGAGGGGGAGGGGTGTATGGGCATTCATGCAGTACAGAAACAGGCCCCTTGCCTCAATTCATCCATGCTGTCCAACATGTCCCATCCAAACTAGTCCAATTTGCCTGTATTGGGTAATGTCCAGCTGAACCTTTCCTATCCATGTACCTGCCCAAGTGTCCTTTAAATGTTGTTATTGTACCTGCCTTAACTACCTCCTCTGGCCATTTATTCCATACACCCACCACCCTCAGAGTGAAAAATGTTGCCCTTCATGTTCTTATTAATTATTTTCCCTCTTCATCTTAAACCTATGATCTCTGGTTCTTAATTCCCCAATCGTGGGTAAAAGTCTCTGTGATTTCTTCCTATCAATTTCTCATGAATTTAAACACTTTTGTAAGATCACTCACAACCTCAGCTTCCTGCGCTCTGGAAAATAAAGTGCCTGTGTGCCCAATATTTCCCTATAGCTCAGGCCCTCACATCCTGGCAACCTCCTCGTAAATCTTCTCTGCCCTCTTTCCAGGTTATTAACATCCTTCCTAAGCAGTGGTATCACAAAATGCTGGAGTAACTCAGCGGGTCAGGCAGCATCTCTGGAGAGAAGAGAATGGGTGACGTATCGTGTCGAGAACCTCTGTGATTCATCCTTCCTAAGCAGGGTGCTCAAAAGTAAACACAATCCTCCAAATGGGACCTCGCCAACTGTAACCGAACATCCCAACTTCTATACTCAGTACCCTGACTGAAGAAAGGTTAATATACCGAAAGCCTTCTTTACCACACTATCTACCTGTGTCGTCACTTTCAGGGAACTGTGCACCTGTATCCCTAGATCCCTCTGCTGTACAACACTTCCAGAATCCTGCCATTCAATGTGAAGGTCCAGCCCTGGTTTGCCTTCTGAAAATGCAACATCTCACACGAACATTGACCTCCATTATTCATTCTTCAGCCCACGTGCCCAGCTGATCAAGATCCTGCTGTAATTTGTGACAACTCTCTTCACTGTCCACTATACTACCTACTATAATGTCAGCTACAAACTTACTAATCTTGTCTTGGATATTCTCATCCAAATTGTTTTTGCTTTAGTTTTTAATTATTTTAGTTTAGCTTTAGTTTTGAGAGATACAGCACGGAAACAGGCCCTTTAGTTCACCGAGTCTGCGCCGACCAGCGATCCCCGCACATTAACACAAGCCTACACACACGAGGGACAATTTACACTCACACCAAGTATACAAACCCAAGCCAATTAACCTGTACGTCTTTGGAGTGTGGGAGGAAACCGAAGATCTCGGAGAAAACCCTTGTGGTGATGGGGAGAATGTACAAACTCCGTACAAACTGCACACGTAGTCGGGTCTCCGTAACTGCAAGCATTGTAGGGCAGCAACTCTACCGATGTGCCACTGTGTGGCCAATTGTTTTAATATAAACCACAAACAGCAATGGGTCTTGCACCAATCCCTGAGGCACACTAGTCTCTGGCCTCCTATCTGAAAAGCAACACACCACGACCACACTCTGCTTCCTTCCATGAAGCCAATTCTGGATCCAGTCAGCTATCTCTCCCTGGATGACATGCAATCTAACCTCCAGAGCAGCCTAACGTGCGGAACCTTATCCAAGGCCTTACTGAAGTGCACAAAGACAACATGTACGGCCTTGCCCTCATCAACCTTCTGGGTTTAAAGAACCCAAATGAAATCTGTGAGACACGCTCTCCCATTTGTCGATCCAAATGCATATATCTTATTCCTCAGAATCCTTTCCAGTAAATTGCCTACAACAGATGTAATGCCAACTGGTATATAGTTCCTAGGCTTTTACTTGAAACCCTTCTTAAATAGAGGCACAACATTAGCCACCCTCCAGTCACCCGGCACCTCACTCGTGTCTAATGATGATTCGTATTGTCTCCAAGAGGCTCCTGCGGTTTTTTTTCTCCAGCTTCTCACAATGTCAGCTACGTCTGATCAGGCCCGAGAGATTTATCTACCTCCATGTGCCTCACTATATCCAGTACCTCCTCAATGGCAAAACTGACTGTCCTCAAGACATCTCCATTAACTGTCCCGACTTCCCCAATTTTCATGTCCTTCTTGACAGTAAAAATAGAGCAGACATACTCATAGAAGAGCCAAAAGGACACAAAGTGCTGGAGTAACTCAGCAGGTCAGGCAGCATCTCTGCAAAACATGGATAGATGATGTTTTGGATCGTGACTCCTTTGTGATTTTTAGAGATACAGCGCTGAAACAGGCCCTTCGGCCCACCGGGTCCGCGCCGCCCAGTGATCCCCGCACATTAACACTATCCTACACCCGCTAGGGACAATTTTCATCTGCAGATCTCTGTTTCTACTCATTGAAGACTTTGCTCACTTCCTGCAGCTCCTCACATACTGTAGATGACCACTTTGATTTCTGACGGTCCCTATTCTCTCTCTAGTTCTCTATTTCTTTCTCTCACATTCCCTCAATGTACTCAATGTAGGAAAGACATTCTTGCCATAGAGGGAGTACAGAGAAGGTTCACCAGATTGATTCCTGGGATGGCAGGACTTTCATATGTAGAAAGACTGGATAGACTCGGCTTGTACTCGCTGGAATTTAGAAGATTGAGGGGGGATCTTATAGAAACATACAAAATTCTTAAAGTGTTGGACAGGCTAGATGCAGGAAGATTGTTCCCGATGTTGGGGAAGTCCAGAACAAGGGGTCACAGTTTAAGGATAAGGGGGAAGTCTTTTAGGACCGAGATGAGAAAGTTATTTTTCACACAGAGAGTTGTGAGTCTGTGGAATTCTCTGCCACAGAAGGTAGTTGAGGCCAGTTCATTGGCTATATTTAAGAGGGAGTTGGATGTGGCCCTTGTGGCTAAAGGGATCAGGGGGTATGGAGAGAAGGCAGGTACGGGATACTGAGTTGGATGATCAGCCATGATCATATTGAATGGCGGTGCAGGCTCGAAGGGCCGAATGGCCTACTCCTGCACCTATTTTCTATGTTTCTATGTACTTGTACAATACATTTGAATTCTCTATCGTATCTGGCAGAGCACTCTCTTGCCCCCGTTTTTCCCTCCTGTTTTCCTTTCTAAGTATGCTTAGTCCTCTGAACTCCTCTAGGGATACACTTGATCCGAGCTCCCTCTACCTGTCCCGTGCTTCCTGCTTTTTCCTGAACAGAGTTTCAATTTCCCTCGTCATCCAGGCTTTCTTACTCCCACCTGCCTTGCCCTTCACTTGAACAGGAAAATGCCTGCATTCAACTTTTACCATCACACTCTTAATAGCATCCCACTTTCCGGCCGTCCCTTTACCTGCAAACAGCCTACTCCAATCAACTTTTACAAGTCTGCCTCTGCCAGTTCTCTGACCAGCCTGACTATCCCCTGATTAAATTTTATCTCTGTATGCTTTGTTGTCTCCTTCCCCTCGCTAACAATGATCTATGCTACATTTTCCTTGACCTCCACCCCCTTTGATGTCTCGTCTTCACGCCTTGCCCTTCCTTATATCTGTGCCTCCCTCTCCTCTGACTCTCAGTCTGAAGAAGGGTCTCGACCTGAAAGGTCATCCATTTCTTCTATCCAGAGATGCTGCCTGGCCCACTGAGTTCCAGGAAAAATGTTCTGGAAGTTGGGGGAGTCCAGAACCAGGGGTCACAGTTTAAGAATAAGGGGTGGGCCATTTAGGACTGAGACGAGGAAAAACCTTTTCCCCAGAGAGTTGTGAATCTGTGGAATTCTCTGCCACAGAAGGCAGTGGAGGCCAATTCACTGGATGTTTTCAAGAGGGAGTTATATTTAGCTCTTCGGGCTAAAGGAATCAAGGGATATGGGGAAAAAAACAGGAATGGGGTACTAATTTTAGATGATCAGCCATGATCATATTGAATGGTGGTGCTGGCGTCGAAGGGCCGAACAGCCCACTCCTGCACATTTTTTTCTATGTTATTCCAGCGTTTTGTATCTATCTTCTTTTTTTTTTTTTTTTTTAATTTTTGAAAAGCATATGTACAAATAGAAATAAAAGACACATTTGTTACAGAGTTCTTACATAGCTTCAATTTAAAAAATTTTAAAGAGAGAAAATAAAAAAAATAAAGAAGAAAGGAAAAAAAACAAGAAAAAAACCCAAAAAACTATAAACTATTGGGAAGAGAGAATAAAAGGATTAAAAAAAAAGATATAACTATAAAAATTAAAGGGAGTAGATCCGGGAGACAATAACCACAGTTGTACATCCAACCCCTAACTCAAGTTTCAACTTTTAATTTTAATTTTTTATTTTAGTCCTGTGCCAAACCCGTTTACTTTTCTAAAAATTCAATAAATGGAGACCATATTTTAAAAAATAACTCAGGTTTGTCAATTAAGGCAAATCTTATTTTTTCCAAATGCAGGGTCTCTGTCATTTCCGTAGTCCACATTTTAATTGTGGGGGTTATTGGTTTTTTCCAAAATTTAAGTATTAATTTTTTCGCAGTTATTAGACTGTAATCAAGAAAATGTACCTGACTTGTTGTAAAGTTTGTAGTATGTTCTGATAATCCTAATATAATTAATTTTGGATCCATATCCAATTGCTGGTTAATAACTTTAGAAACTATTTTAAAAATCTCCAACCAGAAGTTTTGCATTTTTATACAAGTTACGAAAATATGAGTTAAATTAGCTTCTTGAAATTGACATTTATCACAAATAGGAGAGATACTGGGAAAAATCCTATTTAATTTCGTCTTCGAATAATGTAACCAATGTAATTAAGGAATGTCTAGTATTTAATGAACATTGGTGTATATGTTGTAAACTTTCATCCCATATATCTTGCATTATGAGTTGATTCAATTCGTCCTCCCATGCTCGTCTATAAGATTTTGATGACGGAATGTCAGTGTCTAGGAGAGTATTATAAATAAAGGATATTAATTTATTTGAATTATAATGTTGATTCAGGCATACATCAAGTGTTTCTGGACCTCTAAACTTATATTCCTGCATGTGTAATTTTACATAATCTCTAAGTTGTAAATATCTAAAATAATTATTAACATGTAATCCGTACTTCTGCTGTAAATCCTGAAAAGAAAGAAAAGTTCCCTTATGATAAAGATCTCCCACCCTTTTAATTCCATAACTTTTCCATTGAGCAAATCCTCTATCTAAGACAGACGGTTTAAAAGAAGGGTTATTCGCAATAGGAAGGAAAACAGATAATTTACTCAATTTTAACGTAAGATTTAATTGTTTCCAGGTACGGATAACACTGTGTATAATGGGATTACCTCCATATGTTTTTTTATTTAAATTTATTGGAGCTAAGAGGATCGCACCAATATCGAATGGTAAACAATCCTCTTTCTCCATCTTTAACCAATCCGGTTGTTGATCAGAATCATCCAACCAGCAGGTTATATTTATAATATTAACCGCCCAATAATAAAATAAGAAGTTAGGTAAGGCAATTCCTCCATTAGTTTTAGACTTACATAGATGTCTTTTATTTATTCTATGAGTCTTGTAGTCCCAAATAAAATTAGTAACAATTGAATCAATTAAAAAAAAAAACTTTTTTGGAAGATAGATCGGAATTGCTTGAAATAAGTATAGAAGCTGTGGAAGAAAGATCATCTTTATAGCATTACTACGACCAACTAATGATATAGGAAGTGTTTTCCAAAATTGGATATTTAAAATTTAATTTAAATAAAGAAGTATATTTCCTAGTCACGTAGATTCCAAGATATTTAAACTTTTCATAGGCAATTTTAAAAGGAAATTGTTGAAGTATGGCCGGATTGTGTTCCATTTTTGGCATAAGTTCACTTTTGTACCAGTTAATTCTATAACCTGAAAATGAACCAAATTGAGTTATGAGATTTAATAAATTCGGAATGCTAATTTCTGGCTTTGTAATATATATTAATACATCATCCACATATAAAGAAATTTTATTGGTTGTATGTTTAGTATTATAGCCATGAATATCTGAATTTGATCTAATACTCTCAGCAAGTGGTTCTATAACAAGGGCAAATAGAAGCGGTGATAGTGGGCATCCTTGTCTACAACCCCTAGATAAATGAAATTTGGATGACAGCATTTGATTAGTTAATATTCTAGCTGTTGGGGATGTATATAAAAGTTTCACCCATGAACAAAAATTTTCACCTAATTGAAATTTTTCCATCACTGAGAAAAGATAGGGCCATTCTACTTGATCAAATGCTTTTTCAGCATCTAGCGAGATGATTGCTAAATCTTCGTTTAATAGTCTATTTGAATATATTATATTGAACAAGCGTCTCAAATTGAAAAATGAATATCGTTTGGCTATAAAGCCTGATTGATCGGGGTGTATCAATTTATCTATAACTAGACTTAATCTATGAGCTAAGATTTTCACTAATATCTTCTGAAACCTGTATCTATCTTCTGATATCATCAAAGTTGTTCTTGCCCCAGTTCAGAACTTTCATTTGAAGACCAGCCATAACTATAAAGCTAATTTAATTGTGGTCGATGTCCCAAAAGGCCTACCCTCCAACACTTCAGTCACTTGCCCGTCCATATTTCCTGAGAGTAGGTCAAGCTTTGCCCTCTGCGTTGTAGGATCCTCTACATATTGGCTCAGGAGACTTTCCTGAACACATTTGACAAATTCCATCCGGTCTAAGCCCTTGATGCTATGGCCTTCCTAGTCTATATTGGGAAGGTTACAATTCCCTACTATGTGACAGCCTTATTATTCTCGCAACTGCCTGCAATCTCCTGGCATATTAGCTCTTCATCATGTTGGCTATTTGGCAGCCTGTAGTACACTCTCAACAAGGTGATCATTCCCTTTTTATTTCTCAGCTCCACCCAAACAGCCTCACTGGACGAATCGTTATTAACGTCACCCCAAATAATCGCCATGAAGTTCTCCTTAATCAGTAAAGCAACTGCCCCTTCTCTTTTACCCACACCTCTATCTCGCCTTCAGCATCTGTACACTGAAACGTTAATGTTAATGTGTTGGAAGGACTTGAGACACAAAAGTAACTCAGCGGGTCAGACAGCATCTCTTGAGAAAAGGAATAGGTGACGTTCGGGTCGAGGCCCTTCTTCACACCTGCTGAGATGCTTGTTTACACCAACGATAGACACAAAATGCTGGAATAACTCAGGGGGTCAGGTAGCATCCCTGGAGAAAAGGAATCGTAATTGAATAAAGTAATTCAGGTCTGAAGAAGGGTCTGAACCAGAAACGTCATCTATTCAATTGCTCCACAGATGCTGCCTGACCTGCTGAGTTACTCCAGCATTTTGTGTTTGTCCCTGAAACATTAAGCTGCCGGTCCTGTCTCTCCCTTAACCAGGCTTCCATAAAGGCTACAACATTCCAGTCGCACGTACCTACCTATCCAGGCCCTGTTCTCATCCGCCTCACCCATCATGCCTTTTACATTGAAATAGATGCTAATGAATCCTCACTCCCAGCTTTGCTCCTGCATACAGACCTTGCTTTCATCAACCTCTAGCCTGACCTGTATCACTCCTGCTGTGAATCACATCCCACTGCCAATCTAGTTAACAACCAACCCGATCAGCACTAGTAAACATACTTGCCAGGATATTGGTTCCCCTGCAGTTTAGCAGCAACCCATTTGACTCTGCATTAAAGTTTGACAAGCAAGTCAACGCTGTGGTAAAAGCCAGCTTCTTCCATCTTCGTACCATTAGCTAAAATCAAACCATTCCTCCAATTTGACGACATTGAAAAAATCATCCACGTATTCATTTCCTCTCGCCTCGACTACTGCAACTCCCTATACACTGGGATCAGCCAATCAACCCTGTCCCGCCTGGAATTGGTCCAAAACGCCGCAGCGAGACTCCTGACGGGTACCCGTAAAAGGGACCACTTCACCCCGATTCTGGCCTCTCTCCACTGTCTCCCAGTACAGTACAGAATCAACTTCAAGCTCCTCCTATTCACATAGAAAGCCCTAAACCCCCCTATATAAAAACATTTCTAACCCACCACTCTATCTCCAGGTCCCTCAGGTCGGCCGACATGGGGCTACTGACTATCCCGCGGTCTAGGCTTAAGCTCAGCGGTGACCGCGCTTTTGCAGTTGCAGCTCCTAGACTGTGGAACAGCATCCCTCTCCCCATCAGATCTGCCCCCTCCATCCACTCCTTTAAGTCCAGGCTCAAAACCTATTTCTACTCCCTAGCGTTTGAGGCCCTCTGAGGGGGCGCTGTGAATTGTTTATGTATGTGCTGTTATGTTTGTGTGCCATTGTATGTTTGTTCTTAGTACATGAACTGATGTACAGCACTTTGGTCAACGTGGGTTGTTTTTAAATATGCTCTACAAATAAACTTGACTTCACGATCCCTCTTCATTAGGTCACCTCTGCCCCAGAACAGATCCCAATGGCCCAAACATCTGAATCCCCGCCCCCTGCACTAACTCCTCAGCTGCTCATTCACGTCCTATCTTCCCATTCTTGCCCTCACTGGCACGTGGCACTGGGAACAGACCAGAGATTACTACCCTGGAGGTCCCACACTTTAGCCTTTTGCCTAACTCCCTGTGTTCACTCCGCAGGGTCTCATCCCTCTTCCTACCTAGGAGGGAGATAAACGGGCGGCAATGGGAAAAGCTGGTGGAAGGAAGAGGTGAGGTTGTGATGTGATACAAGGAAACTTCAAAAGGGATATTGACTGTGTGAGCAAGAACGTTGAAAACAATATAGTACAGGTACCGGCCCTTCAGCCCACAAAGTCTGTGCTGAACAGTTTGGCAAGTTGAACTACTCCCCTCTGCCTGAACCTGATCCATATCCCTCCATTCCATGCATGTGCTTATCTAAATGCCACTTCACCACTATTATATCAGTCTCCACCATTACCCCTGTCAGATATCCACCACCTCTCTGTGTCAACAACAACACTGACCCCACATATTTCCTTTAATATTTCTGCCTCTGACCCTGAAGCTCTGCCCTCTCGTCTGGGACATTTCCACCCTTTGGAAAAGGTTTTGAATGTCTGCCCTATTTATGCCTCTTATAATTTTATATACTTCCATCAGCTCTCCCCCCTCAACCTCCAACATCTAGAAGGTATCACAAGAAGCTGGAGTAACTCAGCGGGTCAGGCGGCATCTCAGGAGAGAAGGAATGGGTGACATTTCGGGTCGAGACCCTTCTTCAGACATCTAGAAAATGCCATCCACGTTTGTAACATGGCTGATGGGATACAATGTGGTGGAAAATAATATTGGCAAATAGCTTGATAAAGTACTGATTAAAAATTGACATTCAAAGTTAAGGTTAAGGTTGTCCTGGGTCACAGAAAGCTAATCGGCAATAACATCTAGTGATTTGTCTGAGGAATGGTTAGATTAAATTATATTGTATTGTCACATGCACCTAGGCACAGTGAATTGCTTTGTTTTGCTTACAACTCGGTAAAATCACACAGCGAACCTCACCAAGGCAGTACACCACGTTACTGGCACCAACAAAGTCACAAAAGGTCACTGAACCGTCCTTTCTTCTGCTTGCCGCTGCACCAGGCCCCAACCAGAACATCGATGGCCCATTTCCCTCCACAGATGCTGCCTGACCTGCTCAGTTTTTCCACCACACCGACAGACCCGCCCTCACAAGCATTGTTCCCCCTGTGTTCTACCTGCCTGTATCCACTGCTACTGTATCCTCTGTCATGCAATGGCAGACCTGTTCCCCAGTGTTACAGTAATACGAATGTACCTTCCAGTACAGTACTGCTGAGTTTGGGACTGTGTGTGGAACCTGGTTCTGGACTTGGCTGAGAAGATCAGTGGGGTCGTAAGTGATATGAGCAGAATTAGGACTCTTGGCCCATCATGTCAACTCTGCCATTCAATCATGGCTGATCTATCTGTCTCTCCTAAGCTCATTCTCCTAACTTCTCCCCATAACCCCTGACAGCTGTACTAATCAAGACGGGGACTGCAGTGGACCAAGAGAGTGTCTAGACGTGGCATCGATGGGGTCGAGAGAGTTGATGGGCGACCCGATCACTGGGGGAGGGGAGGGGGGGGGGGGGTGGGGAGGGTGGCTGTGCAACGTCATTGCTTTAAGGCTTGGTCTTGTTCATTATCACCATGATTATTTTCTATTGTATCTTTATGCTTATTGCTGTTGCAAACAAATGGTTGATTTCTTTGAGAGAAGTTTAGATAAGCCCTGCAAGGCTATAGACAGCCCTTCTTGCATGTTAAACGTGTTTCCAATATCTGGAGAAATGTAAATTTATTACCCCATCAAAAATATTGAAGGCTGTCTCTAAAATATGGAGGCCGTTAAAAATGTAGGAGTGGTAGTGTTGCTGCCTTACAGCGCCAGAGACCCAGGTTCGATCCTGACAATGGGTGATCTCTGTATGGAGTTTGTACGTTTTCCCCGTGACCTGCGTGGGCTTTCTATGGGATCTCCGGTTTCCTCCCACACTCCAAAGACGAACAGGGTTATAGGCTAATTGGCCTGGTAACAAATTATAAATTGTCCCCAGTGTGTGTGGGATAGTGTTGGTGTGCGGGGATCACTGGTCGGTGTGGACTGTGGGCAGGAGGGCCTGTTTTCGAGCTGGATTTCTAAACTAAACTAAAGATATCCAATGTTGTGTGCTTGTGCTACCTTTCCTTAGATTTCTTACTTGGGTGATTCATTCTTACTTTGTGATTACAGAATTGGTGGGGTGGGGGGGGGGGATGGTGGGGGCGGAATGGAATGTGAACTATAAATAGCTTGTTGCCAAGATATGGCTGCAAGTAAACTCGGGTATAAACAACACAACTCGGTTGGTCAGTCACTCTGAAAGCTGCTGTAATAGAGGGGAGAGATTCCCATTTATGGGGGAGTGGCAGAGAGTCTGCATATTCCATGGTGGTCGGAGTTAAACAAATAAACACAACAATAAACACAATCTCAAATAATGACAGGGTACAAATAGGAAGAAAAGGGAAGTAATAGGTGGGGACTGCCAGAATGTGTAGCTGGTTTTTACAAAATCTCACAAAGTGTTGGAGTAACTCAGTAGTATAAGAAGATAACTGCAGATGCTGGTACAAATCGAAGGTTTTTATTCACAAAATGCTGGAGTAACTCAGCAGGTCAGGCAGCATCTCGGGAGAGAAGGAATGGGTGACGTTTCGGGTCGAGACCCTTCTTCAGACTGACCCTTCTTCAGACATCAGTCTGAAGAAGGGTCTCGACTCGAAACGTCACCCATTTCTTCTCTCCCGAGATGCTGCCTGACCTGCTGAGTTACTCCAGCATTTTGGAAGTAACTCAGTAGGTCAGGCACCATCTCTGGAGAACCTGGATAGAAACGTTGTCAGTGCCAGAAACGTAGTGCATCTTTGTGTTCTGCCAAGGTGAAGTCTGTGGTAGGATTTTACCATATTTAGCTTTTAGTTCAGTTTAGAGATACAGCGCGGAAACAGGGCCTTCAGCCGAACGGGTCTGCACCGACCAGTTTACCTACATACCTGTAAATCTTTGGAGTGCGGAAGGAAGCCGAAGATCTCGGGATCGATCCCGGGTCTCCGGCGCTGCAAGTGCTGTCAGGCAGCAACTCCACCGATGTGCCACCGTGCCGCCCTTCTGGGTGAAAACAACAATGTTGCCCCACAACAAAGATTGTATGCAACAACGAAGAATCTCACTCTACCCAGGTACATGTGACAACAAAGTATCATTGAATCATTGTAGATGTTGTTTCAGGTCAGGATCCACCTTCTGACCCGCTGAGTTAATCCAGCACTTTGTGTCCAGTCTGAATATAGGTCCGAAATGTCACTTCTCCAGAGGTGCTGTGTGACCTTCTGAGTTACTCCAACACTTTGTGACTTTTTTTTTGTAAACCAGCATTTTCAGTTCCTTGTTTCTGTAATGTACAACTGGTAATCGCATCAAGAAACGTTTCCTATCAGAATGCTTCACTCTGATCCCATGTAACCACCGTGCCTAAACAACAAGTTTCAAATGCTGCCATTGGACTCAGAGTTTCATTGAGAATTCAATTATCGTACTGCCACTGTTCCATCCTTGTCTCAGAGGGTGGTGAATCTCTGGAATTCTGTGCCCCTGAGGGTGGTGGAGGCTGGATCATCAGACATATTTAAGTTGGAGAAGGAAAAAATATTTGAAAGGATAAAGATGCTGACTATCTACCCTGCTTGTGTCTCTCATAATTTTATAAACTTTGTTTAAAAGAAAAATGTCAATCGACTTCCCATTCTCTCCTGATAACTCAAGCACCACCCCGTCCAGAAAACATTACTGTGATTTTTTTCAGCTCTGAGAAATATTGGAGGGGTAACGACAATGTTGATCAATAAGTCTGAAGAAGGGTCTCGACCCGAAACGTCACCCATTCCTTCTCTCCTGAGATGCTGCCTGACCTGCTGAGTTACGCCAGCATTTTGTGAATAACGTTGATAAATAAGAATAGTTGAGACCAGCAGAGCCAGCCATGATCCCACTGAATGGTGGGCCGGACTTAAGGGGCTGAGTGGCCTGCTCCTGCTCCTGCTCCTGCTCCTGCTCCTGCTCCTGCTCCTGGTCCTGCTCCTGCTCCTGGTCCTGGTCCTGGTCCTGCCCCTGCTCCTGCTCCTGGTCCTGGTCCTGCTCCTGCTCCTGGTCCTGCTCCTGCTCCTGGTCCTGCTCCTGCTCCTGGTCCTGCTCCTGCTCCTGGTCCTGGTCCTGGTCCTGCCCCTGCTCCTGCTCCTGCTGTTGTCTCCTGCTCCCGCTGTTGTCTCCTGCTGTTGTCTCCTGCTGTTGTCTCCTGCTGTGGTCTCCTGCTCCTGCTCCTGCTCCTGCTCCTGCTGTTGTCTCCTGCCCTTCGATATCTGGAGCAAAGATGGCTGAGAGTCACATCCAGATGAAAGGATGAGAAGCACTCACTGTCCACACGCCCCACGCTTGCAGTTTTCAGCCTGAACAAGGGTCCAGACCTGAAGACCGCCTGTCCGTTCCCTCCACTGATGCTGCCTGACCCGCTGAGTTACTTCAGCACTTCATGTTCTGCTGAGCTTGCAGTTTGTCTGGTGAGGTTGAATCACTAAATCATTGAAAGATACAGCATGGATACAGACTCTTCGCCTCTCTAAGCCCACCCCAGCTATCGATCACCCATTCGCACCAGATCCATGTTATCCCACTTCCTCAGCCACTCACCCACATACTAGGAGCAACGTACAGAGGTCGATTAAACAGGTACAAGCTCACATGTTTTAGGGATGTGGGAGGAAACTGCAGCACCCAGAAGAAACCAACATGGTCACAGGGAGGACGTGCAAACTCCACACAGACAGTGCATTAATCATGTATTGTCTTTCTGCCGACTGGTTAGCGTGCAACAAAAGCTGTTCACTGTACCTCGGTACAGGTGACAATAAACAACTGAAACAGACAACAGCAGGGGTCAGGATCTAACCCAGGTCTCTGGGGCTGTGAGGCAGCAATGTGTTTTAAACTGTCTGATGTGGCTGAAGATTATGACATTAAAGACTTTAATCCACTTCCATGGAAATGCTCTGGCCTGGCGTGTATTTTGGGGCATTTTCTGTGTTTGTGTTGTCTTTTGCTGACTTACTGATTCTGCTCAGTAATCTGTCAGTGCCTGCACTAATACTGTGCACCTTTTCACCAGGACAGGTTGGAAAAATCCAAAGATGTTCTCCAGATCCAAAAGGAGCAAGCAAGTCACAGTCAGAGCCAACAAGAAGCAAAGATTTATAAAATCAAGGTACGATTTCTCACACCAGGTTTAGTTTTGAAGTGACCTATGCACATTGAACTTACAGGTAGTTCAGTTCAGAGATAGAGCGGGGAAACAGGCCCTTCGGCCCACCGAGTCCGCGCCGACCAGCGATCCCCGCACACTGACACAGTCCTGCACACACAAAGGGCCATTTACAATTTTACTGGCCAATTAATCTGCAAATCTGTACGTCTCTGGAATGTGGCAGGAAACCGGAGCTCCCAGAGAGAATACACGCAGGTCGTGGGGAGAATGCACAAACTCTGTACAGACAGCATCCATAGTCAGGATTGAACCCGGGTCTCTGTTGTTGTGAGGCAGCAGCTCGACCGCTGCTCCACCATGCTGGTCCTGTTGAAGTGTACATCATTTTCACAGGGCTTGATGGTAAGGATATTGCTTTGCCTGCCCTACCCCCCCCTCCTGGATGCACCAATATATTTCCCTCCACTTATATTCCTTCCTCTGGTTTCACAATTTGCAACTCTTCAATACTTTTGTCTCATTCCATCAGTTTTTTTCAGGGGTGGGAACTGCTTTACGTCCTCGTTGTCCACCCTGGTTAGTTCTACAGAACTGGCAAAATTTGCAGCAATGCATCAACTACGGTATTCTGAAGCACCAATTGCCACTTTTGATTGTTGTCGTTGACATACAAAAGAAGACTTTTTTTTCATCTCTGGACCTTAAAGTCCTGGATAGAGTTTATATTGAGAGGATGTTTCTACTAGTGGGAGAGTCTAGAATCCCACATAGCCGTAGCTTTAGAAAGACGAGGAGGAATTTGTTTAGTCAGAGGGAGGTGAATCTATGGGATTCATTGTCACAGAAGGCTGTGGAGGCCAAGTCAATGGATATTTTTAAGCTGGAGATTGACAGATTCTTGATTAGTACGGATGCCAGGGGTTATGGGGGGGAGGCAAGAGAATGGGGAAAGATAGATCAGCCACGGTTGAATGGCAGAATACACTTGATGGGCTGAATGGCCTAATTCTGCTCCTACAACTTATGAACTTTGTCCAATCATCTGCCTATCAGAAAACCTCCCTCGCCTGTGTTCAACTATTACCTGCCATGCTTTGTCCTGCCCCTCCTCTCTTTGGTGCCTTGGTAACAGCAATGTTTATTCCCAGTGAAATGTATTGATCCATCTCTACACCATTGAGGGCATTGTACTTTGTCCAAGGGATTGATGCGCTACAATGGTAAGAACTATATTCTGCACTCGGTATCTTCTCCTTTGCTCTATCTATTGTACTTGAGTTTGAACTGATTGTATCTATGTATGCCATATTGGATCTGTTTGGATAGCATACAAAACAAAGCTTTCCACTGTATCTTGGTACCCGGGACAATAATAGACCCAAAGCTAACCCAGTCTGATGGGCTGGAGTCACGTGTGGACCGGACAGGACACAGAAGGCAGATTCCTTGCCAGTCCAGTAAGCTGGGTGTCAATGATTATACAGGGAAATATCGGAGCGGGAATAGACCATTCAGTACAGTAAGCCGTTGATTTAACGGACCTCTATAACAAATTTTGGTTACATCAAGCTGACTTTGAAGCAGACCGAGTTTGTTGTTTCAAGGAATGAGGAATAGGTGGATGTAGCGAATGCTGTTTTTGATCCATTTTAGTTTAGTTTCGAGATACAGCATTGAAACACCGAGTCAACGATCCTCATACACGTTCCACCCGACACACCAGGGACAATTGACAGTGCGCAGGATAGGACAGTTACAGTGGTTCTGTCAGAGATCACCCATACACACGTTCCACCCGACACACTAGGGACAATTGACAGTGCGCAGGATAGAACAGTCGCAGTGGTTCTCTCTCCTCCCACAGATGCAGTTTAATGTAGATAAGTGTGAGGTTATTCACTTTGGAAGTAAGAATAGAAAGGCAGATTATTATCTGAATGGTGTCAAGTTAGGAGGAGGGGGAGTTCAACGAGATCTGGGTGTCCTAGTGCATCAGTCAATGAAAGGAAGCATGCAGGTTCAGCAGGCAGTGAAGAAAGCCAATGGAATGTTGGCCTTCGTAACAAGAGGAGTTGAGTATAGGAGCAAAGAGGTCCTTCTACAGTTGTACCGGGCCCTGGTGAGACCGCACCTGGAGTACTGTGTGCAGTTTTGGTCTCCAAATTTGAGGAAGGATGTTCTTGCTATGGAGGGCGTGCAGCGTAGGTTCACTAGGTTAATTCCCGGAATGGCGGGACTGTCGTATGTTGAAAGGCTGGAGCGATTGGGCTTGTATACACTGGAATTTAGAAGGATGAGGGGGGATCTTATTGAAATATATAAGATAATTAGGGGATTGGACACATTAGAGGCAGATAACATGTTCCCAATGTTGGGGGAGTCCAGAACAAGGGGCCACAGTTTGAGAATAAGGGGTAGGCCATTTAGAACGGAGATGAGGAAGAACTTTTTCAGTCAGAGGGTGGTGAAGGTGTGGAATTCTCTGCCTCAGAAGGCAGTGGAGGCCAGTTCGTTGGATGCTTTCAAGAGAGAGCTGGATAGAGCTCTTAAGGATAGCGGAGTGAGGGGGTATGGGGAGAAGGCAGGAACGGGGTACTGATTGAGAGTGATCAGCCATGATCGCATTGAATGGCGGTGCTGGCTCGAAGGGCTGAATGGCCTACTCCTGCACCTATTGTCTATTGTCTATTGTGTGAAGACAAAGCCATAGTGACAGCATGGGGCTCTCCCAGGTGCTGCGATCCCCCACACCACAACCTTCACCACCCCCCCCCCCCCCCCCCCCCCCACTCAGCCGCAAGGAAGTGTGGGCCTGCAGCCCAACTGTGTGGGAGCCACCAGCAGTTCCCTGTCCCACAGCACCAGTGACCCGGGCCTGACTCTGAGCACTCCGGCACACAAGCTCCGCCCCACACACTGGGGACAGTTCGGTGTGTGGTACAGAACCAGTGGGCCGGGGCACCTGGAGGAAACCCACACGGCCTCAAGCAGCGCCCCAGGCCTGGATCAGATCCGGGCCTGGAGCAGCGGCACCACCAGTGACCCACTGAACCCCCACAACCCGCAGAAGACACCAAACCCCAAACCTGCAACGTCTCCGCCAAGCGGCAGGAGACCCGAGCACCCGCAGCAAACCCACACTGTCACAGGAAGCACCCAGGATTGAACTCTGGTCTCTGGCGCTGTAAGGTAGCAACCACTGCGATGCCACTGGGCCATCCTTCAGCATTGTGTGTCCTTCACTGTTTATTGTGGAGTGAATGTTTATCGGCTGTTTTCCAATAGTACTATAGACATTAGACAATAGACAATTGGTGCAGGAGGAGGCCATTCGGCCCTTCGAGCCAGCACCGCCATTCAATGTGATCATGGCTGATCATTCTCAATCAGTACCCCGTTCCTGCCTTCTCCCCATACCCCCTGACTCCGCTATCCTTTAGAGCTCTATCTAGTTCTCTCTTGAAAGCATTCAGAGAATTGGCCTCCACTGCCTTCTGAGGCAGAGAATTCCACAGATTTAAAACTCTCTGACTGAAAAAGGTTTTCCTCATCTCCGTTCTAAATGGCCTACCCCTTATTCTTAAACTGTGGCCCCTGGTTCTGGACTCCCCCAACATTGGGAACATGTTTCCTGCCTCTAACGTGTCCAACCCCTTAATAATCTTATACGTTTCGATAAGATCCCCTCTCATCCTTCTAAATTCCAGTGTATACAAGCCTTGCCACTCCAGTCTTTCAACATAGGACAATCCCGCCATTTGGGGAATTAACCTAGTAAACCTACGCTGCACACCCTCAATAGCAAGAATATGAAGTACTGTTCATATTAAACCCCTCATTCGGTATGAGCGGACAATTAGTAATAACGGACACCATCACTCCCTGTGGTCCGTTACAGCGAGGGTTTACTGTATAACTGAGATATCTAATATATCTGGTATTGTATATCTGATCTTTGTGGATGGCCTGCAACACAAAGCCTTTCACTGTACATGGTGTCGATAATAAACCTAAACCACTGAGCTTGCTGTTTCTCCACAGGAGAAGGGCCGACTGCTGAAGGAGCAGGTCGAGATCGATCTTTCCAGCGTCTACCGATTCCTGGACGTGAGGAAGCGGGAGCTGGCGGTGAAGATCGATGAAGAGGTGGGCAGGACGGTTCAGCCCTTGCAAGAGGACCTGGCAAAGATCTGCCAGGAAGCCTGCACGATCGAGCGAACCATCCGGGATGTACAGCTGCAACTGAGCTACGGGGAGCCCCAGGAGATGCTTCAGGTAAGAAGCAGCAGGCAGCCAACGCGTGTAGAACATGCAATGGACCTTCACCATTCTTCTCAATTATTTCACATTTCTGGTACATAATTTCTGCCAGTCGATAAAAGAGCTTGCATCAAAATGGTGCTTTATTGGCCTTGAGACACTCTTGGTGCACCTCTGCACAAAAGAGGTATTCAGGCCCGCATAGATCACCCATGATGATATTGAATGTGTGGGGTAAGTTTGAGGGCCGAGTGGCCAACTCCGACTTATTTTCTTGTGCTCGTGGCAAGAGGATTTGAGAATAGGAGCAGGGAGGTCTTGCTTCAACTGTTTCCAAGGACATTTCCAGTAATGGGAGAGTCTAGGATCAGAGGGCACAGCCTCAGGATAAAAGGATGTACCTTCAAAATGGAGTTGGAGGAATTGTTTCAGCCAGAGGATGGTGAATCTGTGGAAATTGTCAAACATCCGTAGAGGCCAAGGCATTGGTTATTTTTAAGGCAGAAAATTATAGGTTATTGATTAAGTAGAGCATTATTGATTACAATGAGATAGCAGTAGAATGGGGTTGAGAGGGAAAAATAGATCACCTATGATTGATTGGCAGACCAGACTCAGGGTTGAATGGCCTAATTCTGCTCCTGTGTCTTATGGTCTTATGTACAGTCCTGGTAAGATTGCACATTGAGTATTGTGGACATTCTTTATCTCCTTGTCTAAGGAAGGATGTTCTTGCCATGGAGGGAGTTCAGTGAAGCTTTCCTGATCCCTGAGATGGCAGGACTGACGAATGAAGGCTTAATTTCATGATAGTTTGGAAGAATGAGAGAGAAACTTGCAGAAACCTGCAGAATTCACAGATGTACCATACACATGCACAGAGTGTATATTTCAGAGTCTCTTGCCCAGAGTAGGTGAATCGAGGACCAGATGACATAGGTTTAAGGTGAAGGGGAAAAGATTTAATAGGAATCTGAGGGGTAACCTTTTCACACAAAGGTTGGTGGGTGTATGGACCGAGCTGCCAGAGGAGGTAGTTGAGGCTGGGACTATCCCAACAGTTAGACAGGTGCATGGATAGGACAGGTTTGGAAGGTTATGGACCAAACACAGGCAGGTAGGCGTAGTGTAGCTGGGACATGTTGGCCGGTTTGGGCAAGTTGGGCCGAACGGCCTATTTCCACACTGTATCACTCTATGACTCTACTTTTATCAGGATTGGAAAGGTTAGATACAGGAAGGATATTTCTGAAATCCAGAAGCCAGTATAAAGATAAGGTGTGATGCGTTTAAGACTGAGATGAGGCAGGTTTTTCTCCCAAGACCGTAGTGAGTCTGTCGAGTTATCTACTGCAGGATGCAGTTGCAACAAAATCATTACATCTGTTCATCGAGGATTTCTGTATTTTCTCTGAGTTAGTAGAATCAGCAGATGTGGGCAAATGTTGAAACCGGGAAAGTCAGTGATTCCCCCTCTTGATCAGATCGAATGGTGGGAAAAGTTTTGAAAGATCAAATGTACTATTCCTACTCCTATATTTCTATGAATTATAATCTACCTTGCTAGACTTAGCAGGAATCTACCGTCCACATCCAGTCTAGTCTACACATGACTTCAGCCCATCACATTGAACCAGAGACCCAGGTTCTATCCTGACTACAGGTGCTGTCTGTCCAGGGTTTGTATGTTCTCCCTGTGAACGCGTAGGTTTTCCCCGGTTTCCTGTCACATTCCAAAGATGTAGGTTAATTGACTTCTGAAATGGTCACTAGTGTGTTGTATAGAACACATGGTTGACTGTTGGTCGGCAATGCCCTTGTGGGCCGGAGGGCCTGATTCCATGCTATATCTCCAAACATTGGTTGAGGATCATGTGTTCCGGGATACAGTGGAAAGCTTTGTTTTGGATGCTATCCGCGCAGATCAGATATATACAATCAAGTCAAACTCAAGTACAATCGGTAGAGCAAAAGGGAAGATAAAGGGCACAGGATTTAATCATCAGTTCCACAGACAAAGTCCACTGTTCACTGAGCAGTCGAGGTGAATCGGACTGTGCCTAGCTTCTGGAGGTTCCTTTTAAATAAGGAAATAACCCAAGGAATTGTGGAGTTAAAAGACTAAAGGGATAGGTGGTCTATGCCAGTGTAAAAAATTCATGCTCCTATATTGGCTAATAGCTAATTAAATATTGTCACGTTTAATTTGCAAGACTGAGTTCCGGAGTGCAACACCCATTAATCTATTTTATTTTTATAAAGGAGCAGCAATTCTTATTTATAGATGGGATATTTGTCTTCCCTTAGCCAAATTCCCTGATCATTCTGAGGTCCACTTTGACAGCTTCTCTGCACCTGAGCCATGACTCACTATTCATTTCCCCTCTCTTTCCTCACCTTCCCATCACTCAAAACAATCTTGCACCATTTTGTTTCTATCATCCCTCGGAAGAAGAATCCCACCATAAGTTTTTTTATTTGTGTCGTAAAGCGCTCAGTTTATTTTATTTTAGTTTAGAGATGCAGTGTGGAAATGGGCCTTTCCACCCACCGAGTCTACATCAACCAACAACCCCCCATAAACGAGTTCTTTCCCACCCACTAGGGACAATTTACAGAAGCCAATTAACCTGCCAACCTGCACATCTTTGAGATGTGGAAGGAAACCGGAGCACTCGGAGAGAAAACACATGGTGACAGGGAGAACATATAAACACATGGTCACAGGGAGAACATATAAACACATGGTCACAGGGAGAACATATAAACACATGGTCACAGGGAGAACATATAAACACATGGTCACAGGGAGAACATATAAACACATGGTCACAGGGAGAACATATAAACACATGGTCACAGGGAGAACATATAAACACATGGTCACAGGGAGAACATATAAACACATGGTCACAGGGAGAACATATAAACACATGGTCACAGGGAGAACATATAAACACATGGTCACAGGGAGAACATATAAACACATGGTCACAGGGAGAACATACAAACACATGGTCACAGGGAGAACATATAAACACATGGTCACAGGGAGAACATATAAACACATGGTCACAGGGAGAACATATAAACACATGGTCACAGGGAGAACATATAAACTGCACCCATAGCAATGGGACATCCATTGCACCCAACATATAGACAGCTCCATAGTCAGGATCAAACCCAGTCTCTGCCCCTGTGAGGCAGAAAATCTACCACTGCGCCATTGTGCAGCCCTTAATTGAATGCGCCATCCTTAATTTTATTTGAATGAACTGATCAGATCACGAGAATTTAAACCATTTTTATTTATTTTTACTTTTTAGGACATCAAGCAGTTGTTGGACAGGTACGTGGCTGCATCGGTTTTCTGTATGTGGCTGATTAGTTCACCGTTGGGAGCTGTGCAGGGAGTTCACAGCCCTGAGAGAGCTAGGAGTTCTTTGCTTCACTCTTCCCTGAGTGAGTTGGTCCCATCGCAGGTCACAGTCACAGTTACTGTTCGGCAGGCACTTGTAGGGAAGCGGACTTAGTGAGCAGAGCTCCCGTTTCTGCTCACTTCCCATGAACCATGGCTCTGCAGCACATGTAAAGTCATCGAAAGAGCATTCGGAAATATAAAGGTCCAGAGATTTGTAAAAAAAAAAGCAGCTATAAAGATAAAGGACCAGAGAATAAAAAATGCTGGACGAAGAGTCTCAACCCAAAACATCACCTATCCGTGTTTTCCAGAGATACTGCCCAACCTGCTGAGTCACTCCAGCACGCTGTGTCCTTTTCTGTACACCAGCATCTGCAGGTCCTTATTTCTACATAAAGTTATCTCTGGTTAATATTTCTCTGCTTTATTTAAAATGCGTGCTTCAAGTTTGAGCTCTCAGAGATACAGTATGAGCACAGAATACCAGGCACTCCACTGGATTAGCAAAAATAAAGTGCTGCAGGAACGCGGCGGGTCAGGCAGCATCCGTGGAAGGAAATGGACAGAAGATGTTTTGGGTTGGGGCACTAATGGCGTAGAGGGGAGAAAGCGGGTGGAGAGAGGTGAGGGTAAAGGGGAGGGGAGGAGCTGGTGACAGGTGGATCTAGGTGGGTACCTGCAGATGAGGGAGAGAGGGTAGAGATTGTAACTGATACTGGAGGCGAAAAGTGGAGAAGACAAAAGGGTGTGGGTGATGGAATATGATGAGCTGGGGCGCAAAATATAAAACCGCACAGTGGGATGGTGGTTTGAAGGGAACGGGGCAGGTTTGGAATGCGGGGCCTGGGGTGGAGAAGGGTGGGAGATGCTCTGGATTCCAGGGTCTGCAGTCTCTTGTGTCGTAAAGTCATAGATTCATACAGCATTGAAACAGGCCCTTCAGCCCAACTTGCCCACACCCACCAACATGTCTCATTGACACTGGTCCCACCTGCCTGCATTTGGCCCATATCCATCCAAACCTATCCTATCGGGGACCTGTCGGCACGGTGGCGCAGCGGTAGAGTTACCGACTTACAGCGAATGCAGCGCCGGAGACCTGGTTCAATCCCGACTACGGGTGCTGTCCGTACGTAGTTTGTACGTTCTCCCCGTGACCTGCGTGGGTATTCTCCGATATCTTCGGATTCCTCCCACACTCCAAAGACGTACAGGTATGTAGGTAATTGGCTTGGTAAATGTAAAAATTGTCCCTAGTGGGTATAGGATAGTGTTAATGTGTAGGGATCGCTGGTCAGCGCAGGCCCGGTGGGCTGAAAGGGCCTGTTTCTGTGCTGTATCTCCAAACTAAACTAAACTATCCATCTGTGTTTCTTAAACGTTGAGAGAGTACCGCTCTTTGTGTAACCCCTCGGTTTTCTATTAAATCTTCCCCTACTCACCTTAAATCTACGTCCTCTGGTTCTCAAATTCCCGTACTCTGGGTAAGAGGCTGCGCCTTTAACTTATCTACACCTCTATAATATCACCCCTCATACTCCTGCACTCCAAGGAATAGAGTCCTAGCCTGCTCAACCTCTGCCTATAGCTGAGCCCCCCCCCCCCGAGTCCTGTCAACATCCTGGTAAAACTTCTCTGCACACTTTCCGGCTTCACAACATCTTTCCAACAACTTGGTGTCCAAAACTGAACACAATACTCTTAATGTGGCCTCACCAACACCTTGCATACCTGCAACATGACCTCCTCTAGTCAATACTCTGAGTGTGACTCCACTTGATGGCTCTTTTAAACATTGTTGTGTCTATCCATGTGTACGATGGACAGGTACAGCTTTGGCCAATATTTATTCCTTTGCCATCACCATTATCACAGTGTTGGGACCCCACTCTAAATAATTTGGCTGCTTGACTTCCTCGGGGAACTGGGAAATGACTGCAGTCTGACAATATAAATAAAATTGTTGGCTGCAGGGTGCATTTCAAAGCCTTTCTTGTTTTACTTTCAATGGGCACAGTAAGCAGCCCAGGGCTGCCTGAAGTTACATCGAGAGAGAGGGAAGTCATAGAGAGAGACGGCCCACTGCTGGTTCCAGGGCTCAGATTGCAGAAGGGTGCGGGGGAAATGTGGGTATCTGTGCCTTTGCAAAGCTTCCTTCACGTGCACAAGCTTCCAATCCTACGTTCCAGATGCAAACACGAATACATCGCACCAAAGGACTTTCCCACCGACCTCCACACTGACTCCATCATCACACCTTTCCGTTACGTTAAAATCTGGGATGAGTTGAAAGCACTTGTGCCAGGTACGTGACCCTGCTTTTTGGAGAGTTGGGATGGAGGGAAAGGGGTGGTCAGAGGTGGGGGGGGGGGGCGGTGCAGGGAGACTGAGGGTTTGGGATGTTCTGCTCATACATCCATTACATGGGGGCTACATTGCACGATGACTCAGTGGTCCCACACGTGCCTCTTAGAAGGTTGCAAATCCCACTGCAGAAACTTGACCAGTGTAGCAACTTTGTACTGGTGATGAAGGGAGTTTGAGTTTAGTTTATTGTCAAGTGTACCGAGGCACAATGAAAAGCTGTTTTAGCGTGCCAACCAGTCAACGGAAAGACAATGTGTGATTACAATCAAGCCATCCACAGTGTACAGACACATTATAAAGCGAATAACGTGAATAATGTTTAGTGCAAGTTAACTCCAGTAAAATCCAATGTGGATGAGGAACCTATCACGCTTTGTCCTGGATTACAAAATATAAAACAGAAAAGGATGGAAATAATCAGCAGACCAAGCAGCATTTAGACAGAGAAACAGAGCGTTAATATTTCAGGTCATAGATCATTGATCACAGAACTTAAAACAGTACAGCACAGGAACAGGCCCTTTGGCCTAACACCCACACTGACCAACATGCCCCATCCACTCTAGTCCCACCTGCCCTCGCATGGCCCATAGCCCTGTAAGCCTATCCTAGCCATGTACCTGTCCAAATGACTTTTAAACATTCTGGTAGTACCTGCCTCAATTGCCTTCTCCGGCAGCTTGTTCCATATACCCACCACCCTTTGTGTAAAATAAAAGAGTTACCCCTCAGGTTCCTATTACCTTTCCCCCTCCCCCACCTTAAACCTATGTCGTCTGGTTCTCGATTCCCCTACTCTTGGCAAAGATTGAATTTACCCGATATATTCCCCTCATGATCTTGTGCACCTCCATAAGATCACCCCTCATGCTCCTGCGATCCAAGGAATAAAGTCTTAGCCTGCTTGACATCTCCCTATAGATAAGGCCCCTGACCCTTGCCAACATCCTTGTAAATCATCTATGCACCCTTTCCAGCTTGACAACATCTTTCCTGCAACATGGTGACTAAAACTGAACACAGCACTCTAAATGTGGCCTCACCAATGTCTTATACAACTGGAACATGTCCTCCCATCTTCTATACTCAATGCTCTGACTGATGAAGGCCAACGTTCCAAAAGCCGTTTTGATCACCCTATCTTTGTGAGACGCCACTTTCAAAGAACTATGTACCGGTACTCCTAAATCCCTCTGTTCTACAGCACTCCCCAGAGCCCTGTCTACCGTGTGGGTCCTGCCCATGTTAGACTTGTCAAAATGCAATACCTCACATCTCTCTACATTAAATTTCAGAAATCATTCCTCAGCCCACCTGGCCAAACGATCAAGATCCTGCTGCAATTTGTGACAACTATCTTCACCATCTTCAATACCATCCACTTTTGTGTCATCTGCACACTTGCTAATCATGTGTAGGAAGGAAATGCAAATGCTGGTTTAAACCAAAGATAGACACAAAAAGCTGACTCAGCAGGACAGGCAGCATCTCTGGAGAGAAGGAATGGGTGACGTTTTGGGTTGAGACCCTACTTCATCCTTCTTGATCATCAGGCATCCTTCTCTCCAGAGATGCTGCCAGTCCCGCTGAGTTACTCCAGCTTTTTGTGTCTATCTTCACTTGCTAATCGTGCCTTGCACATTCTCATCAAGATTATTGATGGAGATGACAAAACAGCAATGGGCCCAACACCAAACCCTGAGGCACACCACTAGTCACGGGCCTCCGGTCCGTAAAGCAACCTTCCACCATCACCCTCTGCTTCCTTCCATGAAGCCAACTGTGTGAGCTCCACAGTGGGGAACAATCTCCACTGACCGACTGTTTCATGCCTTTCAGCCCGGGAGTCCCTGAAGCTGAACGCCAGGACAGCTCACCCCCGGCTGCTCCTGTCCGAGGACCTGCGCAGTGTGGTGGATGGCCAGAAGCGGCGGGAGTGCTTGCTCTCGCCCCAGCGCTTCAACTACTGGCTGTGCGTGCTGGCCGACAGCGGCTTCAAGTCGGGGCGGCACTACTGGGACGTGGAGCTGGGGGGCAACCAGGCCTGGGTGCTGGGGGTGGCCAGCGAGTTGGCCGACCGGCTGATCACCGGGCCGCTGGTGCCGCAGGACGGCTACTGGGTGCTGGAGATGGTCAACGGCAACCTGGTCAACCTGGGAGGCCCTGGGCCCCAGAGCCTCCCCCTCCGACACAAGCCGCAAACAGTCCGCGTCTACCTGGACTACGAGGAGGGGCACCTGGCGTTCTACGATGCCGACAGCCTGTGCCACCTCTACACCCTGCACCACAAGTTCACCCAGACACTCCTCCCTCTCTTCAACCCCCACAACAAGAAGGAAGGCAGCAGTGGTCCACTCAGGCTGGCCCCCTGACACTGACACTCACCCTGGGAGAGTGTCCACAGGGCTGGTCTCAAGGACCAGCGGCCCACTCAGGCTGGCCCCCTGACACTCACCCTGGGAGGGTGTCCACAGGGCTGGTCTCAAGGACCAGCGGCCCACTCAGACTGGCCCCCTGACACTGACACTCACCCTGGGAGGGTGTCCACAGGGCTGGTCTCAAGGAGCAGCGGCCCACTCAGGCTGGCCCGACACTCACCCTGACACTCACCCTGGGAGAGTGTCCGCAGGGCTGGTCTCAAGGAGCAGCGGCCCACTCAGGCTGGCCCCCTGACACTCACCCTGGGAGGGTGTCCACAGGGCTGGTCTCAAGGAACAGAGGCCCACTCAGGCTGGCCCCCTGACACTGACACTCACCCTGGGAGGGTGTCCGCAAGGGTGGTCTCAAGGAGCAGAGGCCCACTCAGGCTGGCCCCCTGACACTGACCCTGACACTCACCCTGGGAGGGTGTCCACAGGGCTGGTCTCAAGGTGTAGCGGCCCACTCAGGCTGGCCCCCTGACACTCACCCTGGGAGGGTGTCCGCAGGGCTGGTCCAACCTGGGATGGATAATCCCAAGGCTTTTCCTGTTCACTCTTGCCCCTTGGTTTGAAGCATTAAAGGTAATAAGGGTGGCAGAGTGGTGCAGGTGGTAGATCCACTGCCTCACGGTGTGGATAAAGCATGTTTGGTGCTGTGTGGTGCTTGCAGATAGATGTCCCTCCAACTTCACCTGTGCAAACTATTGTACGGTGATAATCATATCATATCATATCATATATATGCAGCCGGAAACAGGCCTTTTCGGCCCTCCAAGTCCGTGCCGCCCAGCGATCCCCGTACATTAACACTATCCTACACCCACTAGGGACAATTTTTACATTTACCCAGCCAATTAACCTACATACCTGTACGTCTTTGGAGTGTGGGAGGAAACCGAAGATCTCGGAGAAAACCCACGCAGGTCACGGGGAGAACGTACAAACTCCTTACAATGCAGCACCCGTAGTCAGGATCGAACCTGAGTCTCCGGCGCTGCATTCGCTGTAAAGCAGCAACACTACCGCTGCGCTACCGTGCCGCTTTAAAAAGCTTTCACGGGTGTAGGGGGTTTAACAAGCGTGTGGATCCAAGGTCCAGTTTGATATTGCTGTGAGCACAAATATTCGCACTTTGTTGTTTTGTGGGGGATGAGTTGTTCAGGCGGGGAGAATGGTTTTTATGAAGTTAAATAAAGTTTGAATGCCAAATGACGTGATGTGTCTTTCTGCATCCATCCACATCCCCTGCTGGCTACAATGCTGAAACCTCCAGTCTTGCACTGCTCAGCCTTTCATCGAAGCTGGAACAAAACAACACAGCAACAGGTCTTGAAAGTTTGAAGAAGCGTCTTGACCCGAATCGTCACCCATTACTTCTATCCAGAGATGATGCCTGTCCCGCTGAGTTGCTCCAGCATTTTGTGTCTATCTTCAGTGTGAACCAACAGCAGGCCCTTCGGTTCACCGTGTCTGTGCCGATGAGGATCTAATCTGTACATCTTCCTGCACCTCGTCTATATCCCCTCAAATCTCTAACTGTTTATGTGCCTTTTGAAATGTGTGCTAAGTGTTGCTGTTGTATTTGCTTCCATCACTTCCCCTGCCAGTGCACTCCAGGCACCTACTGCTCTCTTGTGTAAAAATAAAAATTCTGAGAACTCCACTCCGCTAAACAAGACTCAGGAACAGCTCCTTCCCATCTGGTATTCGGCTTCTCAATGGTCTTGCCGTAAGCTAGAGTACAGTCTGATTCTGCTCTACCCCATTGCAGACATTGCACTTTGTCTCTGAAACTGTTGTGCTACAGTGTTGAAAACTGTCGTCTGCAGTCTGTATCTTTTACCTCACTCCACCTATTGTAGCTGAGTTTGGATTGGCTGTGTTTATGTATAGTATTATCCGATTTTGAATGGATAGCTGCAAAACAAATCTTTTCACTGCAGTACATGTGACAGTAATAAACCAAAACAAATCTAAAACTTGCCACGTAAACCTCCTTTAAACTTCTCTCCTCTCACCTTAAAGCTATGGTGTCTACCACAAGAACATACAATAGAACAGCACAGGAGGAGGACCTTTAACCCACAATATCTGTGCTGAACAAATACCAAAATGAGCTAATCTCCACTGCCTACACATGATCCATATCCCTCCATTCCCTGCATATCCATGTGCCAATCTATAACTCTCTTAAGTACTGCTATATTCACTGGAATTTAGAAGGATGAGAGGGGATCTTATAGAAACATACAAAATGTTTAAGGGATTGGACAGGCTAGATGCAGGAAAAATGTTCCCGATGTTGGGGGAGTCTAGAACCAGTGGTCACAGTTTAAGAATTAAGGGTGGGCCATTTAGGACTCAGATGAAGAAAAGCTTTTTCACCCAGAGAGTTGTGAACCTGTGAAATTCTCTGCCACAGAAGGCAGTGGAGGCCAATGCAGGATGTATTCAAGAGGGAGTTAGAGAGAGCTCTTAGGGCTAACGGGATCAAGGGATGGGGAGAAAGCAGCAACAGGGAACTGATTCTGGATGATCTGCCATGAACATATTGAATGGCGGTGCTGGCTCGAAGGGCCAAATAGCCTACTGCTGCAACTATTTTCTATGTTTTACTATTGCAGCTGCCTCCACCACCATCCCTGGTAGCATGTTCCAGGATACACCCAAAAAGCTGGAGTAACTCAGCGGGTCAGACAGCATCTCTGGACAAAAGGAATAGGCGCCGTTTTGGATTGAGACATCTTCAGACTCGTCTGAAGAAGTGTCTCGACTGAAACATTGCCTATTCCTTTTCTCCAGAGATGCTGTCTGACGTGCTGAGTTACTCCAGCTTTTTGTGTGGATCTTTGGTTTAAACCAGCATCTGCAGTTCCTTCCTACACAATGTGCAGGACCACCGCCACCGACCATTCTCTCTGCAAAACAAAAATAATTGCACATCTCCTTTAAACTACTACCCCCCCCCCTAATTTTTAATATTTTGGCATCAATTCTTTAACGTTTGACGTTCTCCCCCTGTTGAAAATGATTCTAACTGTCTACCATACTGGCTCTCATATTTTATATATTTCTATCAGATTCAACCGGTATTCGGGGGAAAATAACCCCGAGTTTGTCCAACCTCTCCTTGCAGCTAGTACCACCTAATGCAGGCAGCATTCTGGTTCTGGACTCCCCCCAACACCGGGAACATTTTTCCTGCATATAGCCTGTCCAATCCCTTAAGAATTTTTATATGTTTCTATAAGATCCCCTCTCATCCTAAATTCCAGTGAATATAAGCCCAGTCGACCCATTCTTCCATCATATGCTAGTCTCGCCATCCCTGGAATTAACCTGGTGAACCTACAGCACGCTCCCTCAATAGCAAGAATGTGCTCCCTCAAATTAGAAGACCAGGTGTGGTCTCACCAGTGCCCTGGACAACTGCAGTAGGACATCCTTGCTCAATTCCTTTCACTCTGAAGGCCAACATGCCATTAGCTTTTCTTCACTGCCTGCTGTACCTGCATGCTTACTTTCAGTGACTGATGTACAAGTACCCTAGGTCTCGTTACAACTCCCCTATTCCTTATTTGACACTATTCAAATAAAAATCTGCCTTCTTGTTCTTGTGCTTGTGTGGAATTCTCTGCCTCAGAGGGCAGTGGAGGCCAGTTCGTTGGATGCTTTCAAGAGAGAGCTGGATAGAGCTCTTAAGGATAGCGGAGTGAGGGGGTATGGGGAGAAGGCAGGAACGGGGTACTGATTGAGAGTGATCAGCCATGATCGCATTGAATGGCGGTGCTGGCTCGAAGGGCTGAATGGCCTACTCCTGCACCTATTGTCTATTGTCTATTGTCTATTGTCTATAACCTCACATTTGTCCACATTATACTGCATCTGCCATGCATCTGCCCACTCACCCAACCTATGCAAGTCACCCTGCAGCCTGATAGCATCCTCCTCGCAGCTCACTCTGCCACCCAGCTTCGTATCATCCACAAACTTGGAGATGTTACATTTAATTCCTTCGTCTAAATCGTTAATATATATTGTACATAACGAGTCCCAGCACTGAGCCTTGCGGCACCCCACTAGTCACTGCCTGCCATTCTGAAAATGACCTGTGAATTCCCACTCTTTGTTTCCTGTCCGTCAACCAGATCTCTATCCATGTCAATACCCTCCCTACCCCCAATACCATGTGCTCTAATTTTCCCACTAATCTCTTGTGTGGCACCTTGTCAATCCTTTAAGTATCATTTGCCAGTCTATCCTAGCAAATTCCCATCTAATACCATCAAAATTAACTGTTTAAGTTCAGTTCCCTTGTCTCTGAATTAACTGTATTACTCTCCAGCTTAATGCAGAATTCTACCACATTATGGTCACTGTTGCCCAAGAGGCTGAACACAACAAGATTGCTAACTAATCCTTCCTCATTACACAATATCCAGTCTCGGATAGCCTGCCCTCTAGTTGGTTCCTCTACATATTGGCTTGGACTGTTTCCGATCCGAAACGTCACTTATCCCTTTTCTCCAGAGATGCTGGCTGAGCCGCTGACGTACCCCAGCACTTTGTGTCTATTGTTGGTTCTCCTTGTACATGAAATGCAAGTACAGCAAATAATTGGGACAGCTAGAAGTGCTTTTTGCAAAGGAAACTGTATTCATAACTGGGGTGGTTATGCTTCAGCGCTTTGATGAAAGAAAGATCAGAGAAGAACACATCTGGAGTATCTATTAGTCATCCATTTAATGAAGGATGAAAATTGAGGGATTACTAGATTAGCAGTTAGAATGTCTGACACTGTCCCAATAGGAAAGGAGGCACATACTAAGTTTGATGCTGTGAGCATTCATTTTGGTGGAGACATGATTGAAACATTAAAGCTGTTCAGTGTCTTTAAAAGGGTAGACCTTGAAAGGATATTGCCCCTTATGAAAAAGGAGTCCTAGAACTAGGAGTCCCTGTTTAAAAATAAGGGTTTGCCCATGTAAAATTTGAACAAGGTGTATAAACAAGCACCTGCGCCGTTTCCAAAGCCTCCACATGCCTTCTGTAATGGGACAACCAGAACTGCTTGCAATACTTCACGCCGATCATCAATCACCACTTATCCTAGGTTCATATCCGACACACTTGGGATATTTACGGCAGCCAATTAACCTGCAAACCTGCCTGCCTTTAGAATGTGGGAGGAAACTGGAGCACCCGGAGAAAACTCACGCGGTCACAGGGAGAACGTACAAACTCCCTACAGACTGCACCTGTAGCTACGATCAAACTCGGATCTCTGGTGCTAGACTCAATGGGCCGAAAGGCCTGTTTCCGCACGGTATCTCTAAAATCTAACGCTGCGCCACTCTGGAATTCACAGAGGCCAATTATTCTGCACAACTGCACACCTTTGGATGTGAGAGGAAACCTATGTGACAGCATTTCACCCAGATAGCTCCCAAGGACAGGATCAAACCCAGGTCTCTAATACCGTGAGGCAGCAGCTTGAAGGCATTTCAATAAAGGGGTAAAAAGTTATGGGCATAGGCAGGAATGTGGAATTAAGCTTACAATCACATCAGCCATGATCAAGTTGAATTGAGTCAAGTTTATTGTCATATGCACAAGTATAGTGAGGTATAGCTTGCATCACTTACACTCAGACAACACACAAAATCATAAATCATAGATAATCTACACACATTCTACACGACAGTTAAAGGAAAGCAAAAAAAAACAAGGCATTATTGCAAAACACAATTAGAAAAACAACTCCATGGGAGAACAATTATGGTCTGTTGTGTTCCATTGTGGAGGTCTGATTGTCAGTTCAACAGCCTGATGGTTGTGGGTAAGTAGCTGTTCCTGAATCTACTGGTGTGGGACTTCAGGCATCTGTAGCCCCTGCACGATGAGACAGTAGGTGTTCCTGAATCTACTGGTGTGGGACTTCAGGCATCTGTACCTCCTGCCTGATGGTAGCATCTTTGTTAGATGTGTTGCATGGAGGGCAGGGCTGTGCCCATGATGGACTGGGCTGACTCCACCACTCTCTGCTGTGCCTTGCGTTCCTGTGGATTGTAATTGCCGGACCAGGCCACGATGTCATCTACTGTATCCTGATTCACTGTACTTCGGTGAAACTGAACGGAACTGCACAGAGGAGAATTTCTACAGTGCATATATATACACGTTTTGATACAAGGAACTAAAGATACTGGACCCTGGAGAAAAACACACAGTGCTGGAGTAGCCTAGTGGGTCAGGCAGCATCTGTAGACCGAGTGGATAGATGGATGATGCTTCGGGTTGGGAATGATGAAGAGTCCCGATCCAAAACATCACCCCTCTCTTTCCTCCATAGGTGCTGCCTGACCTGCTGAGTTACTCCGCATTTTGAGTTTTATATAGGTTTGACAGAGTATTTGGTGACATGCTGAATCTCTTTAAATCTCAAGGAAATGTCTCTGCTTTCATCTGTGTGCTGGGCTTTTGTAAATTTCAGTGGGTTGAGCAGCCTATCTGTCCCGAATCTCTCGAGGCCCAAGGGGAGTCTGGCCTTAATGTGCACTGGGTATTGATGGAACAATGCAAACACAGAATCACATACACACACACAATGATACAACTCCTTCATTGAACACTTGCACTCGGTCCATCAAAGCCTTCTGAATCTCCCGATTGCTAACCATTTTAACTCCCCTTCCCATTCCAAACCTGACCTCGACCCGAAACATCACCTATTCCTTTTCTCCAGAAATGCCGCCTGACCCGATGAGTTACTCCAGCATTTTGTGTCTGTCTTCAATCCAAAACTGACCTTTCCATCTGGGGCCTCCTCCATTGCCAGAGTGGGGCAATTTGCAAACTGGAGGAGTAGCTCCTCATATTCCATTTTGATAGATTAAAACCCAACAATATGAACATTAAATTCTCCAGTTTTAAGTACCCTCCCCCCCCCCCCCCCCCCCCGCCCCCTCAATTTCCACTGACCCCACTCCCAGTGTGCATCCATTACTTCCACCATCCTGACCCACTTTTTCCCCTCTCCCCTTCCATCTATACCCCTCTCTCTGGCTTTACACTTCACTCATTTTCCCTGACACCCTTTTGTCTACTTTTCATCTCTTGCCTTTGTCCACCCATCTGCCAATCTACCCTCACCCCTCACCTGTATCCACCTATCACTTGCCAGGCCTTGTCCTGTCCCCACCTCTCTCTTGTTTCAGATTTCTCTCCCCCCTCCCCCACCCCCCACCCCACAGTAATAAGTCGGAAGAAAGATCCTGACCCAAAACATCTGCCTGAGTTCCTCCAGCACTTTGTATTTCACTCCAGCTTGTGCCTCCAGCGATTTACTGAATCTGTACCAATCATTTACACGAATCTCATTTGATTCTCCCCAACTTGCCTCGACTCCAGCAAACACTCGCACTACATTTTAAGTGGTTTATTTTTTCCCCTTCAGGGATTCTTTTCCCCAAATAGAGGAGATTCGGTATATGGACAAATACTCTTGAACTTCTACACGTGTACAGTAGCGAGCATATTGACCAGTTGCATCACGGCCTGGTTCGGCAACTCGAACGCCCGGGAATGAAGGAGGTTACAAAAAGTGGCAGACACTGCCCAGTCCCAGTCCCCCTCCCTGCCATGGAAGGTGATTCTGTCTCAAAAAGGCAGCCAGCATCATCGAGCACCCCACACCACCCTGGCTACGCTCTTATTTCCCTCCTGCCATCGGAAGATGTTAATTATGGGTGTCTGAAAACTGCAAACGTCCAGGTTCAGGAGAAGCTGCTTCCCAACAAACATGAGGCAATTGAACGACACGACCAATATAAACAGAAATCTGATCTACCCGTTGTATAAGAAAATAACTGCAGATGCTGGTACAAATCGATTTATTCACAAAATGCTGGAGTAACGCCTGACCCGCTGAGTTACTCCAGCATTTTGTGAAAGAATCTCGTTGTTCCGCTTCGGGACAAAAAAATAAAACAGAATCTTAATCTGTTGACAAAATGTTTAGGAAGTAACTGCAGATGCGGGTTTACACCGACGGTCGACACAAAATGCTGGATAAATCAGCGGGTCGGGCAACACCACGGGAGAAGAGGAAGAGGCTGCCTGACCCGCAGAGTTACTCCAGCGTTGTTGTGTCCATGTTTGAAATCTACAGATTTGTGAAAAGAAACGTACCCGGAAATCGCCGACTTTGCAGCCGAGCGAAAGTGAAACTAAGCGCCCGGGACCCGGAGAGGGCAGCAGCGATGGCGAGTATAGACGTGCTACAGTCCATGAAAGATGAGGCGCTTTGCCCCATCTGCTTGGAGTTCTTTGTCCAGCCTGTAACCATAGACTGCGGCCACAATTTCTGCCGGACCTGCATCGTCCGGCACTGGCAGTCGGAGCGAGGGCCGGCCACTTGTCCGCAGTGCCGGGCGCTGCTGCCCGACAAGACGCTCAGACACAACCGGTTCGTGTCCAACATCGTGGAGAATGGAATGAAGCTCAGAGTGGACGAGGCGGTGGTTCAGACGGAGCTCCGCTGCCAGGAGCACGACGAGAGGCTGAAGGTTTACTGCAGCGATGACCAGAGGCCGATCTGTGTGGTGTGTGCCACGTCTCGCCATCACCACGGCCACTCCACCAGCCCGCTTGGCGAGGCCGCTGAACTCCATAAGGTGAGACACCGCGCTCACAGTGAACTGCCACAGGACGGGAACAGGAACATGCCTCTCTGTCCACCCAGTCCTCACCCACCCACCACACAGAACAGAGAGAGAGAGAGTAGCACAGGACAGGACAGGAACAGGCCTCTCTGTCCACCCAGTCCTCACCCACCCACCACACAGAACACAGAGCACCACAGAACAGGCCTCTCTGTCCACCTCCTCACCCACCACACAGAACAGAGAGAGAGTAGCACAGGACAGGACAGGAACAGGCCTCTCTGTCCACCCAGTCCTCACCCACCACACAGAACAGAGAGAGAGTAGCACAGGACGGGAACAGGCCTCTCTGTTCACCCAGTCCTCACCCACCACACAGAACAGGGCAGGGACAGGTCTCTCTGTCCACCCAGTCCTCACCCACCACACAGAGCAGGACAGAAACAGACCCTTCGGCCCACAATGCCATAGAAGGTAGAAAAGTACAGCACAGAAACAGGCCCTTCCGCCCACTGTCAGAGAACATAGAACAATACAGCACAGAAACAGGCCCTTCGGCCCACAGTGTCAGAGATCATAGAAAAGTACAGCACAGGAACACGCCATTCGGCCCACAGTGTCATAGATCATAGAAAGGTACAGCACAGGAACAGGCCCTTCGGCCCACAGTGTCATAGAATATGGAAAAGTACAGCACAGAAACAGTTAATTCGGCCCACTCTTTCAGAGAATAAAGCTTAGTCAGCACAGGAACAGGCCATTCGGCCTACACTGTCAGAGAATAAAGAATAGTGCAGCACTGGAACAGGCCCTTTGGCCCACTGTGCCGTAGAACATTGAAAGGTATGGCAGTGGACTTGTCACTTCAGCCCACAGAGTCATAGAATGTAGAAAAATATAGCACAGAAATAGGCCCTGCAGCCCATTATGTCAAAAGGTCACTCCTTCCAGCGACCCAAACAGACTTTCCAAGCGAGAGAGAGGTTCACAAGCACCTCCCCGAACCTAATCTACTACAATGTTCCTGATTCGGTCTCCTATCCATGTTCTCCAGAGATGTTGCCCGACACGCTGAGTGACTCCAGCACTTTGTGTCTTATTATAGGAAAGTACAGCACAGGAGCAGACCCACAGTGTCGTTGGACATAGAATGGCGCAGCACTGGAACAGGCCATTCAGCCCACAGTTATAGAATACTAGACCAAGTGGACCCGTTGGACCCAAACCTCTCCTGTATTGGTGCAACACCCTCTCCTCTCTCCTCTCTCCTCCCGCCTACCCCCTTCCCTCTCCTTCCCTTTCCCCTCCCCCCAATCCATCCCCCTCAAACCCTTTATCCTCCCCCTCCCTCCCTCCACCTCCCCCCCCCCTCCCTCGGAGATAGATTTAAACTTTAAAATGTGAATAACTTTAAAAATATAACACCGATTTCAATGAAACTTCTTCCATTAGCACCACAGGGACGACGGTGAGTAAGGTGGGCCTAAAATTGTCGTGCTATGGTGTCCCGTTTTGGCTGTAGCTCAGGAACAAACAAACGAGAGTTTTAGTATATAGACAGAAAAGCACAGGGCAAGAACTGATCCTCACAGTTTCATAGAATATAGAAAAATAGAGCCCAGGAACAAACATTTTGACCTACAATATCTATGCTGACCATGACGCTGTATAACTAATCTCTGGTTTAGGTTTATTATTGACACACGTACCCTGGTACGGTGAGAAGCTTTTGTTTGCGTGCTTATCTGATCAAATCAGATAATATAAAAGAATAGAATCAAGCCAAACACGAGAGGAAAATCCAGAGCAAAGAGAAAGATGCCAGAGTGCAGAATACCATTTCTCAGCTTTACAATCAGGGGTGGCAATGGTGGCACACCGGTAGAGTTGCTTCCTTACAGCGCCAGAGACCCAGATTCAATCCTGACTATGGGTGCTGTCTGTAATGAGTTTGTACATTCTCCCACAAGCCAAAGATGTACAGGTTTGTTGGTTAGTTTGGCTTCAGTAAAAATTGTAAATTGTCCCTCGTGTGTAGGATAGTGCTGATGTACAAGGATCGCCGATCAGTGCGGACTTGGTGGGCCGAAGGGCCTGTTTCTGCACTGTATCACTAAACTAAATTAAACTGAACAATGTAACAGTTCCACAGAAAAAAGTCCACTGCCTGCAATAAGGTCGGATAGAAAATCAGGTCTGTTGCCTAGATTTTGAAAGGACCATTCAGAAGTGCAATAAGAGGGAAAGAAGCTGTTTCTGACTCTGAAGTTGCTCTCTTGCAAGCTTCTGAATCTTCTGCTTGACAGGACCAGGGAGCAGAAGGAATGACCAGGCTTGGAAAGATCCTTAATTAATTTGGCTGTTCTTCCGAGGCAGCTTGAAGTATAGATGGAGTCATTGGTGGGGAGTGTGGTCTGTGTGACGGACAGGGTTGTATCCACAAATCTCTTCCTGCATATGATCCATGTCCTTCCCCATATATTAATGCGTGTCTCCTAAAAGCCACTTTCATATTTGCCATGCACATCTCCTTTGAAGTTTGCACCTCTCACCTAAAGTTATGCCTCTAGTCTTTGACATTTCCTACCTTTTGTTGTGAAAATGTTCTGATTGTCCACCCTATCCTATGCCTTTGATAATTTTATAAACGTCTATGGGATCTCCCTTCACCTGCTGGCATTCTGGGGGAAACAACCACTCCTTATACATAATACCCACCCATCGAGACAACATTCTGAACCCTTCTTCAGACCCAACCTGAAAACCCATCTGTTAGTTCTTTCCCCAGATGCTGCCTGACCCGCGGAGTTCCTCCAGCAGTGTTTTACTCAAGATTCTAACATCTGCAGTTTAGTTTTGTTTAGAGATACAGCAGGGAAACAGGCCCTTCAAGGAGAAGATAACTTGCATTGGAGACAGCCCAGATAATGCATATTGTTTGATTGCTCACATTACGTGTTTGCCCTATGAGTAATGGTTGAGTAGGTTTGGTCTGTATTCATTGCTGCTTCGAAGAATGAGATGTGACCTTGTTGAAACATGGAAGGTTATGACGGGGAGTTGCAAGACAGATGTTGAGAAGATGATTTCCCTTGTGGGGAATCTAAAAACAGGGTCAGTATTCAAGAATACGCAGTTCCTCATTTACATGGAGAAGAGGAGAAACTTCTCCACTGAGGATGGTGAATCTTTGGAATAGTTTACTGCAGAGAGTTGTGGAGTAAAGGTCGTTAAGTACGTTCAAGAGAGAATTTGCCCCTAAGAGAGACGAGGACCATGAGAATGGGGAAGGGAAGTGGGTGGTCCTCAGGTGAAGGACACAGGGAGCCATGTTATCAAAATCTGCTCCAATTTCTGACATTCTTAGATAATCCCTTCCATCTCTCTTCACCCATTTTTCAATTGTTATTCTAATTATGAATGGAAATTCTGTCCTTGACCAGATGCATTGCAGCTACAGCCAAAAAAGCACCCCAATGCCTGTGCTTCCTCAGGAATCCGGCATGCCTCCAACGGCTCTTACTAACTTCTGCAGGTGCACTGAAGAAATCAGGCTTTGGGGATGCATCGCTACTTGGTTTGGGAATTGCTCTGCCTGAAGCAGCGAGAAATTGCAGAGAGTTGTGGATGCCACCCAGGCCATCACACAGGCCACATTCCCCACCATACACTGTTGGAAAGGGTGCAGAGAAGATTTATGAAGATGTTGGCAGTTCTCGAGGGAACTTCAGGGAGAGGTTGAGCAGGCGAAAACTCTTTTCCTCAGAGTGCAGGAGGATGAGGGGTGATCTCATAGAGGTGTCCAAAATCATGAGAGGAATAGATTGTGTAGATGCACAGTGTCTCTTGACCAGAGTAAGGTTATCGAGAACCAGAGGGCATAGGTTTAAAGTGAGGGGGACAGAATTAATAGGGTAACTTTTTCACACAATGGATGGTAGGTGTGTGAAATGAGATGCCAGAGGAGGTCGTTGATCCAGGTACTATTGTAACATTTAAGAAAATTTAGACAGGTACATGGATAGGACAGGTTTAGAGGGGTATGGGCCAAACTCAAGCAGGTACGACTAGTGCTGGTGACGGCAAATTGGGCCGAACTGCCTGTTTCCACGCTGCAAGATTCTATAGCTATGACACTCCATCTGCGTTGCCACGGGATAAAAGCCAACAAAATCTAGGACCTTTTCCACCTCTTCTCCCCGTTCCCATCAGGTGGAAGATCCAGAAGCTTGAAAGTCCATAAAGCGAGACTCAGGAACAGCTTTTTCCTTTGTCATATTTACCATACTTCTGAAAGATCCTATCTGAAGCTAGAGTACAGTCCCAATTCTCCAACTTAACTCATTGCGGACATTGGACTTTTTCTATGGAACTGTTATGCTCCATTGCTGGGGACTATATTCTCCACTCTGGTATTTTCTCTTTGCTCTTACTATTGTACTTGTTTCTTGTTTGATTGTATTCATGTATAGTATTACCTGATTTCTTTGCATAGAACACAGACAAACGTTTTTCACTGCATCTCAGTACACATAACGATAATGAACCTATACCACGACCAAATTCCAATTCTGTTTATCCTGATGATATAGGTGAAGGCTATTTCAGCCCACTGTCTATGCCAGCATAAAGAGCGACCTTATTTCCCAATAATTTTCCCTGCAATCTATTCCTTCCACTTTCCCCATCAATTTTACCCAGATTCAATCGCTCACCTGTATGCTCGGGGCAATTTACTGTGTCATCCTAAACTACCAAACAGAACACAATTACCTTTGGTGTTGGTTTTGTATTCTCAAGTGTACAGAGATGCAGTGAAAACATTTGCTCAGCCCGCTATCCAAGCAAGTCATACCATTTATGAGTCCAATCAAACCAGAGACAGGTCTACCAGGTAGTGCAAAGAAAACAATAAACAGTGTTGAGTGTAGTGCTACACTAGAGAGAAAGTGCAGATGTTCTAAAAATGCAAACGTTGCACGAATATAGATTGGGTGATCGGGACCATACCAACAGCTTATAAGAGTCTTTTTGATAAATGTTTTTATTAAACATAAGTACATATTAATAAAATTTACTTATCACATACATTCGTAATATTATTAATATTAACAATTATGTCCTACATATTTCTATACTTTTTTTTTTTTAGAGAGGGAAAGATAGAGAAAAATAAAATAAAAATAAGAGATCCAAATTGGAGAAATGAATGGAGTATTAAAAAAGTTATCTATCATTGGAGATATATCCATGATTTATTATACATAATTCTTCCTCCATTCCATTATTCAGGCCACAGTCAGGTCCTCGCACCAAGCCATTTTGACCCTTTAAATATGCAATAAATGGAGACCATATTCCTCTGAAAAGATTCAACCTGTCCATTAGTACAAGTCTCAATCTTTCCAGATGAAGTGTCTCCGACATTCCTGTAATCCACATTTTAATTGTGGGGGATGTAGGACCTTTCCAGAATTTCAGTATTAATTTTTTCCCAATTATTAAACTATAATCAATAAAAATTCTTTGATTCATTGTTATTAATTGATCTGTTTCTAATATTCCCAGTATTATTAAGTTTGAGTCAGGGATCAGCTTCATATTAACAACATTCGAAATTATTTTAAATATTTCTGTCCAGAATTTAGTGATTTTTTCACAGTTTGTGAATATGTGCGTTAAGTTAGCTTCCAATTGCTGACATTTATCACAAATGGCAGATATATTTGGAAAAATACTATGTAATTTAGCTTTTGAATAATGTAGTCTATGTAATATTTTAAATTGTATAAGAGAGTGTCTAGCATTTAGCGAACAGTGATGTATGTGTTGTAAACTTTCATCCCATATATCAGGTCTAATAATTTGACCTAATTCATTTTCCCATGATTGTCTATATATTTCTGTCCTTGGAGCGTCGTTTTCCAGTAAAATATTATAAATATATGATATCAATTTTTCTGTATTTGGGTGTTTATTCAGACATTCATCTAAAATCTCTGTCTTTCTATTTCTAATTTCATGTGTATTTGCTTTTACATAATCTCTAATTTGTAAATATCTAAAGTAATCTTTTGAATGTAATCCATAAATTTGTTGTAATTCTTGAAATGAAAGGAAAAATTTTTCCCTATAGAGATCTCCCATCTTATTAATTCCACAGTTTTTCCATTGTAAAAAACCTTTATCTATCATTGAAGGTTTAAATGTGATGTTATTTACAATAGTAAGAGCTAGTGGTATACATTCCAATTTTAATGTTTTCTTTATTTGTTTCCAAATACGTATTCCACTATCTATTATAAGGTTTTCACTATAGGTTTTCTTACTTATTTTATTATTGGCGAATAAAATCGAACTAATTTCAAAGGGCAAACAATCTTCTTTTTCCATTTTTAACCAGGTTGGTTGTTTATCTGTCTCTACTATAAGAGTCTGATGAATAGTCTGATTTATATATAGATTTATATATGATTTATATATAGATTTATAATAGTAGGAGAGAAGCTATTCCTGAAAGTAATACACACTTTCAAGATTTTGGATCTTCTGACCGATGGAACAGGCTAGAAGAGAGGATGAATGGAGAGGAAGTAGTCCTTCATCATGTTGCTGCTTTCCTGAGGAAGTGTGGTGTCGATGGAGTTGATGAGGGGGGGGGGGTAGTTTGAATGATGGACTGGGCGACATTGCAACTCTGCAATTTCTTGCAGTTTTGGGCAGAGTAGGTGCCAAACCAAGCTGTGATACATTCTAATACGATGCTTTCCAGGGTGCATCTGTAGAAATTGGTTGGAGTCACTGGAAACATGCCGGATTGCCTGTTTTATGGAACATGGAAAAAATTACAAGCAAATGGGTGTAATCCACACAAGGAGAACGCCTCATGGACAAACATGGTGGACCAGGTTGAAACTAGATGGCTGGAGCTGTGAGGCTGCTCTTCCAGCTGAGCCAGACTATAATTGGGGTTGATCTTCCAGATCATTGACAACAGACTTTAAAAATGTCGTCTTTTTCAGGAGACCGATGTGACTTTTTTTGCGCGTTTCTCTGTTCCAGGGAATGCTACGGAAAGAAATCGAGTCCCTGAGTGAACAAATGCTTGATTGCTGTGAAAGTCAGGATGAAGAAGAAGAAGATGTAAATAAACTGAAGGTACGAAGGGCCGTTTAAAGGTCCCACATCAAAGCACAGTTGAGATGGGAAACGAAACAGTTAATGTAAAAACTAGTGTGGCGGTCCAATGTCATGCATGTGAGATATTGACTCAATCTAGCACCAGGTAAATATTTAATTTCCGTGCCTTTCACTCCATTATATATTTGATCTGTTGTAATATTTTGTTTCCTCCGATTCCAGGCCAAAGATCACAATGATCATTTGCTCATGGTTCCAGCATCCTGAGTTTCTTGTGCCTTCATTGAAAGGCCCGATGTTTTCTCCAACTACACAGCATGAGAAGCGTAGGGAAGGGAGCAGGAATCAGACAAGTGCTCCATCAAAACACAAAGTGCTGGAGTAATGCAGTGGGTGAGGTCAGGCAGCATCTCTGCAGGGAGTGGATAAGCAATGTTTCGTGCTGTTTGTCCATTCCTTTCACAGATGCTCCTGAACCGATCAGTTCATAGAGTCATATAGCGTAGAAACAGGCCCTTCAGCCCAACTTGCCCACACGGGACAACATGTCTCATCTACACTAGTCTCACCAGCCTGTGTTTGGCCCATATCCTTCTAAACCTACCTGATCCGTGTACCTGTCTAAATGTTTCTTAAACGTTGCAAGGGTACCTGCCTCAGCTACTTCCTCAGGCAACTCGTTCCATACACCTATCACCCGTTGTGTAAAAAAGTACCCTGCTGAGTTACTCCAGCTTTTTGTGAATAAAAAAGTAACCCCTCGGGTTCCTATTAAATCTTTCTCCTCTGCATGTATGTTCTCATCCACATCTTTGCTATAAATGACAAACAGCAATGGGACCACCACCGAACCCCATGGCACACCATTAGTCACAGGCCTCCAGTCCGAAAAGCAACCTTCCACCATCATCCTCTCCTTCCTTCCATGAAGCCAGTTTTCTATCCATTCAGCTTTCTTTCCTTTGATCCCATGCGATTGTAAGGGGTTTCTGCGCCGATCTTTCGCCCGACCTAAGGTCCCCGTGCCTTGCTCTGATCCCTTGACCAGGTCGTGCACACTGGTTCCCCGTGAGTGGTTCGACCCACTCACCCCCTACGGTTCTAGACACTGGACTTAGATGCAGGAGCGTTTATAGTGCAGAAAAATTCCACCAGACCAGATTTGAAAACCAGGGTTTAAATGAAAAAGGCTTTTATTTAGCGCTTGGGACTATTGTCCATGAATACTTATATATTGCTATACGACATATCTATTAAACACATATTGAATCACATGAATACCTTGGACTTATGAATCACAAAACGCACAGTTCCACAAGACGTATACACGAATACCTTTTTCGCTGAATTCTTAAACACACAGTTCTACAAGACATCTACACGACTGTAAGATGGGGAACGTACGACACATCGCAAAATTGACCAACACATATTTCTTTACACACCCAACGTTTATTCAAACCACCCTCCCCTCTACACTAAACTATGTCCAGGATATGCAGGATTTGGAGTACATGCTCACCATGGGGCTATTACTGGGGTTACTGGCTGTTGGTTTTGCAGTATTTCTCCTCGTGTTGCGTGCCTGTTCCTCTCTCTTTGCATCCGTTTTTCTTGCCTGTCTTTTCTTCCTCCTGCATTCGTTTTCTTGCCTGCTTGCGTTCCTTGCAGGTTTTCTTCTTCCGTTTAAAACCCAAAAGTCGTGGCCAGTTATACTATTTCTGACCCGTCCTATCTCCCGCCAGATCTTGGAATCTCTTTGTTTAAAAAGATATGTATGAGTTTTCTCTCTGATCTGCGCTTATGTCCGGGGATACCGGGGATGGCCAGACGGTGTTAATTGGTATTTCGTTGCAAGGTGATGGGTTTAACTGGTTTCCCATCACCTACCAGGTAGTTTTCTATGGGCTATTGTGCCCCCTTAACGAGATTAACTGTGTAGGTCGGCTTGGGGCATTGTGAGTATGCTGGTGTCAGTGCCCCAGTGTCTGGACTTCGACCTGGTTTCGCAGGCTTCTGCATGGCCAATACCCATCCATTGTTCTGGCCGTGGCTTTGCAGAAACCTAGAGACTGGGCTGTAAGGTTTTTGCTTTTGTGGCTGGTCACGAGGTCCTGCGGCCATCTTAGGACCCACAGATTGTGACATCCCTTGGTAAAACTGACCGCAGCCTTTCTCCGCTATCAGCCCCAGTCTCCCGTTTAAAATGTCCAAACTGCAGCTCTTTGGTTTTGTGTTGCTTTCAGAATGAGGGAAAACTTCTCAAATCTTACACGATGTATATTTCCGACAGCACTTTGTATTTTGCTCAAGATTCCAGTATCTGCACTTCCTTGTATCTCCATGTGCTCCATCAAGCCTGTCCACCTTTCTAGTCATAACTTTTGACTTCTCTCTATTATCATATCATCATATCATATATATACAGCGCGGAAACAGGCCTTTTCGGCCCACCAAGTCCGTGCCGCCCAGTGATCCCCGTACATTAACACTATCCTACACCCACTAGGGACAATTTAAAAAAAAACATTTTTACCCAGTCAATTAACCTACATACCTGTACGTCTTTGGAGTGTGGGAGGAAACCGAAGATCTCGGAGAAAACCCACGCAGGTCACGGGGAGAACGTACAAACTCCTTACAGTGCAGCACCCGTAGTCAGGATCGAACCTGAGTCTCCGGCACTGCATTCGCTGTAAAGCAGCAACTCTACCGCTGCGCTACCGTACAAATTACATCAATTCATCTATGACATCTCTCCAGTCTGAAGAGTTCCAGAGGCTCACAAACCTTTGAGCAAACAAAAATCATTCCCTTTCCCTTGGAGATAAAAGGAACTGCATATGCTGGAATCTTGGACAAAACATAAAGTGCTGGAGGAGCTCAGGGAATCAGGCAGCATCAGCGGACGAAATGAATAGGTAACATTTTGGATCAGGACATTTCTTCAGGCTCATTCCTCAGATTTATTTCTTCATTCCCTCCTTCAGTAGGTAAAGCTGTTGGCTGAATCTATCCTGTTCTAGATTGTCCCAACCAGAGAAAGTATCCTGTCAACAAGACAGACACAAAATGCTGGAGTAACAGTGGGACAGGCAGCATCTCTGTCTGAAGGAATGGGTGACGTTTTGGGTCTTGACCCTTCTTCAGACTGAATGAGGGGAGAGGGTGATACAAAGATAATGAAATATGTTTTGTGTCTATCTTCGGTTTAAACTAGCATCTGCAGTTCCTTCCTACAACATATCCTGTCAACAACTCCACTCAGAACCTTATTCACTTCCCATATAATACAACTCCTTTTAATGATGTCAAGTTAATGAACCTATTCAACACAGCCTACTGTAAACAAGGAGATTGAATCTGCACCACAGTGTCAAACCATCACCATCCCAGAACATGGGACAAGCCCTTTGGCCCACAATGTCTGCCAAACATAATGACAGGACCAACTCTTATCTGCCTGCACATTGTCCATATCCCACCATTCACTTGCCTGTCCAAAAGCCTCTAAAATGATTCTAATGTATCTGCCTCAACTCCCCCCCCCCTTACAACAGCACATTCCAAGCACTCACCACCCTTTGTGTAAATAAAAATACTTGCACTGCACATCTCCCTTAAACTTGCTCCTCTCACCTTAAAGATGTTTCCTCCCACGTTCCAAAGATGTGCAGGTTTATATGTTAAATGGCCTCTGTAATTTGTCCCCAGTGTGTTGGATAGAGCTAGTGAATGGGTGATCACTGGTCACCACAGACTTGGTGGGCCAAAGGCCCAGTTTCAACGCTGTATCGCTAAAATAAAAAGAAAGGTAAAGACCGATTAAAGATAGTTCAAAGGTCTCCAATGAGGTAGATGGTTGGGCAGAACTGGTCTCTAGTTCGTGAGAGGATGGTTCAGTTGCGTGGAAACAGCTGGAAGAAACTGTCCCTGAATCTGGAGGTGTGTGTTTTCAGTTATAACATAGCATAATGTTCAGCTGTGGCATGGTGGAACAAAGAGCCTGTTCCTATGCTGTACTGTTTCCTGTTCTGTGCTCCACGACCCATGAACTTCTCACCTTGCACTGGGTAAATCCACCTGTTGTTTATTCCATCAGAAAGAATCTGCGGCTCTGCAGAAGAACATTGAATCTAAGTTCGAAGAACTGCACCAGTTTCTGCACCAGGAAGAGAAAAAGCTGAAAACAATACTGGAGCAAAAGGAAAATGCCATATTGCAACAAAAAGATGAAAATCTAAAGAAAATCTCCGAACAGCATGCATCACTTAAAGAAGCGATCTTAGACATGCAAGAAAATCTGAGTCTGGAAGATGCAGAATTTATGCAGGTATTGTCTATTGTTTACATGGGAAACATGATGCCATTACCATTCAGATTCTAAAACCCAATGTGCAATAGAGAACTCCATCAGTCCACATTCAGAACTTTGGCAGCACCAGTCCCAGAATGGGTGGTACGGTGGCGCAGCGGTATAGTTGCCTCCTTACAGCACTTACAGCGCCAGAAACCCAGGTTCTATCCCGACTATGGGTGCTGGCTGTATGGAGTTTCTACGTTCTCCCCGTGACCGTGTGTAGTTTCTCCGAGAACTTTGGTTTCCTCCCACACTCCAAAGACATGCAAGTTCGTAGGTTAATTGGCTTTGTAGAAATGTAAATTGTCCCAAGTGTGTGTGGGAGAGTGTTAATGTGCGAGGATCGCTGGTCGGCACAGACTCAGTGGTCAGAAGGGCCTGTTTCCGGGCTATATCTCTAAACTCTAAACAAATATCGCAGCTTTTCCAGAATCTTGCATCGTATTCATTCATACTCCAACACACTTAATTAATGTAGAAACAAGAAATTGCTGATGCTGGTTTCCACAAGAGGATACAAAGTTCTTGAATAGCTCAGCAGGTCAAGCACCATTGAACATGCTGCTTCACCTGGTGTTATAACAGCACCATTGAACATGCTGCTTCACCTGGTGTTATAACAGCACCATCAAACATGCTGGACCTGCTGATATAACAGCACCATTGAACATGCTGCTTCACCTGTTGTTATAACAGCACCATTGAACATGCTGCTTCACCTGTTGTTATAACAGCACCATTGAACATGCTGCTTCACCTGTTGTTATAACAGCACCATTGAACATGCTGCTTCACCTGGTGTTATAACAGCACCATCAAACATGCTGCTGGACCTGGTGTTATAACAGCACCATTGAACATGCTGCTTCACCTGGTGTTATAACAGCACCATTGAACATGCTGCTTCACCTGCTGTTATAACAGCACCATTGAACATGCTGCTTCACCTGCTGAGTTATAACGGTACTATGTACACTAATCAGTCTGGAGGAGGTTCTGACCCAATTCATCATGTTTCCTTTCCCCCTCGACAGATGCTGCATGATCTGATGAATTCCTCAGGCACTTTGTGTTTTGCACTGTTTTAAATCATTGTTTATAGATGATATGTAGAATAACAATAAACATTTCAGTTAACTCGTTATCACCTACCCCACAGGCAACAATGGACCATTGTGGGCTACACCTTTCCTCGATCATCGTTTTTTGCATATCTTTCATTCATTTCTTCTATGTACCTTCTATATCTCTCATTTTCGTTTCCCCTGACTCTCAGTCTGAAGAAGGTGTCTCGACCCAAAACCTATTCCTTTCATCCAGAGATGCTGCCTGGCCCGCTGAGTTACTCCAGATTTTAGAGTCTATTCCAGTTAACCAGGTACAGGTAAACAGAGCACTGGAAGCAGAACGAGGCAAGTTTCAAGGAAGCATGGGGAGTGGGGCCCAGGTGAGTTTTAAGGGAGAACTGGTTAAGTCAAGCTGAGCTTATTGTCATATGAATACATACAGTGAGGGACAGATGCAGTGAAAATATTGCTTCTTACACCATCACAAGCTTATAGACAGAATCAGCACACAGAATCATGTTAGACTCAAGTTCTGCAAGCCAGTGAAAAGGAAAAGACTAGTTGGGCATTGAGTATAAGTGTCAGGAAGACACGATGCAGATTTTTAGCACTTTAGATAGACCTCATTTGGAGTATTGCGTGCAGTTCTGGACACCCCAATATAAGAAGTGTGTAGAGGCCTTGGAGAGAATGCACGAGATGTTTACCAGAATGATGCCTGGATTACAGGGAATTAGTATCAGAAGAGGATGGACAAACTTGGATAGTTTTCTCTGGAATGTCGGTGTTTTCTCTGGACCTCTGTAAGTAGATCAAATTAAGAGAGCCATAGGGTAGACGGTCAGAACCCTTTCTCATGGTGGAAATATGAAAGATCAGTGGGCATAGCTTGATGGTGAGGAGACAAAATATAATGGAGATGTGTGGGGCAGGCGAGGGTGGTTGGTGCCTGGAATGCAGGGCCAGGGGTGATGGTGGTGGGTGCAGGACCAATACTGGTGTTTATGGGCTTTTAGACAGGCACGTCATGGTCACGTGCAGGCAGATGAGATTAGTTTATCTTGGCATCGTGTTTGGAACAGGCATTGTGGGCCAAAGGGCCTGCTCCAGTATTGTGCCGTGCTGCTCTGTGAGTGTGGAACTTTAGCACCAGAATGCTGAAGGAAGAATGGCAACTAAGAGTTGGAAGGAACTGCAGATGCTAGTTTAAACCGGAGATAGTTTGACTTCTCTAACTTCAAGTAACCCTTGCTTTCCCTCTCTCTCCATCCCTCCCCCTTCCCAGTACTCCAACCAGTCTGACTGTCCCTGATTACATTTTATCTCTGTTTGGTTTGTTGTTACCTTCTCCTCGCTAACAACGATCTATTCTACATTTTCATTGATCTCCACCCCCTTTGATGTCTCGTTCTCACACCTTATACTTTCTTATCTCTGTATCTCCCCCTCCCCTGACTCTCAATCTGAAGAAGGGTCTCAACCCGAAACATCACCCATTCCTTCTCTCCAGAAATGCAGCCTGTCCCACTGAGATACTCCAGCATTTTATCATATCATATCATATATATACAGCCGGAAACAGGCCTTTTCGGCCCTCCAAGTCCGTGCCGCCCAGTGATCCCCGTACATTAACACTCTCCTACACCCACTAGGGACAATTTTTACATTTACCCAGCCAATTAACCTACATACCTGTACGTCTTTGGAGTACGTCTTTTGTGTCTATCAGTGGCGACTAAGACCCTGGTGTGTTAAAAGGAACAGGGAAATCAACAAGTGATGTGGCAAATTGGATGCATCAGGACTTCCAAATAGTCGCACCGTGAAATAATAGAGGTTTATTGCACCAAAGAATCATTTCCTCATAGGTCTGTGAGCTTCAATTTTAAGTTTTTCTGTTAATAGACCATAGAACTTGGAACATTGCACAGGAACCGACCTTTCAACCCACAATCTCACAGCTGAATATGATTCCTAGCTAAACTAATCTCTTCAGCCTGCACATGATCCATATCCCTCCATGCCCTGCATATACATGTGCCTATCTAAAAGCCACTTAAATGCTGCTATTTTATCGACATGCCCTCCACCGAGAATTTCGAACTATGAGTTCGGTATTGAAACTATTCTGTGTCCAAATCTTGTGACATTTTAAAGTCAAATTGCAGTTTTTACACAATAATATTGGAAATGCATTTTTACCATTGTTTAAGTTTCTGACAGATCTTTGTAATGCAATGTTGTAATAAAAGGCCCACCCTTTTACTGGTGGTTCAGCGATATAGTTGCTGCCTCACAGCACCAGGGACCCGGGTTTGATCCTGACGACGCGTACTGTCTGTACAGAGTTTGTACGTTTTCCCCGTGAACTCCGTGGGTTTTCTCAGAGATCTTCGGTTTCCTCACACACTCCAAAGCCGCACGATTTTGTGGATAATTGGCTTGGTTTAAATGTAATTGGTCACCAGTATGTGCAGGATAGTGTCAATGTGCGGGGATCGCTGGTCGGTGTGGGCTCAGTGGGTCGAAGGGCCTGTTTCTCTGCTGTATCTCCACAACTAAAAACTAAAACTAAAACAATCTTCTCTCTTTCAGGATATTAAAAATATTCTTGGCCGGTAAGTGCATTATTGTCCATATTTGGCTGACAATTATATATTCTGTAATGCAACCCATTCCACCTGTAGTCCTTTGCATTGTTGGATACGGATGGCAGGCAAAGTGAATGAATACTTGGGTTCATTGGAGCAAAACACTTTAGGGGCTGGAAATCCAGAACAAAGACAGGAGACACACGGAAATGCAGATACTGAAATCTTGAGCAAAACACAGGGTGGTGGAGGAACTCAGCGGCATCTGTAGATGGAATGGACAGGCGACATTACGGGCCGGGACCCTTCTTCATACTGATTGTAGTAGCAGGGAGAAAGCTGAGAAGGAGTAGTGAGCAGGACAAAGCCTGGCGAGTGATAGGTGGATACAGTTTGGGCGCGGGTTTTATTGGCAGTGGAATAAGTGACACAGGCTGGAGATAAAAAGGCAACAAATATGTGTCAGATAAGAAGAGAGGATGGGTGAAATGCAAAGTAAAAGGGAGGGATCTAGATGGAAGGGGACAGGGCAAGATACATAGAACAGACAGCACAAGAACAGGCATTTCAGCCCACAATGTGTACGCCATACATGATGCTAAGACAAACCATTATCTGCTTGCACATACTTTTTTGAGGATGTAACAAGTAGATTGGATAAGGGAGAGCCAGTGGATATCGTGCATCTCGACTTTCAAAAAACCTTTGGCATGTTCCCTCACAAGAGATTAGTGTGCAAAATTAGAGGCCGTAGTATTGGGGGTAGAATATTGACAAGGATAGAGAACTGCTTGGCAGACAGGAAGTAAAGAGTAGGAATTGCCAGGTCCTTTTCAGAATGGCAGGCAGTGACTTGTGGGGTGCTGCAAGGCTCGGTGCTGGGACCCCAGTTATTTACAATATATATTAACGATTTAGATGTGGGAATTAAATGTAACATCTGCAAGTTTGTGGATGACACAAAGCTGGGTGGCAGTGTGAGCTGCGAGGAAGATGTTATGAGGCTGCAGGGTAAGTTGGGTAGGTTGGATGAGTGGGCAGATGCATGGCAGATGTAGTATAATGAGGATAAATGTGAAGTTATCCACTTTGGTGGCAAGAACAGGAAGGCAATTTATTATCTGAATGGTGTCAGATTAGGAAGAGACTTGGGTATGCTTGTACATCAGTCACTGAAAGTAAGCATGCAGGTACAGCAGGCAGTGAAGGAAGTTAATGGCATGTTGGTCTTCTTTGCGAGAGGATTTGAGTTTAGGGGCAAGGAGGTCCTGCTGCAGTTGTGCAGGGTCCTGGTGAGACCGCACCTGGAGTATTGTGTGCAATTTTCGTCTCCTAATTTGAGGTAGGACATTATTGCTATTGAGGGAGTGCAGCGTAGGTTCACCAGGTTAATTCCCCGGGATGGCGGGACTGACATATGTGGAAAGAATTGGTCGACTGGGCTTCTATTCACTGGAATTTAGAAGGATGAGAATGGATCTTATACAAACATATACATTTCTTAGAGGATTGGACAGGCTAGATGCAGAGAAATATTTCCGGGTGTTGGGGGAATCCAGAACGAGGAGTCACAGTTTAAGAATAAGGGGTAGGCCATTTAGGACTGAGATGAGGAAAAACTTTATCACCCAGAGAGTTGTGAATCTATGGCATTCTCTGCCACAGAAGCCAGTGGAGGCCAATTCGCTGGATGTTTTCATGGAAACAAACATACAGTAGATAGATAGAAAATAGGCGCAGGAGTAGGCCATTCAGCCCTTCGAGCAAGCTCCGCCATTGAATGTGATCATGGCTGATCATCCACAATCAGTACCCCGTTCCTCCCTTCTCCCCATATCCCTTGATTCCATTAGCCCTAAGAGCTCTATCTAATTCTGTTTTGAATGCATCCAGTGTATCGGCCTCCACTGCCTTCTAAGGCAGAGAATTTTCTTCACTGCCTGCGGTAGCTGCATGCTTACTTTCAGTGACTGATGTACTAGGACACCCAGGTATCGTTGCACCTCCCCTTTTCCTAATGTGAAGCCATTCAGATAATAATCTGCCACCTTGTTCTTGCCACCAAAATGGAAACCTCACATTTATCCACATTAAAATGCATCTGCCCACTCACCCAACCTATCCAAGTCACCCTGCATCCTTAAAGCATCCTCTTCACAGTTCACACTGCCACCCAGCTTTGTGTCATTTGCAAATTTGCTAATGTTACTTTTAATTCCTTCATCTAAATCATTAATATATATTGTAAATAGTTATGGACCCAGCCTTGCGGCACCCCACTAGTCACACCCTGTCATTCTGAAAGGGATCTGTTAATTCCTACACTTTGTTTCCTGTCTGCCAACCAATTTTCTATCCAGGTCAATACCCAACCCCCATGTGCTCTAATTCTGCCCACTAAATTCCTGTGTGGGACCTTATCAATGACTTTCTGAAAACCTGATACACTACATCCACTGGTTCCCCCTTATCCATTTTACTTGTTACATCCTTAAATAATTCCAGAAGATTAGTCAAGCAGGCTTTCCCCTTCGTAAATCAATGCTGACTTGGACCGATCCTGTTACTGCTATCCAAATGTGCTGCTAATACATCTTTAATAATTGACTCGATCATCTTCCCCACCACCAGTGTCAGGCTAACTGGTGTATAATTCCCTGTTTTCTCTCTCCCTCCTTTCTTAAAATGTGGGATAACATTAGCTACTCTCCAATGCACAGGAACTGATCCAGAATCTATAGAACATTGGAAAATGATCACCAATGCGTCCACAATTTCTAGAGCCACCTCCTTGAGTACCCTGGGATGCAGCACCTCAGGCCCTGCGGAATAATCAGCCTTCAATCCCATCAGTCAACCCAACACCATTTCCTGACTAATGTGAATTTCCTTCAGTTCCTGTCACCCTAGATCCTCTGTCCCCTAGTACACCTGGGGGATTATTTGTGTCTTCCTTAGTGAAGACAGAACCAAAGTACCTGTTCAACTCGTCTGCCATTTCCTTGTTCCCCATAATAAATTCACCTGCTTCTGTCTTCAAGGGACCCACATTTGTCTTAATTAATCTTTTCCTTTTCACATACATAAAGAAGCTTTTACTATGCTCCTTTATATTCTTGGCTAGCTTACCTTCGTACTTCATCTTTTCTCCCGGTATTGGCTTTTTAGTTAACTTCTGTTGTTCTTTAAAAGTTACCCAATCTTCTGGCTTCCCGCTCATCTTTGCTATGTTATACGTCTTCTCTTTTAGTTTTCTCCTGTCCGTGACTTCCCTTGTCAGCCACGGTTGCCTCTTACTCCCCTTAGAATCTTTCCTCCTCGTAGGAATGAAATGATCCTGCATCTTCTGGATTACTCCCAGAAATTGCTGTTCCGCCGTCATCCCATGCGAGGGACCCTTTCCAGTCAACTTTGGCCAGCTCCTCCCTCATTCCTCCATAGTCCCCTTTGTTCAACTGCAAAACTGACACTTTTGATTTTAGCTTCTCCTTCTCCAATTGCAGATTAAAACTTATCATATTATGGTCACTACCTCCAAATGGTTCATTTAACTTGAGTTTCCTTAACAAATCCAGCTCATTGCACAACACTAATCCAGAATTGCCTTCTCCCTGGTAGGCTCCAGTACAAGCTGCTCAAAGATTCCATCTCGGAGGTACTCGACAAACTCCCTTTCCTGGGGTCCAGTACCAACCTGATTTTCCAAGTCTACCTGCATATTGAAATCTCCTATAACCACCGTAGCATTACCTTTGTTACATGCCAATTTTAACCCCTGATGCAACTTGCACCCGATATCAAGGCTACTGTTTGGGGGCTTGTAGATAACTCCCATTAGGGTATTTTTGCCCTTACAATTTCTCAATTCTACAATAACTCTACATCTTCTGATTCTATGTCACCCCTCGCAAAGTACTGAATTTCATTCCTTACCAACAGAGGTACCCCACCCCATCTGTCCACCTGTCTGTCTTTTTGATAGGATGTATAACCCTGAATATTCAGTTCCCAGCTCCGATCCTCTTCAGGCCTTGTCTCTGTAATTCCCACAACACCAGACATTAGCTACCAATCTCTAACTCAAGGGAGAGTTAGATTTAGCTCTTCAGGCTAAAGGAATCAAGGGATATGGGGAAAATGCAGGAATGTGGTAATGATTTTGGATGATCAGCCATATATGGCGGTGCTGGCTTGAAGGGCCGAATGGCCTACTCCTGCACCTACTGTTCTTTGTTTCTATGTTTCACTAGTTCCACCTAAAGGCATGCTCTCTGCAGCCTTACAAACTTGCTTCCAGAATATGTTTATCCAGTTCCCTCAAAGACTACAGTGAAACATGTCTCCACCAATTCTGCATCCGTATGTTCCAGATTTGGACAACATGCCAGCAGTTTAGTTTAGAATGAAATGATGTCCATCAGAACTGCCAAGGGACGTCCAAAAGGACATCCCTTGGCAGTTTAGAGATACAGTGTGGAAACAGGCCCTAAAGCCGGCACTGACCAGCGATCCTTGTACACTATCCAATACACTAGGGACAATTTACCATTTTTACCAAAGCCAAATAAACTATGAACCTGTATGTCTTTGGAGTGTGGGAGGAAACTGGGGATCCCAGAGAAAACCCACACAGGTCACGGGGAGAACGTAGAAACCTTATAGAGATAAGGACTCATAGTCGGGATTGATCCCGGGTCTCTGGCACTGTAAGGCAGAAACTCTACTGCTGTGTCTGGTATGGAAGTTAGAATAATTTTTCATTATGATGTTCTTAATACTCTTCCCCTATATTGCATACCCGTTGCATATAATCTTTTACCATTCCTCCAATGTGAAGAGTCCTTCAATATCAAATCTATCCAGACCCTTCATTACTTCACATAATCAATTACATTTCTCCTCAGCCTTCTCTTCTCCCAGCTTATGTAAGGGCTTCATTCTTCAGAAATGTCTGTAAGTCAATTATTCAGCAAGTCAGAAACAGTAATCTTCCATGGCCATCTCACAATATACTTGCTATAGTTCTTTAGAATCATTGAATAATAACCCTAATTTTACCTGTGATCAAACAAATGGAATATACTTTGGATCCATTAGTTAATGAATACCATGAAAAATTCATTATTGGTGTGGCACAGTGGTATAGCGGTGGAGTTGCTGCCTTACAGCGCCAGAGACTCATGTTCGATCCTGACTATGGGTGCTTTCTGTATGGAGTTTGTACATTCTTCCTGTGACCATGTGGGTTTTCTCCAGGTGCTCCGGTTTCCTCCCACACAACAAAGATGTACAGGTTTGTAATTGGCTTTGGTAAAATAGTAAATTATCCCAAGTGTGTAGGATAGTGTTAATGTGATCGGAGGGCGGCATGGACTTGTGGGCCGAAGGGCCTTTTTCCGCACTGTATCTTTAAAGTGCAAGGTGTATTGCTTTATTCTTATTTATTATTGCTGAGGATAGCACTATGGCGCAGCTGGTAAAGATGCTGCCTGGCAGCGCCAGAGACCTGTTTTGAACCTGACTTCGGATGCTGTTTGTGGAGAGCTTGTACTTTCTCTTGTGTAGGAAGGAACTGCAGATGCAAATTCAAACCGAAGATAGACGCAAAATGCTAGAGTAACTCAGCAGGACAGGCAGCATCTCTGGGGAGAAGGAATGGGTGCCGTTTCGGGTTGAGACCCTTCTTCAGGCAAATTGTCTAAAGAAGGGTCTCAGCCCAAAACGCCATGCATTCCTTCACTCCAGAGATGCTGTCGGTCCCACTGAGTTACTCAGTGGGACGGGCAGGGTTAATTGGCCTCTGTTCATCGCCCCAAGGGTGTAAGGACTGGATGGGAGATTGGGATAACATGGAACGATTGTGAACGAGTGATCAATGGCTGGCATGGACTTGGTGGGCCAAAAGGTTTGTTTCCGGACTATATCTCTATAATTATTCCTGGCTTAAAAAATCAGTCTTTCACTCGGTCATGCAATCGTTACCTGGGAAGCCCCTGAGGCTCCAGTCCTTCTAATCAATGTAACCAAAGCACTGTTATTGTACATCATTTCCACACCCTCTCCAATATCCTCACACTTAATTCCTCTAACACACACACAGTTCAGAAGGAATATCCATTACCTATGGAGAAGGTTAATAGCTGGTGGCTGTTAAGCTACCAGCAATGGATAATAAAAACCAATGTCTCATGTGCAAGGGATGCAATATGATACAATACGATAGAACTTTACTTATCCCAGGAGAGAAATTGGTCTGCCAGCAAAATACAACATAAAACACAAGATACATGAAGCATGGAATTTAAGTGCTGAGTGGAAAGTCCAATATTTGGGATGCAGTACAGGGAGTTCAATACTATCAGAAGTGTTGCCTTTTGGTTGAGGTCTCCATTTGCTTTCTGAGGTAGCCCTTGCAGAATACTATAAAAACCAACTGAAAATTCCTCCTTGGTCAATAACTATCCCCAATCAACACATAGAATAGCTTGATTTATATATTTCTTATATATGTTGTTCATATTTCCCTATGACCTAAGTCTTGGATAGTAGTCTCTGAAAAGTCAGAAGTTGAGGGCAGTGCTGACAAGTATATAAAGTGAGATCATAGATATGGTGTATCATTCTACTTTTGCATCTCAGCGATACTTTTTATTTCCAACACAGGTGTGAAAACATGCAGTTCCAAAGACCCGCCAGAGTTTCCATTGACCTCAGTCAAGATGATTTCAGCGGCCCCTTTCAGTTCAGTCTGTGGAAACGGATGCTGAAGTTAATTAATCCAGGTAAACTTATCTTCCAGTAGAGTCGAGGAATTATGGTGTTTGAAATATGGAAGAGATTTTGATAGAGTTGTGAGGAAAAATTGACACATTTGGTCGAGTTTGAAGAACGGTTTCGCCCTGAAACGTCACCTATTCCTTTTATCCAGAGATGCTGCCTGACCCACTGAGTTACTCCAGCTTCTTGTGTCTATGTTCAGTGTAAACTAGCCCCTGCATGTCCTTCCTACACATTTGGGCCAGGCCAGCCCACAGGTTCAGTAGCGATACACCAGATATGTAACACGGCTGGTAATCCTGGGGCCTGAACTAACAGTTTAAAGAGTTCAGTACAGTGCAGGAGCAGACGCTTTGGCCCACAATGTCCATGCCGACAATGAAGCCAAGATAAACTAATCTCCTCTACCTGAAACCTATACCTCCATTCTCTGCATATCCATGCACCTCTCTAAAAGATACTATGGTGTCTGCCTCCACCATCTCATCCAGCAACATGCTCCAGGCATCCTCTGTGTTAAAAAAACATGCCCCGTACATATTTTTTTAACTTCATCACTCTCACCTTAAAGCCACGACCTGTGGTCCACAACATTTTCACCCTGGGAAAAAAGGTTGCGAATGTCTACCTTATCTCTGCCTTCCATCAGTGTAAGCATTGCTATCAGCTTCATATCACACGATGGAAACTGTGTCATTTAAATTCAGTTCATAATTTGGAATTTCATAATTTCATAATTTGGAATTTTGGAATAATTTGGAATAAGATTCTGGCCTATATTAAGATGACCACGAAAAATGCAATAGATAATAGGTGCAGGAGGACGCCATTCCGCCCTTCGAGCCAGCACCACCGTTCAATGTGATCATGGCTGATCATTTTCAATCAGTACCCCGTTCCTGCCTTCTCCCGATACCCCCTGACTCCACTATCCTTAAGAGCTCTATCTAGCTCTCTCTTGAATGCATTCAGAGAATTGGTCACCACTGCCTTCTGAGGCAGAGAATTCCACAGATTTACAACTCACTGACTGAAAAGGTTTTTCCTCATCTCCGTTCTAAATAGCCTACCCCTTATTCTTAAACCCCTGCTTCTGGACTTCACCCAACATTGGGAATATGTTTCCTGCCTCTAACGTGTCCAACCCCTTAATAATCTTGTATGTTTCGTTAAGATCCCCTCTCATCCTTCTAAATTCCAGTGTATACAAGCTTAGTCACTCCAATCTTTCAACATATGACAGTCCCGCCATTCTGGGAATTAACCTAGTAAACCTACGCTGCACGCCCTCAATAGCAAGTGTATCCTTCCACAAATTTGGAGACCAAAACTGCACACAGTACTCCAGATGCGGTCTCACTAGGGCCCTGTACAACTGCAGAAGGACCTCTGTGCTCCTATACTTAACTCCTCTTGTTATGAAGGCCAACATTCCATTGGCTTTCTTCACTGCCTGCTGTACCTGCATGCTTCCTTTCAGTGACTGATGCACTAGGACACCCAGATCTCATTGTGCGTCCCATTTTCCTAACTTGACAGCATTCAGATAATAATCTGCCTTCATATTCTTACCACCAAAGTGGATAACCTTACACTTATCCACATTAAACTGCATCTGCCATGCATCCGGCCACTCACACAACCTGTCCAAGTCACCCTGCAACCACATAGCATCTTCCTCACAGTTCACACCGCCACCCAGCTTTGTATCATCTGCAAATTTGCTAATGGCACTTTTAATTCCTTCATCCAAGTCATTAATGTATATTGTAAATAGCTGCGGTCCCAGCACCGAGCCTTGCGGTACCCCACTAGTCACGGCCTGCCATTCTGAAAGGGACCCATTTATCCCCACTCTTTGCTTTCCGTCTGCCAACCAATTTTCTATCCATGTCAGTACCCTACCCCCAATACCATGTGCTCTAATTTTGCCCACTAATCTCCTACCTGGGACCTTGTCGAAGGCTTTCTGAAAGTCAAGGTACATTATATCCACTGGCTCTCCCCTGTCAATTATCCTAGTTACATCCTCAGAGGTGCAGGTGAACCTCTGCCTTACCTGGAAAGACTGTTTGTGTCCTTGGATGGAGTCGAGGGGGGAGGTAAAGGGAAAGGTGTTGCATCTCCTGCAGTTGCAGGGGAAAGTACCTGGGGAGGGAGTGGTTTGGGTGGGAAGGAACGAGCTGACCAGGGAGTTTTGGAGGGAACGGTCTCTGCGGAAAGCAGAAAGGGGTGGAGATGGGAAGATATGGCCAGCAGTGGGATCCTGTTGGAGGTGGCAAAATGTTGGAGAATTATATGTTGTATGCGATGGCTGATGGGATGGAAGGTGAGGACAAGGGGGACTCTGTCCTTGTTACGAATGGGGAGAGGGGGAGCAATGTGTCAAATTGTTTGAATGGCAAATCGTGTGAATTCACCATGCAGAATTTTTTCTCCCCTTCAGTCCCGATCAAACTAAAGCTGAATCCGAACACTGCGCATCCGAGACTCATCCTGTCCAGTGACCTGACAGCCATCAGGCTCGGTGCTAAACAGATGGTCCCTGACAGACCAGAGCGATTTGTGCAGTGGCACGGTGTCCTGGCATCTCGGGGCTTCAACACTGGGATCCACTACTGGGAGGTAGAGGTCGGAAGGAACACTATGTGGAGCGTGGGAGTGGTAAAAGCATCGGTACCGAGGAAAGTGGAGTTCACACCGGAGCAGAAATCCGGAGCCTGGGTATTGTGGCGTCTGGGAGAGGAATATACCACTATGTCTTCACCACGTACTGCCCTCCCTGTTCCAGTCAAACCCCAGAGATTGGGCGTCTACCTGAACTATGAGGCTGGCCAGGTGACACTGTACAATGCCGATTACATGTCACATCTGTACACTTTCACGGACAAGTTCACCGAGAAACTCTATCCTTTCTTCTTAACGGGTTGCAACATTGATTCATTGCAAATAGTCCACTTGCATATATAGGTTTATTTGGTGAACGCCCGGTCAACCTTTATGGGGAGACACTTGAAACTGCCCTACTCCAGGGGTTATCAGTGTGAATCAGTGAGTCTGATAAGTCGTTCCAACATTGTCTCCACCTGTAAACTCCATCTTTAGATATCTAAGACCAAGTGGACCTGTTGGGGCCCAAATCTCTCCTGAATTGGCGCAGCACCCTCTCCTCCCCCCTCCCCCTACACCCCCTCCCTCCCTAGGAGATAGATTTAAACTTTAAAATGTGAATAACTTAAAAAATATAACACCGATTTCAATGAAACTTCTTCCATTAGCACCAAAGGGACGACGGTGAGTAAGGTGGGCCTACAATTGTCAGGCTATCGTGTAACGTTTTGGCTGTAGTTCAGGAACAATCAAACAAACAAACGACAGTTTTAGTATGTCGATGTCCCTATCTGCAAACATTCCTGAGCCAAACATCTCTACCACATACTGATGTGTTAAACTTGCCCTCACTACCCATCTTTTTGGCCAATTAACACTGAGCTTACCCATCTTCATTTATTCCTATTTTTCTCAACTTAAATATACACGAAATTCTGGAATGCTGATAAAATATCAGCAAATCTACAGGTTTCTAAGCAAATTATAAGAAGTTAATGTGAAGGAGATTTCACAGGCTAGTTAGAAGAGGCTTTGAAGCCAATTATAAAAAGTTAATGTGAAGAAGACTTTTAGAACGTTTGATATTGTGGTCACTATGTTCCAAAGCGTATGTGAACGGGTGATCACAAGTCGGCATGAACTCTATGGGCCGAAGGGCCTGTTTCCATGCTGTATCATTCAATTCAATAAATCACCTGCAACTTAAACTACATTTTGTCCAAATGAATCACTGGCGGCACAGTGGCGCAGTGGTAGAGTTGCTGCTTTACATCGCCAGAGAGCCAAGTTCAATCCTGACTACGGGTGCTGTCTGTACGGAGTTTGTACAATCTCCCCGTGACTGCATGAGTGCTCCAGTTTCCTTCCACATCTCAATGACATGCAGGTTTGTAGGTTGGCCTCTAAATTGTCCCTCGTGTGTAGGATAGAACTAGTGTATGGTTGATCGTGATCGGTCTGGACTGTTTACACATTTTATGTCTAAACTAAACTAAACATCACATTTCTCCATATTTCATTTGTAAATTCCGAGTTCATTCTAATAACCTACCAAATGTCCACTTTAAACTGGCTACAAAATCCTCCTCATTGCTTAGCATATTAGTTTCAAAGGAAGGCTTTGAAATTTGACATGAGCAAATAAATCTACAAATTAATTTCTCCCTTGCGTTTGCTCATGTTATCAAATTTGGTGACTGTGATGCAAAATTAACTGAAAATCTTGCCAAGTGACTGTTTCATTTGTCATTCAAAAAACCTATGTCTGCACGTGAAGGAACTATACATCAATTGAACGTAACCTATGAACAGATTTATCAATAACTGCATAATATTAGTTGCATTCGTCGCTTTCAAGTTTGGTAACAATCATTTTATAATACAATCAATTCAAAATATATGCCTCTTTAGAACTGCCTGTTCCATTTCAGTTAATTTTAATTGATAATTGATTGCAAAAATTAGTTGTTTCTTCTTTACCATAATTTAACTGTACATAACATTTATAAATAATCGATTCTTCACATCCATAACCCAAAGTAAATGTTGATTCATTTCATATCTGTTACTGCGCAAGTAAAGGTCAACAAAGCTGCATGTTTTAAGCTAATTAAATAGTTACTATGCAAACCTATTTTTATTTTATTTTCTTTCGACAGCTTAAATTTCTGTCCTTTTTTTCAAAATTATAGTTCATGTGTTAAGATATTTCTCCTGGTTTGATGTTAAATTCAAAATCAGATGCTGATTACAGAATATACAAATTAATGGACAAAAAATGTGTGATGCTGCACAGTGGTGCAGGTGGTGGAGCCTCTGCCTCCCAGTGCCAGAGACCCAGGATCAACCCTGACCTCGGGTGCTGACTGTGTGGAGGTTGCACGTTCACGCTGTGACTGTGTGGGTTTCCTCCGGTGCTCGGGTTTCTTCAAATATTCTAAAGACATGCAGTTTGTAGGTAATACAATTGCCCCTATTGTGTAGGGGTATGGATACGAAGGGGAGATAACATAGAAGTAGTGTAACTGACTGTTGGCATGGACACAGTGGGCTAAAGGGGCTGTTTCCATGATGCATCTGTGCAATAAATCAATCAACAGCCCACTTAGGTGAGCAGTGTGATTGGTGAAAAACAAGGAGTATATTGCAGTTACTTCAATTCATTAACTCTGCTGATGTGGGGACCTGCTCTCATTCTCCATAAGCAGAGGGTCAAGAGTCAAGACATTGTCATACCTGTGTGTCCCAGATAGGACAATGAAATTCTTTCTTGCTGCAGCACAACAGAATATGTAAACATAGTACACTGTAAGCAATGTAATAAACGAGAGAGAAATAAAAAGTGCAGTGTGTGTAGATATACACATACTCACAAATACATATATATATATATATATATACGCATACACACGTACACACAAAAAAAAGCTCCAATAATAGTGCTATAGTAACAATAATAGTCTCTGTACTTCAGCGCTTATTTGAGGTTGTAGAGTTTAATCCGAATGGCTGCAGGGAAGAGGCTGTTCCTGAACCTGGACGATGCAGTTTTCAGGCTCCTGTAACTTCTTCCCGATGGCGGGGGTGAAATGAGTGTGTGGCCACTAACTGCCATTCACGCTAAGCTTGAAATAAGGCATTCTCCCTGGAACAAACTTTGGGCAAGATGGAAATATTCCTGAACAATCAACCAGCTTCTTAGACTTAGTACATACCACACTACAGCACATGAACAGGCCCTTCAGCCTGCAATGTCTGTGACGAACATGACGAAGCCGAAGATCTCGGAGAAAACTCCATACAGACAGTATCCGTAGTCGGGATCGAACCCGGGTATCTGGCGCTGCATTCACTGTAAGGCAGCTATTCTACCGCTGCGCCACCGTGTCGCCTATTATTAAGATTTAGTTCGGGATATGCTGAGAACAGAAGATTTTAATTTTGGTGGTCATGCCCGTTGTTTGAAATGTACCTTATTTTATATGTGTATTTTGTGTACCTTTTTTGAGATGCTTGTGTGTATTTCACTAACTTAAATGCTTCCTGAGTCTAATATTATGCACGGATTATGCTATAACTCACCCAATATTCAGCACTACTTGAAGGAACATATGTACATAAATCGCAGAACGGTGTAAAAGCACTAGGGTGATCGTAGTGAGTGGTTTTACACTTGTCTGATAGCGAGGGCTTGCTTTAGTGCAAGGCGCTGAAATAGGGCAGAATTTAATAGATTCATTTATGGTCATTAAACAGAGAGTCCTTCGAGAGATCAGTACTCCACACTTTGTTGGGAATTGGGCAGGTGGTCCCAAATGTCAATTGGGAACACTTTGGGAACAATGACCACAATTCTGTATGTTTAAAGATGGTTATCAGAAAGGATAAGTGTAGTTTTTGAATTAAAGTCCTGAATTAAGAGGGAGCTGATTTCAGTTGAATCAGATATAACGGTGAATATAAATAGATCTATCTGAGGTTTTATGGGGAGCAAAGGAAGAGATTGCTAGAGCTGTTTCTCTGACAGGAGTATCAACGGAGTACTGCAAGGGGCAGTGGGAGCATTGTTGCATTAGTTAAATAAATGGCTTGGATGTGAACGTTGGTGGACCTACTGGTGGCGCGGAAATTGGTGGCTACTGGATAGCGAAGGAGAGAGTATGGAAGGATAGAAAGGTGCGTGGATCAGCTGCTCAGTTGAGAGGACCACTGGCAGATAGAACTTTATCAGGACATAATAGAGCATCAATTTTGGGATGGACAAATAGAACAAATTGCGCCAATGACATGGGTAGAAAGGGCACTATTATAGAAGGTTGAAAACGCACACCTCCAGATTCAGGAACAGTATCTTCGTAGTTGTTATCAGGCAGTGAATCATCCCACCACAACTAGAGAGCAGACCTGAATAAAGATACTAGAGGTGCAAGTCGAAATCGCCTATACTCAAGTGCAGTACGCAAAGGAGCTTAACATCTAACATTTTAGTAAGTAAAACCCGCCTTTCGCGATGCCTCTCGCAGTGTAATCAGTGTTTTGGGGGAACAATATGTGTGATGATACCATAAAAATGCAGAATATATCTCATCTATCAATTCACAGATTTCTGTTATTTTTCTTTTTAAATGTTTCTGCAAGTTTCTGCCTAGTAAAATGGCGCCATGACCTACTATGGTTTTTAGGGTCGAGTGGTCTATCTTGCTCTGCTCTATTACCTTTGGTCCTGAACTACTATCTACCTCATTGGTGACCGTCAGACTATCTTTGATCGGTCTTTACTGGATTTACCTTGCACTAAAATTTGTTACCTTATCATGTATCTGTAAACAATAAATGGCTCGATTGTAATCATGTATTGTCTTTCCACTGACTGGTTAGCACACAACAAAAGCTTTTCACTCAACTTCGGTTCACGAGACAATAAACTAAACTGATCTGAAGAGTGTTGTTTTGCTGGCACATGCTAAGGAGTCTGGATAATGAAGTGATTTCTCACTGATTTGACGCCGATGGCACACGGCAGACTGTGTGGGTAGAAATGGGGAATAGCTGGAGTGGAATTTGAGAAATGGCGCTGAATTAATTGTTTCAGATTACTGCATGGCTGGAAAGGATGGGACCAGTGCAGGGTCATTAAAGCAATCCCCCGTGTCTTCGGAGGAAGGTTCCCACACTGCAGAGGGATGGTATAACTGATTTAGAAAGGTGCTGTGATCGCAGGAAACCTCATTTGAAAAAAGATTAAAAGGGAAGAATAAGGACACGCACAGACAAATAGCACTACAAGTTGGCAGAACTCGAGTAAGAGAAGGGATACCGTGGTACCGTGGTATATGTAGAGGAAGGACAGTACTTTCGAATCCGAACCTTTCTTCAGACGGAAAAAATGTGCCATAGTGTTTTTATTGTCACATGTGCAAACCCACAGTAAAATCCGTTTTTTACATACATTCCAGTACAGTATTAACATACCGAAGCACATCCTGGATCAGCAGGTCTGAAGAAATAGTATACTGATCCCGCGAGAAAGAGGTGCCATGTTTTGGCGTCATTTTTAAAGTCCAGTCCCTCTAGTTCTGATGAGCGGTGCCCGATCCAGGCGATCCCCAGGCTGCTGCGAGCCTTCACCCATCGGCATCCAGGATGCGATATCCCTCTCCTCGCCCGTCCACCTTTGTGCCCAAGGGGCGCCTCTCGCAGCCGACCTAAAGTGCACAATAGGCCAGAACCCGGTTGCCTCTCCTACCGGTCTAGCGGCTGGTCCTGCGGCCGGCGGCTTCCTCCTTGCCGATAACGGTACACCGGATCCCACAACCGCTAACCGGCTCGGCGGCTTCCCGCCGTAGGCCGCGGCGTGCTGGGAGCGCCCAGAATGGATTACATGGGATGTAAATCGAAAAGAGATGGGGCTCGTTTTGAGATTCGGTTTGTTTAATTCCAACAGCTTTGTATTCTACCACGGAGTACACTTTATCTAAAGATTAATCATATCGTATCATATATATATACAGCCGGAAACAGGCCTTTTCGGCCCTCCAAGTCCGTGCCGCCCAGCGATCCCCGTACATTAACACTATCCTACACCCACTAGGGACAATTTTTACATTTTACCCAGCCAATTAACCTACATACCTGTACGTCTTTGGAGTGTGGGAGGAAACCGAAGATCTCGGAGAAAACCCACGCAGGTCACGGGGAGGACGTACAAACTCCTTACAGTGCAGCACCCGTAGTCAGGATCGAACCTGAGTCTCCGGCGCTGCATTCGCTGTAAAGCAGCAACTCTACCGCTGCGCTACCGTGCCGCCCTGTGCCAATATTTCTAATTCACTACAATACACAATCGGTAAACATGGAACAAACAGGTGGGTTCCAGGTAAACAAGATGCACGGGATATTTATGTTTCCTTTTTTTAAATAGTATAATAAAGAGGAGGCGCATTTGACTGGCTTTGAAAGGAATACGAAAGGTCTAGTTTAGTTTTGCTTGTTATCCAGTCAGTGAAAGGACTACACATCGTTATAACCAAATCGTCAAAAGTGGACAGGTACAGGATAAAAGGAATAACGTTTAGTGTGAGGTAAAGTCCGGTAAAGTCCGATTAAAGGTGGTGTGAGGGTCCTCAATGAGGTTAGTGGTGGGTCAGGATCGCCCTGCCGGAGGATGGTTCATTTACTTTATAACAGCTGGAAAGAAACTGTCCCTGAGTCTGGGGCTGTGCGCTTTCTTGCGTGATGGGAGCGGGGAGAAGAGCGAGTGATCGGAGTGAGACACGTCCTTCATCATAATTGGTGTCCTTGCCGAGGTAGCGTGAAGCATAAATGGAGTCAATGGAAGGTAGGTTGTTCTTTTTTGCGTGACGGTCTGGGCAACGTCTCTGCAATTCCTTGCTGCCTTAGATGGAGCTGTTCCCGGAACATGCTTTGATGCATCCTGTGAAAATGCTGTCTGAGGTGTATCTAGATGTTGGCGAGAGGCGTTGGAGACATGCCGAACATCCTGAGCTTTCTTGGGAAGTAGAGGCGTGGCTATGCTTTTTTTGGACATTACTTGGGTATGACTAGTCCAGGGCAAATAGCTGCCGATATTTACTCCGAAGAAGTTGAAGCTTTCACCTGTCTCCACAGCGCCGCCGCCAATGTAGAATAGATATGTACCGGGTCTGTACACCGCTTCGCTTTCTGAAGTCATCACAGGTTTTATTTCGGCACAGTGCTCAGGAATAAGAATGTCTTCAAAGCAGATATACTTTGAGGAGGAATGAGGGATATTCCAGACACTTCCGCTCCGCAGACGAGCGGCTGCGGAATCGGCAGATAATATATGGAATATATTTGACCATTAGATGAACTGAGACGAGTTTTCGGCGCAGGTTAAAACAAGAGTCAGCAGGTGACAATCACGGTATAAAGGGCTCTGATTCTGTGATGACTCGTGCTCATTGAGTCACTTTCTGTTGAAGTTAGGAGCTGGGGTTATGTGAAGGAATAGAGACAACGACGACGTTATAATCGCCAGACCTCGTGTTACATCCGCACCAGTTTCAGGAGATTACTCAAAAACCGGGTTACATGGCTAATCGCGTTCTTCACCTCCTCTCTGAATTTTTTCTGTGTCATTCCGTAGATACACGTGTTGGCGCAGGAGTTGACATACATAAGGAGGACACCCACCTCATAAGCGATATATGAAGGACTCATATGATTTCCATCGGCGCCACTGACAGTGACTCGAGTGCAGACGAAGGTCACAGTTTCTGTTGTCCACAGCAGTATATAGACGCCGGACACAGTGAAGAGTAAAACGATGGATTTACGCCGATTCTCCGTCTCAGTGTCATTGCCTTCCCGCCCTTTCAGCCGCCGGCGGACCCTGCTGGCCGCGACGACGTTCCTGACCGTCAGTCCGTTGAAGAATAGGATGAGAAGGAAAGGGAGGAAGGAGAGAGAGATGCTGCATATCCAGGAGAACATGACCCACCAGATGGAGGTCAGATAGGCGGCTTTGGGCCGGCACCCCCAGTTCACATTGTCCCTGGTGAAGCTTGGCTCGTACATGAACTGAAAGGGGATGTACTTGATGCAGCTCAGCGCGCACAAGGACACAATGACCGTGACGGCCGTCCGATCCGTGCAGTATGTGAGCCTCAGCTTCGGGCAGCAAATGTTGACAAAGCGGTCAAAGGTAAAAGATACGGTTAACCAGACGGAGTAGTCCAGGGTGACGATCCGCAGGTAAACGTCGGAAGGACAAACTGCGCTGAGGGAGAGGAAAGAGTTCGGGTTGTAGTAACCGTAGATTCCTTGCAGCAACACGTGAAAGATGATCACCAGCAGACCGGACATTGCCATCGCCACCATGTAACGCGTGATTCCTTTGGTGAGACCACACTTTCCCCGGCACAGGATCGCAGCCGTCAGTATGTTCGCTAGAGGAAGCACAGAACACTTCGGTAAAATTATTCAAACAGAGCGACCTATATAATAGAACTAATGTTTCTGCGTTGAGTGCGAGGCCCTCGATGCAGATGTGTCGCCGAGGCAACCAAAAAGAAAGACAGTTCGTTCATTAGTGAATGGGATGCAAAAACAGTAGAACACGTTGCTCGACCTGTTGTACTTGGGTTTCGCTTGATTGTATTTCTTCAGTTTAGTTGGGAGATACAGTGCGGACACAGGCCCTTCGGCCCACCTGGCCATCAGGACTGTCAACTTTGATAACCCCAGAGACTAAATTTTTGTCGACACTTTTTGTGCTATGTTTAGTAACTTATTAACTTTATTTATATGCTGTAACTGTAATTCTTTTTGTGCACAACCCGCAGGCATTGCCACTTTCATTTCACTGCACATCGAGTATGTGTATGTGACAAATAAATTTGACTTGACTTGACTTGACTTGACTTGACATCAGCCGTAGTCGGAATTGAACCCGGATCTCCGGCGCTGTGAGGCAGCAACTCTACCGCTGCGCCCCCGCGCCCCCTACTGTTTGCGTACAGTATTATATGCTCTGTTTGGATAGCGTGCAACACAAAGCTTTTCACTGCACTTTGGTACAGTGTTTCTTTGTCCACGGAATGAGTCTGCCCCAGTACCTGACCCAAACGGCAGCATTAGGGTCAAAAATATTGTTCTTGTTGTTAAAAGAGCGGCACAGTGGCGCAGCTCGTAGAGTTTCTGCCGCACAGCGCCAGAGACACGGGAGTGCATGTGAAAGTGAGGTGGGTTAAACATAGTGTGAATAGATGATTGATGTACAGTGGGTCGATGTTGCATCTCGAAACTAAACTAAAGTTCTTACAACGCGTAGTTGTTGGTTACCGGTTACATGGTGAGTCAAAATGAACAGTAAAGGAAAAATCCTATTTAATTTCGTCTTCGAATAATGTAATCTATGTATTATTTTAAATTGTATTAAGGAATGTCTAGTATTCAATGAACATTGATGTAGATGTTGTAAGCTTTCATCCCATATATCTTGCATTATAAATTGATTCAATTCGTCCTCCCATGCTCGTCTATAAGATTCTGATGACGGAATGTCAGTGTCAAGGAGAGTATTGTAAATAAAGGATATTAATTTATTTGAATTATAATGTCGATTCAGGCATACATCAAGTGTTTCTGGACCTCTAAACTTATATTCTTGCATGTGTGATTTTACATAATCTCTAAGTTGTAAATATCTAAAATAATTATTAACATGTAATCCATACTTCTGCTGTAAATCCTGAAAAGAAAGAAAAGTTCCCTTATGATAAAGATCTCCCACCCTTTTAATTCCATAACTTTTCCATTGAGCAAAGCCTCTATCTAAGACAGACGGTTTAAAAGAGGGATTATTCGCAATAGGAAGGAAAACAGATAATTTACTCAATTTTAACGTGAGCTTTAATTGTTTCCAGGTACGGATAACACTGTGTATAATGGGATTACCTCCATATGTTTTTTTATTTAAATTTATTGGAGCTAAGAGGATCGCACCAATATCGAATGGTAAACAATCCTCTTTCTCCATCTTTAACCAATCCGGTTGTTGATCAGAATCATCCAACCAGCAGGTTATATTTTTAATATTAACCGCCCAATAATAAAATAAAAAGTTAGGTAAAGCAATTCCTCCATTAATTTTAGACTTACATAGATGTCTTTTATTTATTCTATGAGTCTTGTAGTCCCAAATAAAATTAGTAACAATTGAATCAATTTTTAAAAAAAACTTTTTTGGAAGATAGATCGGAATTGCTTGAAATAAGTATAGTAGTTGTGGAAGAAAGATCATCTTTATAGCATTACTACGACCAACTAATGATATAGGAAGTGTTTTCCAAAATTGGATATTTCTGTGTAATTTAGTGAGTAAAGGAGGAAAATTTAATTTAAATAAAGAAGTATATTTCCTAGTCACGTAAATTCCAAGATATTTAAACTTTTCATAGGCAATTTTAAAAGGAAATTGTTGAAGTATGGCCGGATTATGCTCCATTATTGGCATAATTTCACTTTTATACCAGTTAATTCTATAACCTGAAAATGAACCAAATTGAGTTATGAGATTTAATAAATTCGGAATGCTTAATAAATTCGGAATGTCAATTTCAAGAAGCTAATTTAACTCATATTTTCGTAACTTGTATAAAAATGCAAAACTTCTGGTTGGAGATTTTTAAAATAGTTTCTAAAGTCATTAATAAAAAATTAGATATGAACCCAAAATTAATTATATTAGGATTATCAGAACATACTACAAATTTTACAGTAAGTCAGGTACATTTTCTTGATTACAGTCTAATAACTGCGAAAAAATTGATACTTAAATTTTGGAAAAAACCAATAACCCCCACAATTAAAATGTGGACTACGGAAATGACAGAGACCCTGCATTTGGAAAAAATAAGGTTTGCCTTAATCGACAAACCTGAGTTGTTTTTTAAAATATGGTCTCCATTTATTGAATTTTTAGAAAAGTAAATGGGTTTGGCACAGGACTAAAATAAAAAATTTAAATTAAAAGTTGAAACTTGAGTTAGGGGTTGGATGTACAACTGTGGTTATGGTCTCCCGGATCTACTCCCTTTAATTTTTATTGTTAGATCCCTTTTTTTTTAACCTTCTTACTCTCTCTCCCCAAGTTTATAGTTTTTTTTTTTTTTTTTTACTTTCTCTCTTCAAAAATTTAAAATTGAAGCTGTGTAAGAACTTTGTAACAAATGTGTTTTTTCTTATTTCTATCTGTACATATGCTTTTCAAAAATAAAAAATATTTTTAAAAAAATAATAATAAATTTTTAAAAAATGAACAGTAAAATGGCAACATCGGTGGAGAGAGAGAGGCGGGATTTAATATTTCAGGAAAATGTTTATTCGGCGGACCTCCTGAAAGTTGAATCGAACGTTGTTTAACTGGCAGAGAAGAATGAGCGTTGGTGGGAACACTGCTGTGGGCATTGTGGCGAGGACCCCTTAGAATGGGAGCGAAATGGGGAGGTGCCGAGTGAGAGAATAACTCGCTGAATGGCAACAAATGGCAAATCTTTGCACATAAGAGAGAGACAAGAGAGAAAAGGCGAGAAATGCAGACAGAAAGATAGAGTGAAACTGAGTTAGAAATAGAGAGATAGTGACATAAAGAGACGAGATGAAAATAGACATACAGGGAGACTGTAGGGACTACAGGGAGACTGGCAGAAGCAGGGATAAGAAAGAGGAAGGTAAAAAGAGACCGAGAGAAACACACAGTGAGAAAGATATATATATATATATATACATATATATATATATATATATATATATATATATATAGAGAGAGAGAGAGAGAGAGAGAGAGAGAGAGAGAGAGAGAGAGAGAGAGAGAGAGAGAGAGAGAGAGAGAGAGAGAGAGAGAGAGAGAGAGAGAGAGAGAGAGGCAAAACATGGCGAATGTATGCGCAGAGGCAGATAGAGAAAGATGGAAAGAGAACCAGAGACACAGAGGGAGATAGACCGAGACCGAGCGAGGGAGAGAAAAGATAAAATAGAGACACAGAGAGAAAAAGAGAGAGCGGGAGTAGAAAGTGCCTGAACCGCTGAGGTATTCCAGCACTGTGCATTTTGAAACTATTCCCTTGGCTGCTGGGACGAGAACGTCTGCAGTTTCATTTCAGAAAGACCAGCGAAATTGTAGAGTGCAAACGGCAGGCAGAGAGTGGAAGAAGCATTGGGGATACCGTGGCAGAAAGGTAAATCATCGGTAACATTGGGACTGAGCAGCAACGCGTTGATCAACGTGGCCGGACTTACCAGGGAAGCCAAACACCGCCAGAATTGGATAAGAAATCTCCTTCACGTACAGAATCAGAGCCCGCCCCATCGTGGAATAGTCGTAGTGGAGACAGCGAACTCGGTGACACAATGAAGCAGGGAGCGCCGCTGGGATATCCATTTATATCCGCGCCAATCCTCCAGTGGATTTAAGGACGAACCGTAACAATGACATTAATCACAAGCTCCTGAACAAACATCTTTTCACCCCCTGATAAATTAATCAATTCTAACTATCTCTCGGTGGAGGAATGCTTGGTGTGAAAAAAATAATATGTAGAGAGGGGGGGGGGTGGAGGGGGGGGGGACTTTTTCTCACCCGTCCTTTGAACCAAGGTCAATGTGCTGGGCTTTTACTGGGACATTTTCAAGACTCGGAAATCCGAGATATGATCCTGGGTAGCTTACAACCCAAGGCGATGAACATTGATTTCGCCAGTTTTAGTGACCCACCCCCCCCCCCCACATCCCCCATCCCACCTTGTCAGCCAGCAGAATGACCTCCGGCCACCGCGTGAAGCAGTATACCACCGTGAGGAGCTGGGTGACGCCGCGGGACGGGGGAAGTGGGCCCACGATGTCCACGTGGATGTGGTCAAACCGCCGGCGCGGTACCCCGAACTCCTGGATGGATCTTGACCATCTGGAATGGAATGCAGGACCGGGCCCAGTGACCAGCCTGCTTGCTCAGGCCGTGTCACATGAAACGGGCGGCCACCAAAGCTGTCATCGCCCGGCTGGAAGGGTGCGCCAGCCCGTGGATGACGTAGAAAAATCTTCGGCGCCAGGCGGCAGGGACGATGGGCCGTGGCTGACCAGACGAGACATCGCACAGTAACGTTGCCTCCACTGGACCAAACGGCACGTCCTCCAGCCGCAGTCCAGAGATGGCAGTCCGGTAGGCGGACATCTCGCTGTCTTCCAGCTGAGCCACTGCCAGGGCAGAGTAATCGATGCCCGGGGCCACTTCCAGGACGGCATTGATGGCGGGGCGGGGCGGGACAGCGCATCGGCGACCCGGTTCTCCTTCCCCTCAATGTAGCGGATGGAGGTGGTGAACTCCGACACGAACGCCAATTGGCGCTGCTGCCGAGCGGACCACGGGTCGGACACCTTGGCAAAGGCGAACGTGAGGGGCCCGTGGTCGGTATAGGCCGTAAAGGGTCGACCCTCCAGGAAGTAACGGGAGTGTCGTACCGCCAGGTACAAGGCGAGGAGTTCCCGGTCGAACGCGCTGTACTGTCTTTGGGTGTTGTTGAGATGCTTGGTGAAAAAAGCCAGGGGCCGCCAACACCCGTCCGTGAACTGCTCCAGAGACGTCCACCGTCAGTGCGGTCGGGGCCTCCTCCTGCGGGTGGACCAGCATCGTCGCCCGTGCGAGGGCCTCCTTCGCACCGTCGAAAGCGGGCACGGCCTAGTCGTGCCACTCTACGGCCTTCCGCCGACCCGCCAATGGCCGCGTTATTCGGGCCACAGTGGGCACAAACCGGTGGTAGAATGCGACCATTTTTTTTCCTATTGGAACCTAATCAAATGTACAGCACTTTGGTCAACGTGGGTTGTTTTTAAATGTGCTATACAAATAAAATTGACTTGACTTGACTTGACTTGACCATCCCCACGAACTCCTGCAGACCACGCACAGTAGAACGCCGTGGGAACTGGCGGACGGCATCCACCTTTTCCGGGAATGGAACTGCACCCTGTGGGGTCACAGGAAGTCGATGGACGTGAGTCCAAACCGGCACTTCTCCAGGTTGATGGCCAGGCCGTGGTCGTTGAGCCGCTGATAGAGCTGCCGGAGATGTGCAATGTGCTCCTGTCGAGAGCGGCTAGCCACAAGGATGTCATCCAGGTACACAAACACGAACCCGAAGCCGCGGAACACCCACTCCATGAGGCGCTGAAAAGGGCGTTTTTAAGGCCGAAGGGCATCCGAAGAAATTCGAAAAGGCCGAATGGAGTGATTATTGCCGTCTTGGGCAAGTCATCCGGGTGGACCGGGATCTGATGGTATCCCCGCACCAAGTCCACTTTAGAGAAGAATTTGGCCCCTGCCAAGTGCGCGCTAAAGTCCTGTATGTGGGGGACGGGATACCGGTCCGCGGTCGTCGCGTCGTTGAGCCGCCGATAATCCCACAAGGCCGCCAGCTTCCGCTCGCCTTAGGGACTATGTAGAGCGGGGAAGCCCATGGGGTGTCGGAGCGAAGGACAATTCCCATGGCTTCCATGGTGCGGAACTCTTCCCGGGCGATGCGGAGTTTGTCTGGTGGAAGCACGGGCATGGAGCGGCGGGCCGGAAGTCTGGACGCTGTCCCACACACCGTGCCTGGGGCCCGTGGAGTGGAACTGGGGAGTCAGAATATCGGGGAAATCAGCCAGTACCTGCGCATATATGTTGTCCACTGACGACACCGGGTCACGAGGCGGCGCTGCAGGTGCGACAAAACGCAAGGAGATCGGTTCAAGCGTCGCAGAGTGGAGCAGGCGCCGCTGTTTGACGTCCCGGAGGAAGTCTGCGCCTAACAACGGATGGGAGACGTCGGCAACCGCGAAGGGCCAGGTGAAGTGGCAGGCCCCGGAGATAAGCGGGACCGTGCGAACCCCATAGGTTGTGATAGGGCTGCCGTTCGCCGCTATCAGCGTGGGTCCCCGCTTGCCGGAGCGGATGTCCATTGTTGAAGGGGGCAGGGCGCTCAACTCTGCCCCGGTGTCGACCAGGAAGCGACTCCCGATTCGCCGATCCCAGGCGAAGAGGCGGTGAATCAGGTCGGCCGCCACAGCGACTACCGGCGGCCGGCCTCGGCGTTTCCCGGGTACGTGCAGGGCTGGCAGCACTGACGGGCTGCAGCGCCCCACCGCTGGTGGAAAAAGCACCAGCGCCCGGAGCCTGCTGGGGCGGGACTGCAGAGGACGAATGCGCGGGAGCCGCGAAGGGCGGTCGCACGGGCCTTCGGGGCGAGGCCGCAACTGCATCCACGGCTCCACCGCCTTGGTGAAGAAGCTCGGACGCTGCACGGCTTCACGTCCCTCCGTCGCGCCATCTACAGCGTGTCGGCGCGCCTGCCGAGTGCTTGGGGGTCGGCGAAGGAGGCCTCGGCGTGCTGCAGACGGATGACGTCTGGCAGCTGCTGTAGGTAAGCAAATTCGAATAGAATGCACGGGGCGTGCCCCTCCAGCAGCGCCAGCATTTCATTCAGCAGGGCTGACGGTCGCCTGTTGCCAAGACGGTCCATCCGGAGGATCCTGGCCGCACGCTCCATTCGGGTGAGCCCGTAAGTACGGAGCAGGAGCTCCTTAAGGCCGAGGTACTTGCCATCTGCCGAGGGGTCGCGCAGGTAGGATACGACGTAGCCGGCCGTTTCTTGATCCAGGGCGCCGACCACATAATAGTAACGGGTGGCGTGCAAGGTAATGCCCGGCAGTTGGAACTGGGCCTCCGCCTGTTGAAACCAGACGTGAGGCTGGGCGGTCCAGAACGTGGGCAATTTTAACGGGACCGCATTGAGCTGGGCCTGGTCGGCTGCTGAGGCATCTTGTTTGGCTCCATCATACCTGTAACGGAGCGTCGAACGTCAAAAGTGTAGCGGGTCCGTCAGAAAACACGGAATGAAGGCGAGGAGCCAGGCAAAGTCTGTAGAGGCTTTCATGAGCACAGCATAGTACTGGAGACTGGGCTCGCGCCAAAATCCTTGCTACTTATCTGTGTATCTGGGAGCCGCCCCTGGATTACCTCTGCAGCTGGGAGCCGCCCCGGACCTGTCCATCACCGTGCTGGAAGGATCGATATGGGAGTGGCCTGACCATTGGGAGCCGCCACAGGTTACTTATATTCATTAACTTTGCTGATGTGGAGACCTGCTCCTCATTCTCCATAAGCAGAGAGTTAAGAGGCAAGATTTATTCACAAAATGCTGGAGCAACTCAGCAGGTCAGGCAGCATCTCGGGAGAGAAGGAATGGGTGACGTTTCGGGTCGAGACCCTTCTTAAGAGGCAAGACATTGTTATACCTGTATGTCCCAGATAGGACAATGAATTATTTCTTGCAGCACCGCAACAGAATATGTAAACATAGTACACTGTAAAAAATATAATAAACGAGAGAGAGAAAAACGTTCAGTGTGTGTAGATATACACATACAGTGTAAGAAAATAACTGCAGATGCTGGTACAAATCGAATGTATTTATTCACAAAGTGCACAAAGTTTCTATAAGATCCCCTCTCCTTCTACTAAATTACGACGAAGACAAGCCCAGTCGACCCATTCTTTCATCACATGTCATTCCCGCCATCCCGGGAATTAACCTGGTGAACCTAGACTGCATCCCCTCTATAACAATAATGTCCTTCCTCAAATAAGGAGACCAAAATTGCACAACGGGTCCACTTGGCCTAGTATACAATAAAAGTTGCAGAAGTTAAAGCCTGATATTTCTTCTGTTGATCGGAGGAGTATTTGTGACATAACAGATGAAGTGACCATTCGTTATCGGGCTGAGTACAATGTTCGACATCTTAGCCGGCTGACGTTTCAGATCTCTTTACACAGTAATCGCGGCAATTGAAGCGTTAAAACTAATTCGCGCCACCTAATGGCAGCGAGGAAGCGATGGGCGCACCAACGTGCCAGTCCATCAGAATTTGGAAAAGACAGACGAATCTGGTTAATTTTCAAGAAGGCCACGACATGTTAGCTCTGTTTCTTTTCCCACGGGTGTAGCCTGGTCGGCACCTTTATATCAGATTTTATATTTCAGATTTCATATTTATCTCCAACTTGTTCATTTATTTTCACCCAACATCCTCCCGGCGCCGAGCACCTGTCTGTGTAATGAGTATCATTTTGCGCCATAGCAATTATTTTCCCATAATTTATTTGCAGAATCGTTTTTTTTGGGGGGGGGGGGGGGTCGTCTTTGACATCTGTCAAGAATATCTCATGGACCACTTTTGCCCCCCTGATTTCCTTCTGAAGTCAAGTCAAGTCAAGTCAAGTCAATTTTATTTGTATAGCACATTTAAAAACAACCCACGTTGACCAAAGTGCTGTACATCTGATTAGGTATTAAGGAAAAAAATGAAACATACAGTAGCATGCAAACAGTTCACAGCGCCTCCTCAATGAGCCTCAAACGCTAGGGAGTAGAAATAGGTTTTGAGCCTGGACTTAAAGGAGTCGATGGAGGGGGCAGTTCTGATGGGGAGAGGGATGCTGTTCCACAGTCTAGGAACTGCAACCGCAAAAGCGCGGTCACCCCTGAGCTTAAGCCTGGACCGCGGGATAGCGAGTAGCCCCAAGTCGGCCGACCTGAGGGACCTGGAGTTAGAGAGGGGGGTTAGAAGATTTTTGATGTGGGGGGGGGGGGGGGGGGTGTTCATTTAGGGCTTTATACGTGAATAGGAGGAGCTTGAAGTTGATTCTGTACCGTGCAGGGAGCCAGTGGAGAGGCCAGAATCGGGGTGATGTGGTCCCTTTTACGGGTACCCGTCAGGAGTCTCGCTGCGGCGTTTTGGACCAGTTGCAGGCGGGACAGGGAAGATTGGCTGATCCCAGTGTATAGGGAGTTGCAGTAGTCTAGGCGGGAGGAAATGAAAGCGTGAATGATTTTTTCTGTGTCGTCGAATTGGAGGAAAGGTTTGATTTTAGCTATGGTTCGAAGTTGGAAGAAGCTGGCTTTTACCACAGCGTTGACTTGCTTGTCAAATTTTAATGCAGAGTCAAATATCATGCCGAGGTTTTTGACATGCGGTTTGACTAGGCAGGATAGACTTCCAAGACTGCCTGTTATCGATTTGATGGAGTCGGAGGGGGCCGAATAGGATGACCTCAGACTTGCTCTCATTTAATTGGAGGAAGTTCTGTGCCATCCAACATTTTATGTCCTCAAGGCAGTGTAAGAGGCAGTTTAAATTTGACTGGTTGTTGGGTTTCAGGGGGAGCTAAAGCTGAGTGTCATCGGCATAGCAGTGGAAAGAAATGCCGTGCCTTTGAATGATTTGGCCAAGGGGGAGCATGTATAGAGAGAAGAGAATGGGGCCTAGGATGGAGCCTTGTGGAACTCCGCAGGAGAGGCTAGCTGGAGCAGAAGAATAACTGCCTATGTTGATGGCGAAACTCCTATCTTTGTGGTACGAAGCGAACCAGCTCAGGGCAGTGCCATCAATGCCAACCGCGTACCGGAGACGGTCAATAAGGATGGTGTGGTCCACTGTATCGAACGCTGCGCTGAGGTCGAGAAGGAGCAGGATTGCACAGTCGCCGGTGTCGATGGCGAGAAGCAGGTCGTTGTGTACCTTCAACAAGGCAGACTCTGTGCTGTGGTGGGCTCTGAAACCTGACTGGAAGCTTTCCAGGATGGTGTATTGGTGCAGGTAGGGCACTAATTGGTTTAGAATTGCCTTTTCAAGGACTTTTGACAGGAATGGCAGTTTGGAAATGGGTCTGTAGTTGCTAGGCAAGGTGGGGTGTAGGTTAGGTTTTTTCAGTAGGGGCTGGACCACCGCGTGCTTGAAACTGGTTGGAACAGTGCCAGTGGCCAGAGAACTGTTGATAATAGAGAGGATGCTGGGACCGGCTATTGCGATGACATCCTTCAGAAGGGCAGTGGGGGCAGGATCAAGGGGGCAGGTTGCATGTTTCATAGCGGAGACAAGCTTTGCAAGGGAGGATAGAGTGACGGGTTGGAAGCAGTCCAATTTAGATGAACAGACTAGTGAGACAGCTAGGTGACGGGTGGGAGGGGAAATGTTCATTCTAATGTTCTCAACTTTGTTGGTGAAAAATTTAGCGAATTCTTCGCACTTAGCAGGGGACCCAACTAAGCTGGTACTGGGGGCGGGACATATGACAGGTAATTGTTCTAAATAGGACCTTGGAGTTATGAGAGTTTTTGGAAATAAGGTCGGAGAGGTATTGTGCTCTAGCAGACTTTACTGCTTCCTGGTATTTGAGAAGATTGTTTCTCAGAATTTCGAAGGAAATTTGAAGCTTGTCACATTTCCACCTCCTTTCTGATTTTCTGCACTCCCTTCTTAGGGCTTTGGTGGAGTCATTGAGCCACGGCCGACCTTTGGGCTTAGGCTTTTTCATTTTAAGGGGAGCGATAGAATCCAGGACGGAAGAGCAAGTGATATTAAATAAAGAGGCGATAACTTCAGTGCTGAGATGGGGGGGAGAGGCCTCAATAGTGTAGATGTTGGGGGCAGCTGTGAGAGCCTCGGAGAATTTACTGGCAGTCAATGAATTTATGTCGCGGGAGTAGCGAACAGGGAGATGAGATTTTGCGGGAGATAAAGGCAGAGATACGTCAAAAATGAGAGCGCTGTGGTCCGATAGACAGGCTTCAGTAGTTTCAATGTTGTTGATTGGGAATCCGGACGATAACACTAGGTCGAGAGTATGGCCTAACTTGTGAGTGGGTCCCGTGGTGTGAAGAGTCAGATTGAAGGACTCAACCAGGTGCATAAATTCACTCACAAGAGGCTTAGTGGGACAGCAAACATGAATATTAAAGTCACCAAGAATCATGATCCGGTCAAATTTGGGCAAAATGCTAGAAATCAGATCAGCAAATTGGGTGATGAAGTCCTTATGCATTTTTGGTGGGCGATACACAAGAACAATTAAAAGGGGATAGGCTAGGCCTACTTTAATTAGTTGCACCTCGAAACTGGAGAAATGATCAGCGTTCAGGAGGCGGCAGTTGGAATGTTTCTTAAACACAGTGGCTAAGCCCCCACCGCGTCCGGAGAGCCTAGGCGAGGTGAAGAAGTTACAGTCATCAGGACAGAGTTCCACGAGTGGAGCAAGCTCACCAGGGTTAAGCCAGGATTCTGTGAGCAGTAAGAAGTCCAATCCACGGGTGGTGAAGAAGTCGTTGAGGATGAAGGTCTTGTTCTGTAGGGATCTTGCGTTGATCAGGGCCACTTTAGCAGGGACAGCAGGGACAGCAGGTGAGCTTCGGTCTCGTAGCGGCTCCCACGCCAGCGGGCGGAGGTTCAGGGAGACCACGCCGCTGCGCTTCACAGATGGCCTTGCTGGGAGCCCGCGGGCCGGCAGTCCAGGGACCGGGATGATCGGTCGAAGAGCAGCATACCTGAGCTCGAGGGAGCGCCGGCGGATGGAGCGGTAAGGTCGACCAGGTCCGACTTCGCAGCGCTGGGCGAGGTAGGCCGATGTTGGATGAGCGCGGGCGAGGTTTTTTAAATTTTCGAATGTTCCCGCGCGTTTACCCCGCCTCCTAGCGCGGTGCGTGCGGCGGTGGATGTAAGGCTGGGCCCGCACATCTACCGGGAGTTGATTGAGGAGCGATCGCTGGAAGAAACTTTGTCCGGGACCTGGACTGAAGAAGTCGACGACGGAGGTTCGGATCAACAGGAGGGTTCGGCGGTCGTAAACCAAAGTGGCTCGAAGAACACTACGATCTCCAGGTGAGCGACGACAGGCCCCCAAACACAACGGCGCGGCCATCTTGAATATATGGGTGGTGGGAGAGTGGAGGGGGTGAGGGGGGTAGTGGTAGGCAGGCTGGGGCAGGTGTGGGTGGTGGAAGAGGGGCGGGACGGTGAAGTGGTAGAGGCAGGCTGGGGCAGGTGTGGGGTGGTGGAAGAGGGGAGGGGTGAGGTGGGTAGTGGTAGAGGACAGGCTGGGGCAGGTGTGGGATGGTGGAAGAGGGGAGAGGGACGGTGAAGTGGTAGAGGACAGGCTGTGGTAGGAGGAGCGATTGTGAGAGAGGGGAGGGGGTGAGGGGGGTAGTGGTAGACAGGGTGCGGCAGGTGTGGGGTGGTGGAAGAGGGGAGGGACGGTGAAGGGGGGGTAATGGTAGACAGGGTGCGGCAGGTGTGGGGTGGTGGGAGAGGGGAGGGACGGTGAATGTTGGGGGTAGTGGTAGAGGACAGGTTGGGGTAGGAGGAGCGATGGTGGGAGAGGGAAACCTTGCACATTTACACATCGACAAAGACAACACACAAAAACACATTGTACACTAATTATAATATTTCTGAAAGAAAAAATAACAAGATATTAGTTCAAAAACATAATTAATAAAATAAACCAAGCCCATGGTAGCGAAGACACGGCTGTCGAGTTGCATGACTGAGATAATGTCCGGGTTGTGTAGATTGGTTGAAGAACCTCATCCCCTCTCACCGCTTATCCCTGCCCTAAAGCCATTGGGTTTTGGTTGAGTTTAGTTGAGTTTAGTTTAGAGTGCTGAAACAGGCCCTTCGGCCCACCAAATCCGCACCGACCAGTGGTCCCCGCACGCTAACACGATCCTACACACACTGGGGATAAATTACACTTATAACAAGCCAAATAACCGACAAACCTATACATTTGTGGAGTGTGGGAGGAAACTGGAGGTCCCGGAGCAAATCCAATTAGTTCACGGGGAGAACGTACAAACTCCGCACAGACAGCACCTGTAGTTAGGATTGAATCCGGGTCTCTGGCTCTGTCAGGCAGCAACACAACCGCTGCGCCACCTGATGGAGAAAGGTTCTGGAGAAACGTTCCCGATGACTCTTGGGGCCTTTTGGAAACCAAATAATAAACCACGGCATATCCAAGTTGAAGGTGTTAAAGGTTATTGTCGCTGCCGGAGAGTGTGTAACTGGGGGACGGGGGGCAGAGGAGTGGGTAATGCGGGGGGGGGGGGGGGGTTTGTACGGAGAGGTACAAGTACAATGGCATTGCTTGATGCAGCGCATAGGCACAGTGACTCAGATACGGCACTAAACCCACTTATACATACACTTATACATAAACTACACTGAACATTACAAAAGAAGGAAGACTGGGCAGAAGTACAATTAGAAAAGGAAATCAAGTCCACGGTGGTGCAAAAGGTGGGTGCTGGTGATGCGTGGTGGAGGTAGCGTTAGGGTCCCTGTGTCTAACACACAGCGGCTCACTGGCACAAAGATCTCCAGCGAACTGGTCATACATGACTCCCGGTCACGGGTCACGGGCGTTACCGTAACCTCTCCCCCACGGCCATGCCGACCCCTACGATGTACTGGTATACTTGCCCTGGACTCACCAGTCTCACTGCCCCACATCATTGACGATATACCCCCTTCAACATTAATCATCCCCTCCATCTCCACCCCTCCCCCCCACTCAATAACACACCCCACCCCTCACTCCCCACACCACAACACATCTCCACGCATCTCTCCCCACTCCAGTACACACCCCACCCCTCACTCCCCACACCACAACACATTTCCACGCATCTCTCCCCACTCCAATACAGCCCCACCCCTCACTCCTCACTCCATAACACACCTCCACGCATCCATCCCCACTCCACAACACACCGCCATCGCTCTACTGCACCTTACCTCTCCCTCTCACCAATCCATTGTCCTCCCCTCCTCCTCCTCTCCCCTCTTCGTCTCATCTCCCCCTCCTCTACATCTCCTCTCTTCTCATCCCCTCTCCCCTCCTCTCTGCCTCTCCCCTTCCTCTTTCCACCCTTTCCTCTCCCCCTCGTTCTGCCCCGTCCCCCCTCAACCCCCCTCCTCTCCCCCTCCCTTCTCCCTCCCTCCTCCTCCCTCTCCCCTCCCTCCTCCTTTCCCCCTCCCCCTCCTCTTCCCCATCTCCCCCTCCACCCTCACCCTCCTCTTCCTCACCCTTCTCTCCACCTTCCTCTCCCCACCTTCCTTTCCCCCTCGCTCCATTTTCCTCTTCCCCTTCCCTCCACGCCCGCTCCCTCTCTCTGCCACCCCCCGGCAGGTCGGGGAGAGACGGAGGGAGAGGAGGCGGCGAGCATGGGGAGGGGAGAATAGGAAGCAACTGCGAAGAGGGTGGAGTTAAACGTGTCAGGGGGGGGGGCGAGTTAAGAGGGAGTAAGGAAGGGAGAGGGGAGGGAATTGTGAGGGAATAACTGGGGGGGTTTGTAGGTGAGGAGAGGGACTTGGATGGGAGCGGGTGGGGAGGGAGTTGGTGAAGGGGCTGGTATTGAGGGGGTTGGCGGGTGTTGATGGTGAGGTAGGGGGGAGTTAGAGGGGGGAGAGGGAGTTGGTCGGGCTGTGAGGGGATGTAGTTGGGGGAGGGAGGTGGTGAGGGGGTGGTGTTGAGGAGGTTGGGGTAGATGGTGACGTAGGGAGTGGGGGTTAGAGGGGGAGAGGGAACTGCGGGGGGGGGGTGAGGAGAGGGAGTTGCGGGGGGAGTGGGGTGAGCAGAGGGTGTTGCTGGGGTTTGAGGAGGGGAGTGGGAGTTAGAGGGGGAAAGGGAGCCGCAGGGGAGGGGTGAGGAGAGGGAGTTGCGGGGTGAGGGGGGGAGAGGGTGTTGGAGAGAGAGTGGGGGAGGGGAGGGGGAGGGGAGAGGGAGCTGTAGGGGGGGGGGTGTGAGGGTGGGAGAGGGCGTTGGGGGTAGAGAGTGCGAGTTGTGGGGTTTGGCGGGTACTGAGGGTGCTGCTCTGAATATGACCCAAAGGCCGGGCACCCCACCCTCCATGCCCCTTACCCCACCCCCTCCTCTGCCTCCCCTCCTTCCTTCCCTCCCCACTCTGCCCTATCCTTCGCCCCATTCCTCCGTCCCGTTCTCCTCTCCCCAGCCTTACTCTTAAGCTCTTCCCCTTCCCCTACCCTCTTCCCCCCCCCCCTACGCTCTGGCCCCACCGCTACATCCCCTCTCCTTCTCCGTCCCCTTACCTGCTCTAATCCCTTGCCCTCTCCACCCCCCATTCCGTTCCCCTTGCCTGCATCCCCCCCTGCTCTTCCCCTTCATCCCCATCCTCCTCTCCTCCGCCCCCCCCCCCCCTCCTCCTCACCCTCTCTGGATGTGAAGCCTGAAAGACTGATGTCGGAAGAAGGGTCCCGACCCAAAGCGTCGCCTGTCCATTCCATCCCCCGTTGCAGCCTGATTCGCTGCGTTCCTCCAGCACTTTGTGTTTTGCTGAAGATTCCGACACCTGCAGTTCCATGTGTCTCCTCCATGTTGTTCATCACAGAGGGGCATCTGGTGGAGGGGGGGTGGGGTGGGGGGGAGTGGGGGGTCCCTGCTCCGCTGGCTCCTCCAGTTCTTTATTTGTTGTTCTATTCGGAGCTGTATTCTATTATTTGTTGTTCTATCCGGAGCACGCAGACTGTTCTCCTTGTTACCGTCAGGCAGACGATACAGAAGTATGGCTGCACGTACCACCAGACTTAAGAACAGTTTCTACCATCAGGCCATCAAGCTACTGAACTCATAAATACATTTCAAATCATATATGTTGATTATTTTTAATATTGTCTTTTAACCTATTATTAATATTGTCTTTTTACCTTATGAATGTAATTTTTAAAATCTTATTTATCCTTGGAATATTACTGCTGTGGTGACCCGTTGTCTTGTCAAATACATTTCATTGTACCGTTGACCCTGAGACAACCTACATATGACAATTACAATTTTTATTATTATCAAGGGAAACGATTCCAATTCACGCGCGGCCCACATCCCTGTGAAACTGCCCTGTGCATAAATGTTTGGGAATGGCAGGCCGGGGTAGTGGGAGGTGGGCAGAGTGTTGGTGGGGCTGTGGAGGGAGTGTGCAGGCCGGGGGAGTGGGAGAGGGAGGTGGGCAGAGTGTTGGTGGGGGTGTGGAGGGAGTGTGCAGGCCGGGGGAGTGGGAGGGGGGCAGAGTGTTGGTGGGGGTGTGGAGGGAGTGTGCAGGCCGGGGGAGTGGGAGAGGGAGGTGGGCAGAGTGTTGGTGGGGGTGTGGAGGGAGTGTGCAGGACGGGGGAGTGGGAGGTGGGCAGAGTGTTGGTGGTGCTGTGGGGGGCGTGTGGAGGCCGGGGGAATGGGAATGTGAGGTGGGCAGAGTGTTGGTGTTGCTGTGTACGGAGTGTGGGCACTGGCAGTGTTGCAGGGAGGATGGCGTTGCCAGTGTTGCAGCTGCCACTGGCCATGTTGAACGTGACGGGCAGTTGGGTGGTGAGCGGGGCGCTGCGGCTGTGGGGGGGTGGGGCCGCTGGTGCAGCTCTGGCTGTGGGGGGTGGGGCCGCTGGCTGCGCTGTCCGTCTGCCTGCGGCCGCTGGTCCGTCTGTGCGCCAGGCGTCTAGCCGAGCCGTGGTCGGTACTGGCCACATGCTACGCCAGCCTGGCACTGGCCGCGGGCCCCACCCACACCGAGCTCCTGCACGCCCCCTCCCCACCCGCCTGCCCCTCGCCTACCCGGTCACCGCCCTGGGGCTGGAGGTGTCCCGCCGCTTCCTGCCCCAGACGGGAGCTCAGACACCGGGCAGACGCCCGCCACCGCCTCGTCTCCAGACTGCTGTCCTGTCTGCGGCCGCATCTCCGACGCTTCCTCCTCGTGGCCGTCTCCGTGGTCCTGTCCTCAGCTGGTGAGCATGAAAAGGGGCGTCGGCGTCTGGGGGGCGGGCTTCTGGGGGAGGGGCGTCTGAGCAGGCGCGTCTGGGGAAGGGCATCTGGGGAGCGGCGTCTGCGTCTGCCATTTAGTACTGAGATGAGGAAAAACTTTTTCAGTCAGAGAGTTGTGAATCTGTGGAATTCGCTGCCTCAGAAGGCAGTGAAGGCCAATTCTCTGAATACATTCAAGAGAGAGCTGGATAGAGCTCTTAAGGATAGTGGAGTCAGGGGGTATGGGGAGAAGGCAGGAACGGGGTACTGATTGAGAATGATCAGCCATGATCACATTGAATGGCGGTGCTGGCTCGAAGGGCCGAATGGCCTACTCCTGCACCTATTGTCTCTTGTCTATTGCCTGGAGGAGGGGCGTCTGCGTCTGGGAGAGGGACGTGACCCTGAGGTGTCCCATGTGCCCCGCCAGGCCCAGCTCCATGTCTACCCTCACGTGAAAAAGGCGGTCGGGGCCTCGGAGAAGGTGTTTGAGTTCATGGACCGCCAGCACGCCCTGGCCCTTCACGGAACCCTGGCTCCAGCGACACTGGGCGTTCGCATCCAGTTCCACAACGTCACTTCGCCCACCCCATGCAACCTGACGCCGCCGTGCTGAAGGTAAGCCGGCTCGTTCCCTTGGGCCGGGGGGACGGGTGGGCCGGAGCAGCGCTGCGCCTTACATGAGGCAGACCAGGGCTCGCCTGTGCATCAGAAACCAGGCAGCATCTCTGGAGAGAAGGGATGAGTGGCGTTACGGGTCGGGACCCTTCTTCAGACCGAGAGTCAGCGGAGAGGGAAACTAGATGACCACAAGGTTCACTGTTCGCTGTGGATGAGGTGATAACCAAGGGATACAAACAGTGAAACCAGCGGGATGACTGGGGTGGGGAGGGACAGAGAGAGAGGTAACGCAAGGGTTACTTGTAATTAGAGAAATCAATACTCATGCCCCTGGGTTGTCAGCTGCCCAAGCACAACATGAGCTGCTGTTCCTCCAATTTGCATGTGGCTTCACTCCGACAACCCCCCCCCCCCCCCGACCCCTCACCTTAGTAATCCTGCTGCTTTCACTGTTTGTATCTCTTCGTTATCACCTCTTCCACAGCCAACAATGGACCATTGTGGGCTCCACCTTCCCTTGGTCATCTGTGCGTGTTCTGGTTTGTTTTGTACCTTTTCATACTCCCAGTTTCCCTCTCCGTTGCCTCTCAGCCTGAAGAAGGGGCTCGACCCGAAACCTCACCCATCTCTCCAGAGATGCTGCCTGAGCCGCTGAGTTACTCCAGCATTTTGTGTCTATTTTCAGTTTAAACCAGCATCTACTGTTTCCTCCCGCACATCCGAAATGAGGAACTGCAGAGGCGGCTTTACAAACAAACGCTCAGCGGCTCAGGCAGCATCTCTGGCGAACATGGACAGGTGACATTATGGGTCGGGGCCCTTCTTCAGTCTGATTATAATGGGGGCAGAAAGCTGGCAGAGAGGTGGGGGCTGGACAAAGTCTGGCAAGTGATAGGTGGATGCAGGTGAGGGGAGGGTAGAGGGGTAAATAAGGAACATCAGTGGTAGTCGGTTTGGGTGCATTATTGTCGCGTGCATCGAGGTACAGTGAATAGCTGTGTGTCAGATCAGTAACGTAATACTACATATATTCAAGTCAAGTTGAAGTGTAGAGCAAAGAGTGCAGCATATAGTTCCCAGCATTGTAGCGCACCAGTTCGAGAGACAAGTACAATGTCTGCAATGGGGTAGAGGTGAATGGGACAGTACCCAAGCTTGTGGGATGACCGTTCCGGGGGGAAGTTCATGAGTCTGTTGGTGCGCGCTTTCGAGCTTCTGTACCGTCTGACCGAAGGTAGGGGGAGAAAAGGCCCCTGTAGACCGTGGGCCGAGGTGCCTTTTCATTTCATGTCGTGACCCACATCCCATATCTACCTATATTTATAGAAAAAGTGTGTAAAAATATTATAGAAATTATGTGTGAAACTCGTCAAGAACAAAAGCTGCACATATTTTTAAAATATGGAAAAAAACTACAAAATCGTGTCAATTTTCCGAGTAGTAATTGTCCAATCAAAGCACGTTTGACATTGACTCCGACGCCAATTGACCAATCACGCGGTTTGTTTCAGGTTAGCTGGGCAGGGAGCCCACTGGGATCATGGCGGACAGTATTCCGTCTGTTGCTCGCCTGACGGTGGATTCCGAGGAAGGTTCTTTTGTGCTCTGTGCAATGCATGTCGTCGAAACCCATCGCAAGATCATTGTACTTAGTTCGTAATAACACGAAATAAGGTGTAGTAGTATCGTGTTTCCCCCCCCTTCTTCGTGTATCTACTACGGTATCTTCTACGGTATCGGTTGCGATTTCTAACGATCGTCCAGCTACGTGCAATAGTTACACTTTATTAAACATTCGCTTATTAACCATTCACCAGCCGATTGCTTCACAATGAATGAAAACAGTTTTAACGAGGGTTGAAAGCACAGGTTAGGAGTAATTAAACACATAAGATGCCAGTTATGTCTTAATTGCATTTATTATTGTACATAATTCGAATAATAAAGAAAACACTTCTGGAAAGTCAATTTTCGCCGAATATGATGAATTAATTAGCATTTTGGAACGCCGCCAATGTAAATCATTGGGGTTCACTGGAGGAATCGTAGACAGAAGACACAGACAAAAAACGTGAATCGTCTAATTTCCAATTTCTTGCCTTTTCGTAATTTCCCAAATTAAATTCACAGAAGTGTTATTGGTGCCTATAGTTTAGTTTTTTTAGCAGTCTGACAATAATATATATCCTGCATCCTCTCTTGAGTCAGGTTGTATCCTGCGACGTCTCTTCATTCGTGGACTACGTGTATGCTACTGAAATCTGTCAACATTAGCAAAATACTAAGAGTAAGATTTACAATTTTTTTTAAAACTAAAGAGTGAGGCAAACTGCAAACATGTCTTAAACGGATCGTTCTCATTTTAGTGAGGAGAATTGTTGCAATGTCTGTTACACGGGTCGAGTGAGTCGTGCTCCAGATAACTGGTGTAACGCAAAGCTGTTTATTAAAAAGTACTGTAACCTTAAAAGTACTGTAACCCGTTGAGGATGTAAGTTGTGAGAAGTAGAATAATGATCTTTCAGTCATAGCTCAGCACTGTTGACTATTGAGGAACGAACTGCAGATGCTAGTTTAAATCGAAGGTCGACACAAAATGCTGGAACAACTCAGCGGGTCTGAAGAAGGATCTCGAACTGAAACGTCAGAACGAAAGGGACAGGGTAAATCAACTCATAAACAGAAGGGATTATTTCCACAGGCTGGCTGGTGTCCACCGAGACAGATCGTTACATCTGTAATGTTAACTGTTGCTCTTTCTCATTTTCTAATTATCTTAATAAATTAGTGTGCAACTGTTTGCACTAACCAGTTATGATTTTTAATATAAATCTGTGCCAAATTTCAAGTAGATACCAGAGATGGGTCACGAAAGTTAAAATCTAGACGCATTTTCGATGTTCGACCGGCGGTCTAATATTACATTTAATTCCCTCGTCTAAATCGTTAATATATATCGTAATTAACTGGGGTCCCAGTACTGAGCATTGCGGCACCTCACTGGTCACCGCCTGCCATTCTGAAAAGCACCTGTTAATTCCTACTCTTTGCTTCCTGTCTGCCAACCAGTTCTTTGTCCATGCGAATATCTTACCCTCAATGTATATGCTCTAATTTTGCACACTAATCTATTGTGTGGGACTTTGTCAAAGGCTCTTTGAAGTCCAGACACACAACGTCCACTGGCTCTCCCTTATACATTGTACTTGCTACATCCTCACAAAATTCCAGAAGATCAGTCAAGCTTGATTTTGCCTTCATAAATCCATGCTGACTTTGACTGATCCTGTCTCACATGGAAGTGCTGCTGGTTTCATTGGATGGAGGCGAGGGAGCAGGTAGAGCGTTACAGGGTCCCTCTCCTGCGGTTGCAGGGGAAATACCTGGGGAGGGGATGGTCTTGTCGGGAAACGTTGGGTGAAACAATCAGTTACATGGAGAGCGATCTTTTTGGAAGGCGGAAACGGATTGAGATGGGAAGATGTGGCTCGTGATGGGTTCACGTTGGGGGTGTCGGAAATATCAAAGGATGTTATGTTGGATTCGCAGACTGCTGGGGGTGAAGGTTACCAGGGGAACTCTATCCTTGTTCCGTCTGGGTAGGTGGAGTGAGAGCAGAGGTACGGGAGACAGGAGAGACCCAGGGGAAGGATCCATCTATGATAGCTGCGAGGAAACCACGTTAAATGAGGAAAGAGGAGATCTCGGATTGCATTGTATAATCATCGTATTGGGGACAGATGTAGTGCAGACTTGAGAAATCACTAGTTGGAAGAGGCTGGGTGTGAGGAAGTGTGTCCTTATAACTACGGGTAGTCTTGTACCAAACGTCATTCGATAGTCTGTCCCCTGTGATGAAGGCAGAGAGATCAAGACAGGGGATATTGATGCCAGGCAGAGCCCAGGTTATTTGGAGTGATGGATCCGAGCGTGAAGGGACATATCTTACAAAGTTGATTGTCTTTTTTGATGAGGTGACCAAGATGATTACGGCTAGTAGGAGAGCGAATATTGTCGGTATGCACTTTGCAAGGCGATTGAGAAAATCTCTCATGGTTGGCGCACACAGAAGATGGGATCCACGGAAGATTAATAGATAAATGGTTTGATTCAAATTGGACTTGGGCGCAGGAGGCCGGAAGCTCGTTAATCTGAAGGGATACACAGAAAACTGCAACTGTTTGAGTCAGAAAAGGTCAGTGGAGTGGGATTAGAATGTATCCATACTTCAAACTCCATTGTGAACTGAAACGTTAGCCTCTTAAACGTGGGATGCTTACGGTTAGGTGAGGGCTAGGAAGACTGATGGACGGACATGTTGGGGGTGTCGGTTAGTAAAGGCGCTGAAGGCTTGATAATCACGGTTGATCTGGTTGGAGATGTACACAGGCGGAGAAGAGTGCTGAGATGAATAAGTGCTTTATCAATGAATGCTGGATGGCGAGATGTTACCGGAATATGCCCGAGGGCTGTAAACATTTAAAGTGAATGCCTGAAATATTTGGAGAGCCAGACAAAATCAGCAGCAAGTATCATCATAAAGATATTATATAATAATATGTACACCCGTAGACCACAAAGGTTATCTTGCCTAGACCATTTGGCAACTTCCTGTTAGAACGGCATACCGTTGCCCTATTTGCTCAACTTATGCATATTCGTTCTGATAATGAAAAATTCCATGGAATTCTATCCAGTGTACTTCATTTTTTCTTCACTATTTCTTCATTGATCCAGATCGCAATGGTTTAAAAAAAGCCTATTCCTTTTCTCTAATTTCCACATTCACCTAATTTCTTCAACGTGATGCTGGACTATGTTGTATTTTTATTTACTCACAAATCCCTCCACACTAACAGATTCACATCAAACGGATGTTCAGCTAACATTATAAGTCAAATATTTTATTCCCCTCTATATTTAGCGTTTTCGTTTCATTCTTTGATCCACACCAAACAGCCACATTCCCTCATTTTCTGTCAGTAAGCACGCCGGATATAACATTTGCATTTATACCGGGTGCCGTTCCAACATTTAGATAACCCCAATATACCTCCTTGCCCAAGCAGGAATCCATTAATATTTCCAGATTAGCGCATTAAATTTATTGTTCTGCACCGCAGATGGAATAAACACACACTCACACACACACACACACACACACACACACACAGACACACACACACACACACACACACACACACACACACACACACACACACACACACACACACACACACACAGAAATACTGAACTGTTTACTGTTATTTTCAGATCAAATTTCCAGAGAGTGGCTCTGAACGCTCAGCTATCTGTTCCACATTCGCATCCGCGTGCAACACGGTACTTGGAGTTTGGCATTGTATGTCGCTCAGCGAAGTGTATTCAGCAACTTCCGAGGTTTTGCGCATTGCATCGGAAGTAGTTAAGCACGATAATAGTTCATTGACACACATTAGCTCTGGTTTCTCCCACCATGGATGCTACCTGACAGGCTGTGTGTTGCAACTATTATATTATATCTGTGCATTGCTACAACAATAGCTTCCAGCTCAGATGTTAGCAATGCATTTCATTCCGCCTCCCCTTCCCCAAATCATGTTATTTTTCTTATCCTCCAGAGAAATCGTGAGATTAATGGGTCCACATCACCTCAGTGTAAACGAACATCATTTATATTTTCCACGCCCTTGACATCCGATAGGCTACAAAAGTTATTTCCATTAATGGTGTCTATCCAGCTCACTTTCCAACAAACCACACTATTGTGATTTTAATCATTTTCTGGTCCCAATCAAAGACATTGGAATTGAAGCATAGTTGTGTCACAAATGGGTTCAGCGAAATCAAGCAAATGTACAAATCTATGACTTTATCAGATTTTGGAAAACATCGCTTTGTTGTCTTAAAGCTTCCTAATCACTGAACAGAAAAATAAATAAATCCCTACAAATTGTAGAAATGGATATCACGACAAATGGCTTTACAAATTAAAGATTTTATATCTGTCTCTCCAACGAATAACTTACATTTAAACTGTTTGGGTAAAATTAGCTTTGTGCTAAACATGCCTCCAGCGTTTGAAAATATTTGCAATGACCACAACGGGACGTGAAATGACATGCTTCAATTCCTCTCTGAAGTGTCTCTGAGAAACTGCATAAATGAAAGTGTTTGTGCAAGTACTCAAGCACCGTAGCATGTAACCACTTTTTTCCGCAATGGGGAATGAGTTGGTGTGATCTGTTTCCAAAAATTGAGTATCTGTGAATTGTACACAGATGAAGCACACGAGGTTAACCATCCATAATAAAATAAAGTTACCAGATATTGCAACGAGTAAAACGATCGATTTCTTCCTGCTCTCAGCCTCATGGTCAGGCTGGCATCTCTTTCGCCTCTGAGCTTGCTCCTGACTCTGTTCGCCAGAATAATATGGTTTATGGTCAAGGAGTTAAACAGAAGGATCAACATAAATGGTGCAAAAGGGGTCAAGACAGTTTCAACCCATAAAAACGCGATCCAGTTGGGTGAAGTGTAGAAGCTTGATTTTACATAACAGGACCAGGGCACATTATTAATTATTTCCCGCGGTTCAAAGGCAAAGTAGACTGGAATATTTTCCAAGATGCTTAACAAAATCACTGCAGTTATAACCTTCAATGCAGTCTTCGTGGTACAATATTTTGTACGTAACGACTGATAACAAATCGCAACAAGTCGATCAAATGTAAAAGAGACAGTTAGCCAAACAGAACAATCAAGCGAAATATAAATAAGTGTAATATGCAGTCTGCAAATAGGGGTATAATTAAAGAATGAATGTGGAAAATATGCCTCTTTGATCTCATACAGAAAGATGATGAACGCCATTAGGTCAGCTACTGCCATTGATATCAAATATTGCCTGACGCATCCTGAGAGGCCGCACTTTCGGGATGACAGAACAAGAATTGCCGACAAATTTGCTGTGAACGAAGAAAGAAAAATTCATTAGGAACGAGAGATAACCCGTTAAATCTATGGCATTTGCTTCAATTCTAATCCACGGGACTTTACTTTGACAGGTAAATGTATTGTATTTCTGTGTGTGTGTGTGTGTGTGTGTGTGTGTGTGTGTGTGTGTGTGTGTGTGTGTGTGTGTGTGTGTGTGTGTGTGTGCGTGTGTGTGTAGAATTAACATCCATCTCCACAGTTAAGATAATTTGGTGTTTTTCAATAGCGAGGACGTTTGCAACGATTCAGATTTGATGTTCACTTGGAAAAAGTATGACTGTTCTTCGAATCAGCAATCTAATGTCAAACAAGACTCCATGCTAAAAATTGATCTGGTCTATGGTTCCTTGCAAACTATAAAGTTATTTATAAATATGTTCTGGCTTTCAAAGCAATGTGGATATTCTATGCAATATATTGTCTAAGTGTCTTGTGTGTCCGGTGAAACCATGTGTCCCAGAGGGAAACAGAATATCATGGTTTCACGGGGTCCACATGGTAGACTTTGATCATTTCTTTAATTATCTTTGGTTCATATTCGTTCTTCTGATAAAAAGCTGGGCGCAATGAATTTCATGTAATTCATACGCATGCGTAAGGTAATAGTTGATGCAATGAAATTGAGGTACCGAAAGTACAACTGAGGTATCGTAACATTGTAATTAAGTTTGAAGAAGCGCAAAAACACCTGAATAACAAAACGGGATAACTGAATGAGTTAAGAATAGGATCACGTGACAAAGCCTCTTTGACTGGGCTGTGAAATGGGCGATTGGTTCGGGAAACTGACAGCAGGGGAGATAAATATTTCTTTAAGTATCGACGTTCAAGCTCAGATATTTCGCTCAGAAGGTAGAAGAGAGACACGGGAATGGTCTGGATGGCAGGCATCCTTGGCGGTTTCCCCAGCCTTTCCGCTGCTATGCATCAACAAGTTGGACTGGATTGAAGTAAATGCAAGCCATGTTCCAGTGGTTCTCTATCTCTGGATATTCAGGCGGTAAAGGGCTGAGCCTTTATCATATCGCTCTGAGGTGCATCCTTCGAAATACATTCTACAGTGCATGCATATACTTTCCAGAGATTCCTGGTGGACGTGTAATGTTCCTCGACATCTAATATAGTGAACACGTTGATGCGCGTTCGAATTACCTCATCTCCATGAAGAGAGCAAGTTACTTTGCCGGCGATATTAATGTCACAGAACATGAAACAGTTGACCATATCTAGAAATGAAATTGAACGGTGTTATCCCTTCTGCGCTTCCTTTAGTCCACATGCAACTGTTTCGCCGTATTGAGGTTAAGGGCGAGGTAGATGTTCCAACACCTTGATACAACGTCTCCAATACTTTGCCTGTACTCCGTATCATCATTCTGATCGGAATAACCGACAATAGTGATAACGTCGCAAACTTAATGATCGAGTTGGTGTTTTAAGGAGAACATTTCATTCTCATTTCTGATGTACAAATATGTAAAAATATAAAGGTGGAACACGATGAACTATCTCGAGTTCCGGCTACTGTTAGTCCCAATGTGTTGCATGCAAACTATCCGCCAGCCCAGCACAGTAAGGTGGAAGTATCACACCTACTTGTCGGGTGACAAGTAACATGAATAAAAAGACAGAGTTCCCATCGGCAATTGGGCGTCACGCCTCTGAATTTTCTGATGCATGTAGAATTCCTTGAAAGCCGTGCCACGCTACGGATCGACCCGAACAACTAAACATCGGGATTGCCACAATCTCCGCTGTACAATCCTTCTTAGTCTACAAATACATCCACAACATTTCACTCCCCTGTCAGCGACACAAATATATTTGTGACGATTAAATCTAGCGGAACAATCTCAAAGGAATAGGCGTTACCTACCCTCTTAGTGCACTGTTAAAGGTAAAAAATAAATCTTCCTGAAATGTAAATGCTACATCACCTTAATATTGATTATCTTATTCTGAGGTATTTTTTCAGCTTTTTTTTGCGTTATTTTTACTATCCTTGTTTGTTTCAATAACACCCACTGATAAAGAAGTCCGGCAATAGATTACAATTATAATTACTCCCCAAATCACGGTTCATAAATCTGTTAGTACAACTCATGGGCATCTAATGGCTTTCACTGTGTGTAGATTGGAACCAATTGTTAGAATGTATTGAAATAAACCTTACTGCTCAGCTTAACGGACCGTGACTAAATTTAACTTGGAATTTACGTTGGACCCCAAAACGCCTCAATAATAGTTTCCTGGATGGTCGCTGCCAGATTCGCATCGCTTGTTGACGCATGTACTACTTCCCGATGGGTGATCAGGGAGAAGGTGGCATCTGCGACAATACCATGCGCATGGATCCGCCTGGGCTGCCAGCATCCTTTGGCGGGAGTGCCAGGATAAAGCAGAGCACGCTTCAAACGATTTCGAGACCTTATTTTATTTCAACCGCGGTCTAAATTTATGACCTACAATGCCGAGCAGCAAATGGAGCAGACCACCGTAATATACATGTTCTTTGCCAAATGGCGCTACGTAGAATTTACTGCGTGGAAAGAAAAAAAAATGCATGACTATTCATTCGAAGCGAGGAAACTGCCTTTGTTAAGATATACTGTGTGTGAAGGAGAAGAAAGAGGGGATTTCTGTTTGCTAAATCGACTTACATAATACGGAAATATTAATTAACTGAAACGATATGATCATATAATTTTACCGACAGAGGAACTCAAGCATTTCTCATTTGATTGTTAAAACCAGTACAATCGTGACACAGACACAATACTCCGGACCAGGTACCGCTAATAAATCATTATATTACTGGATTAGGTCGCTTGCATTCATTCTGGGCAGCAACTGTAATATTTTCCGATATTTGTGCTATCTGGTTTATCATCCTTAATCAAACATATCTATATAATCTGGCTCACTTACCAGGAACTCCAATGATTGCAAGAATAGGATAGTAAATACTCTCCGTCTTCTGGATTACCGATTGTCTCATATCGGGAGCGAAGGTAGTTTTCTAGTCAGTTCGACGGGCACAAATTTAGCTGGTACTTATACGTCAGAGACATCTCGAGGGTGGAATTAACAGGCGCCATGATTGGTATTAGTCAGTCACGATCACATTAATTAGGCTGTTTGTTTCATGCCACAGACCACTGCTAAATTGGTGACGTGTCTACGGATGTTTCACAATTTACAATCGAGAACACATGAATCATCTGTCAGGGGCTACAAAAATACGATGCCTCTGCCTTTAATGCGGTTCCTCTTGAAAATTATTTGTTGGTTACACCAAAGGTTCAGATCCATATCTTCTTATAAAGCCTTGAAAACAATAATATCTGAAGCAACGTGTGTGAATAATACAAACATTTAATTTTTCGGAGACTGTGAAACAGTCTAAAGTGAGTGTTAAATATCGTGCAAAACAAAAGAAAAAAACAGAACTTTTTATGAAAATTGGCAACCAATGCACTGCCATATGCGAATCGCTAATTCTATACCATCATTAAAAATATTTATTGTTTAAATAAATATGCAAAGGACTGAAATCTGCTTGATAACTTTCTGGTTATCGTTTCTATTCCCTTCCAGTCATGATGCAACCTCCTCACTTGAATCCTTGACTTAAACACTTTGCCTCCTTGAATGCTGCTTGATCCGCTGGTACTTGCAGCGTTCTGTCTTTTGATTGGTAGCCAACTGGAGCTACTGACCAAGGCCGAAGCGCATTCGGTTACAGAAGTAAGGACAGTGTCTATTACATTCAACCAGATCCAACACAAATAAACTAACTTTCCCCACCGCGGCAGCTGCACCCCAATTACAAGACCACTTTGACTCCGTGAAGGAAAGCATGGTTAGAATGTGCTATATATCATTTCAAGCATCAACTCTGACTAAACATTTGCAACATAGCACATCGGAGATGGAACCCACGCAAAAGTAAATGTCCTCCATCTTAATGCCGACATCATTTTTCGACCTTCAGATGCGAGGATAATTCCAACATGTAGCAAATTAGCGGCAGTCGTTCGCTTTCATTTCCGAGACTAACTTAATGCAATTCGCGTGTTTAGTCAATGTCGCGTGTGTTGAACGTTAAAGAGAATACCGGGAGACGGATCGGTTCACTGTTGAGAGAAACATTTTCGTTCTGCAGTATTTCAAGCATACGTTCAAGAGGACATTAAGTTAAACAAGCTATCTCCAAAGTGCTTGATTTTACTATCCAATGGGTCTTTTATTTCCCCGTTCTTGGTCTCAAGTAGAATTGCTGCAAACCATTTATTTGTATGTTTGAGCAAATCACAACATAGGGTGGAAAAGCGAAACATTGGTATCGATATTAGTATTAGTTTATAACTATGACGTTCAAATCTTCTGCTATCCAATACACACAGTGTATTGCTGCAGTCATCCAGTAGTTTTCCCCCCTATTTCTCATGCAAATCCATTTCTTAACAATCGCGTTAAAGTTCAAGATACTCCGCAATTGCTGGACTTCTTAAAAACGTTTTTAATGTGTCTAATAATTGTAAAATACCTTGGTCTTGAACGCGTTTGCTGTAAGTTAGAATGACTTAATCTCCTAAACGAGCGTCTCAATTCCGGATTCATGCAAGTGTAAGTGCAAGAAGATTCATTCTTCAAATAGATTCCAGTCTAAAGCGATTCACATGTACGCAATTGATAATCAGTGATGGTCCCTCACTGCCATCGGAAGCGTCTCACCTGGAATCGCTGCATAACGTTTTGTTGTAAATATTATAAACGTGCAGCAGAAGTTGAAAAACCATGGCACGTTTCAGCCAGAGTCCCTTTCGTATTTGCCTAATATTACCAATTTGTACACGCCAAAGTGTTTCGATGGATTTCGAATGCGTAAGCGAAGTCGTGGTTGAGGAAAAATATTGCCTGGAATCTTGCACAATGACGAAAGTAAACAGCTATC
>NC_135971.1:34390023-34430023 GCF_053455715.1 Rhinoraja longicauda
TCCGCACCACCACATCTCGATCATAAAGTGTCTTAACATATTTGTATTATCTACACTTGTATTATCTACACTTGCCACACTTGAGGGCGTGCAGCGTAGGTTTACTAGGTTAATTCCCGGAATGACGGGACTGTCATATGTTGAAAGACTGGAGCGACTAGGCTTGTATACACTGGAATTTGGAATGATGAGAGGGGATCTTATCGAAACGTATAAGATTATTAAAGGGTTGGACATGTTAGAGGCAGGAAACATGTTCGAATGTTGGGGGAGTGCAGAACAAGGGGCCACAGTTTAAGAATAAGGGGTAGGCCATTTAGAACTGAGATGAGGAAAAACTTTTTCAGTCAGAGGGTTGTGAATCTGTGGAATTCTCTGCCTCAGAAGGCAGTGGAGGCCAATTCTCTGAATGCGTTCAAGAGAGAGCTAGATAGAGCTCTTAATGATAGCGGAGTCAGAGGGTATGGGGGGAAGGCAGGAACGGGGTACTGATTGCGAATGATCAGTCATGATCACAGTGATCGAAGGGCCGAATGGCCTCCTCCTGCACCTATTGTCTAATGTCTATTGTCAGATACGATGGTGGTCATCATCACAAATATCACAAACAGCAGAGGTCCTAGCTCCGTTCGCTGCGGTAATACACTTGTCACAGAGTTCCAGCCAGAAATCTACATTCCAACATAGCCCTCTGCCTCTTCCCAATAAGACGGTTCCGAATCCATACGACCAGGTCATCTTGAATCCTGTACACCTTAATCGCCTGGATCAAAGCGGTGCTGACGAACCTTAATTAGCCTATTCACGTTCAAATAAGAGTAATTCCTGTCTCGAAGAATGCCCTCCAATAGCTTCTTTGCCATTGACGTGAAGCTCAACGGATAATAGTTCCCTTGGTTTTCACTAGGTATTTCTTCCGCACCACCACTTCTCCATCATAAACTGCCTTACCATATTTGTATTATCTACACTTGCTATCCTCCAAGCCCTTCTCCTGGGTGAATACAGATGCAAAGTACTGCTTTACTTCCTCACCTACATTATCCGATTCAACGCATAAATCCCTCCTTGATGTTTAAATGTTCCCACCTTCCCCCCGCCATTCCCTTAGATCTAACGGACGTGTAAAAAATCATGGGACGTTCCTTAATCTGCCTCGCGATACATTTCATGCCCTTCTCGCCGCTCTCATTGTCCGCTTGAGTTTCCGACTCGCTTTATATTCCTGCAACGCCGCGTCTAATGCCTCCTTCTTAAACCTGACAAACTCCTTCCTGAGCTTTTACAACACCATTCGTCACCCACTGACCCTTTCAATTGCCATCCTTATCTCTCATCCTCAGTGTAAAATGTTGATCCTGCACTTTGATCATAAGGCGTGTTGATTTCGACATATAATCTAAGGAACAATGCCTCAATTAAGTACTTTCCCCCAAACATCCAGACCTGTCCCTATTCAAAACACTCTTCCGCACTTTCCCCGCACATCTTCTTTGACGTTTAAACTTAACTACTACTCACCCAAAAACGGATTACCAGTCACGTGATTCGAAAATAACTAATGTAGGTTTACAGACACAGTGATTTTAATACAATGCAATTTTTTCTCTCAAAATATCGATGTCGATGCAAAGATTAATCAATTTTAATCGTTCTCTATCACTAGAGCGTACATTTAAACCGAGGAATATAACACAACGGATCGTAGGTTAATGTTGCAGCTACCTGTTGTGGATAACCGTTAGCTACCCAGAGCAACGCGGAGCAGGACGCAACGGCTGTGTTATCCGGACACCCACAGTAAATGCACCAACAATGAATTTCGGATGGGTACAAATTCCAGAGATCAAAAGAGAGAAAGTGTGAAAGAAGGAGCTAAGGATACAAGAGGCGTAAAAATATGGAGCCAGAGGAAGAAATATAGGTGCAAAGGTGCAGGAAGGAACTGCGGATGGCGGTTTACATAGACGTTGGACACAAAATGCTGGAGAAACTCAGCGGGAAAGGCAGCCTCTCTGGAGAGAAGAGATTAGTGATGTTTCGGGTCGAGACCCTTCAGACTAAACGTCAGGGGAGAGGGACGCACAGAGATAAGGAGGTGTAAGGAGTGAGAATGAGACATCAAAAGGGATGCAGCACAAAGAAAATGTAGAATAGATCATTGTTAGCTAGGAGAAGGTGACAACAAATTAAACAGAGATTATGTAATCGAGGACAGTCAGACTCGTGGGTAAAACGGGAAGGGGGAGGGATGGAGAGGGCACACGCTGGAGGGGGGGTGAATGCACGTTCACGTACTACACAACAAAGAGAGGGGGAAGCATGTAGGTTGATACTGAAGTTGTGGATCATATGGATTTGGGGCAAAAAGGATGTGCCGGATATTGATGTTAGAAGAACAAATAAGTCACGCATGAACTCGCCTTGAACAGGTGTTGCGAGCGCGCTACATGGGAAATATATCGGGGCTAGCAAGTTACAATAATTTGGACATTGGGATAACATTTTATTCCACGAAGAGTCTTGCCCAACATGCCCGCTCTGGATGGAACCAAATTCACCGAATCATCATGTGAGATAATAGATTGATGGGCTGCGTCATATCCCACCTCCAGTTCTAGGCAACTGGCGCGCCGGTGTCATGGGTTTAACAATAATACTCGTTAAATGTGTAAATGCGTTCTTCACCTCCTGTCTAAATTTCCTCTGTGTCATCCCGTAGATCCACGTGTTGGCGCTGGAGCTGACGTGTGTGAGCAAAACCCCAACCTCATTGGCGATGTAAGATGGGCTTGAGTGATCCACACCCACGGAGTTCACAGTGACCCGACTGCGGATGAAAGTTACAGCGATCGTTGTCCAAAGCAGTATGAAGGCGCCGGACACGGTGAGCAGTAAAACGATGGACTTCCGCCGATTCTCCGCCTCCGTGTCCTTGCTATCCACTGCCTTCAGGCGACGACGGACTCTGTTGGCCGCTATGATGTTTTTGACCGTCAGTCCGTTGAACAATAGAATTATTAGGAAGGGTAGCAAGGGGTTAGAGATGGTACACATCCACGTAAAAACCAACCACCAATCGGACATGAAGTAGGCGCGTTTGGGTCGGCACCCCCATTTCACACTATCCACGGTGAAGCGTGGCTCGTACATGAAGTTAAAGGGGATGTACTTCAAGCAGCTCAGCGCGCACAAGGACACAATGACCGTGACGGCCGTCCGATCCGTACAATAGGCGAGTCTCAGCTTCGGGCAGCAAATGCTGACAAAACGGTCAAAGGTGAAGGACATGGTTAACCAGACGGAATAGTCCAGAGTAACGACCCGCAGGTATATATTGGAAGGACAAATTGCGCTGAGGGAGAGGAAGGAGTTGGCGATATAGTACATGTAGATTTTATGAATTAACACGTGAAAGATGAGAACGAGGAGGTTGGAGATTGCCATCGCCACCATGTACCGGGTGATTCCTTTCGAGAGCCCACACTTACCCCGGTACAGGATCGCAGCCGTCAGCACGTTCGCTGGGGGAAGAGCAAAGTACAGAGAAATTAGTATTTAAATGGAACCACCGATGTAATGGAACTAAAGTTACGATTGAATGTTGCGTAGCGCGACAGACCTCAGCGAAGCGAATCACAAGAACCACATAGTGTTAGTAAGACGAGGCTCTTTCAATGCTCCATTCTTCAGAAACTCATCATATTAATTATCACAACATCATGTGCTCTTTAAACTCGTTTGCGTTTTCATTCCTCCTTTAAAAACACCGCATTAAATCCCCGTGATGTCCACTCTTTGGACATCTGTCCACATATCTCCTATTCCCTCCATTTATGGCCGCTGACGCCGATGCGCTGCGTCTCAAGTTGCAATTTCTGTGTTGATCGCACATCAGATTACTGTAAAGTGCCGGAGAGGATGGAACAGGCTGTCAGAGTACTCACGGTCTGTCAGGAGAAAGCATTAAACAATCTCATCACAGCTTACCAGGGATACCAAACGCAGCCAGGATCGGATAGCTAATTTCATGGACGTATATAATTGGGGCCCGTTCCATCTGATTGTCCCAGTGAAGTTCAGGAACACAATGGAGGATAGCGCAGTTCGGATGTTCTTTAATACTCCCACCAACTCCCCAGTGGGGACGGGAGAATGACGGAATCCCAATATTAGTCACACTCTCTTGAACAAACAAGTTTCTTTCCGCGCGCGCACGTGTTTGGGTGTGTGTGAGAGTGAGCGAGTGTGCGTGTGTGTGTGTGTGTGTGTGTGTGTGTGTGTGGGTGTGTGTGTGTATTAGTGTGTTTGCGCGCGCCTGCGTGTGTATGTGTGTGTGTGAGAGTGAGCGAGTGTGCGTGTGCGTTTGTGTGTGTGTAGATTCGTGTACATGTATGATTGTGCGGTGTTGTGCGCGCGCGTGCGTGAGTATTTGTGAATGTGTGGGTATATGTTTGTGTGTGCGTGTGCGTAGATTCGCATATGTGTGTGGTTGTGCGTTCATCAATTCATGAATAAGTAAGTAATGGAAGTAAGTTAGGCAATTCAGCACAACGAATCTAGTCCGCCGTTCAAACATGACTCACCTATCTTTCTGTCACAACCTCGTTCTCCAGCTTTGTCCCCATAACGTTTTCACCATTACCAATCAAAAATCTGTGAATCTCAACATTAAAAAATACCCGATGACTTGGCCTCCACAGCCGTCTGATGGAGTTATATTTTTAGGCCACCCAATTATATGCAGGCAGATCGTGGAAAGATGTAGAACAAAAGTGTTATTGTAATTGGTCATTTCCACTTTTCCAATTTTGACTAGAACTCACTTGATGAGTGAGTTTTGGATTGAACTGAAATGGTTAGATGCCTCTGGGAAGTTTCTTGAAACAATGCGTGTAGTCAAACTCGGGATGAGGCAGCACTAAAACATATTGGGAATGCGTCCGATCAGGTGATCATATTTGAAAGGTTTCGCATTTTGAGGGCAATGATCATAATTCAATAAGTTCTATAGATATTATACGCTTCGTCAATAAAAGGAAGTGTATGCAAAGTTAAGAAACTGGTATCAGGTGAATATAATGAAGGGGGAAAGAAACGGAAACAAACAACTGGGGGAGCTAAAAGAGGCCATGAAAGGTTCTTGGCAATTGGTAGTAAGGGGAAACCCACGGCATTTTATGCATATATTATAAGCAAAAAAATGGGAGCATTCATTGTTCATAATATAGGGTTGTAGGCTTTTCTCTTTACTATTTCTCACTGGAGCTCTTCTGTGTACAGGCCCTGATGTAAATGCTGTGTATTTCCATTGCTTTATATTTGCATCTGGTAAATTCAGACCCGTGAGTTCAGGCACAGCCTTTGAGGCGGGGACAAGATATTGTACTGTAGGAGAGCACCAGGCTTCAATTCGTGCTCAGCGTTGAGGTAGCTGTCTCTGAAGGCTGGAAGCGAGCAATGAAGTGGACAGAGCTACACGCAGTCCACGCAGTCAGCTACACGCAGTAAGGGGAAATGTAGACACAAAGAACTGCAGACGCTGGAAATTTGATACATCGGGTAAGGAAGAATCTTGTCTCGCTGCGGGTGTAGTTCTGATCTCCCAACCTACCCATTGGGATGTCTGCAATTTGTTAAATCTTCACTTTCTCTCCAGATGTAACATCCTTGCACCCTGGTTGTCTTTCCCTTTGCACTACCTGTTGCATTTGTCTATGGTTTGGTTGTTCTCATGAATGGCACGACTTAACTGCAGAGCCCGCGAACGAAGTATCTGGTGACAATAATAAACCGACGCCGATACCACTCTCTCTGCCAGGACTGTGCGCTGTACTGTAACATGACTATTGTTGTCGAGTAATTTCCGCAATGACGGTCAATGCGCCTACAATAGGGAAACTCGTCAAAAATGCCCCTCTGAGTGGAAGTGTCAAAGACTAGAGGACACAGCTTCAATGTGTGCGAGTGGTAAATGGAAGCTTGCGGGGCAGTTACACAGCGCATGTTGAGTCGCTGGAACGCTGTCAAAAGTGGTGGGAGAGCCCAAGATGATAATGACATTTAAAAGGCTTCTGGATAAGCACATGTATGTGCTGAGAATGGAGTAGAATGGATTGTTTATAGACAAAAGAGATTGGTTTATTTTGAATGGTTGACAGATATTTTGGTCCGAAAACCATGTTACTGTCGCGTAGTGCTCTATGTTCTATATTTAGTAGTTTTAAAACACTGAAACCGAACCACTAACAGTTCTTCTGACATCGCAGTCCATTTTCAATTGCCCACCCGCTGGTCATAAAAGCAATTGGCGTAGAATTGGCCACTCGGCCGTTCAAACCTATCCTGTCATTGAATTTGCTCATTCCTGATCTACTCTGGCCATGTGTCTCATTATATACCAGTTCCCAATTGCTCTCAATGCCTTGATCGTTACCAGGCTTCACCTTAAATACCACTGACGGGCGATGCCCCCTCTTCCCGCACCTGTAACTGAACAGGATAAAGGGAGCACTGAGGATTCCCCGTTTACGATACGATACGATACGAAGGAACTTTGTTCATCCCCGGAGGGAACTTGACCTGCCAACAGTTATAATACACAACAAGGTACACGAAAAACTGGAAATTAAAATTTAATTAAAACTGAAAAATAAGAAAAAGACAAGCGATTTGTGGCTGTCTGCTGTATGAACAGCGCCTTCATCGGAACGACCGAACAAATAAACAACCAAACAAACAAACGCAGGCTTATCTCCTGGGAAGAGGTTTCTAAAACTAGAGTCCCGTCTCTTCCCCACGCCGGGTTCCCCTTTGTTCTCCCACCGTCCCTCACGGCGGTACCCCAACGCCGGATCCTTCAATGTTCTTCACGGCGGTCCTCCCACGACGAGTCCTCCACGTACAAACCTCATACAGACAGCACCTGTAGTCGGGATCGAACACGGGACTCCTGCGCTGCAAGCGCTATAAGGCTGCAACTCTACCGCTGCACCACCAGTTAAACCGGCCTTTTCAGTGTATCTCATCTGATTGGTGGAATCCTTTGAAAGACAGATAATTAGAGTTCAGAACCAAGTTAGAATGAGGACACGATGGCAAAATTGTAAACCTTGAATGATAAGAAGTATTGTAAGCCTTCATCAAAACAGAAACATTTGCAAAGTTAGGAAACGGAAAGCAGCCGAATATAAAGGAAGCAGAAAAGAATTTAAACAAGAAGCCCAAGAACGTTTCCTGGCAAGTACAATAAAGGAGAAGTCCAAGGCATTTTATGCATATATTATCAGCAAGAGGAAGTTAATTGCTAAATTGAAAGGTTATAAAGTGAGTGGACGAGAGTTTAAATTAGATTGTCGAGGACAGTTCTTCTTTACACAGAGTGGCAGGTGCCTGGATGCGCGCCCTGGGGAGATGGTAGACGTAGATACGATGGCAACATTTAGGAGGAATTGAGCGGCACATGAACAGACAGACAATGGAGGTACACACATCGTATGCACGCAGTTGAGATCAGATTTGTTGGCATCATGATCGGCGCAGACATGCTGCGCGGTAGTTGTTCCTATCCTGTCCTGACCTTTAATTTAGATTGACGCCGCGTCAACAATTCGAAAGGCTTCAGAGAAGCTTCTGTTCTGTGTCATGAATGTAAACCAGGCCTAAGATGTTCAGTCACCAGTGGGGAAAAACATGCACAGATTTGGAATTGCACGCCCATGGCCACGAATGGAAAAGAGGCTGGAAAAACGAATTACATTTTTCAAGGGGGAGAACGGAGATGGTGCTTCAAGGATGAAATGCCACTGTGGTCGCTAATCCAGATGAAATGGATCTGCGAAGATTAAATTGGCGTTTAATGGCCAATAAGCGCACCATTTCGAGTAGCCTTTTAAAGTATTTTGACGACCCCAGTGTGTTGACCTGGATCATATGTTGGTGGGACAGGCTATTCGAAGGTTTGATGAAATGGGAGTCTGTCCCGCTGTTTATGTCACAGATGTACCAAAGAGCACACGACGACCAGTCAGGTCAACAACGTGTGACTGAATCAATGCAAGCAAATTCCAACACGTTATCTATCAGAATTAACGTCGAAACGATTCAATTGGTTAAAGTAAGAATATATCCGTTAGCTGCCCGCCAATGGTGAACTTGGCACCCACGCTCCCTCTTGAGAGAAAGAGGAGAGCATGGTCGTCGGGCATGATAACAGGGAGAGAAGTGTCTGAGGGCGTCGACGAGCCCGATAGGCTGGGGGGGGGGGGGGAGAGAGAGTGGGGTTAGGGGTTCTAAAGAGGACGTGAGTCCCTGGCGGCTCCCACTCTGATCGAATTGCCGATAGTTTTCAACACCTCATTTAAGATGATTTGCTCAAGAAGTTGTTTGTAGATGAAATCTTTGATTCCAATCTGTGCATCCTGATGTCAGCCTGCATTGTGCTGAGGCGGGTTACTGAGAACTGACCTTTAGACTCCTGTAGTCAAAACGATCCCTGCTCGGGGTCTCCAGTCTCGGTGTCTGAACAGCACACATCTCCAGGGCGAGGCGGACAATGGCAGGAAGGCGGTGAACATCTCCCAAGGCATTGCGCCTAGACAAGGTTCACACATTCGATCACGTCCTCCTCTCCAAATGTTTCTGGGAATCGTCAGCATCGCTCCCTTGAAGACCGTAGCTGTGACGCGCCATCACTTCCTCTGACTTCGTATCAACTACTCAACCAGCGGCAGAAAATAAAAGCAACCAAAACTCAGCAGAACGTCATTCACTGAAGCCACATTGGTAACCGGGTCGTGCTGGCGAGATATTTCAGCAACTGCGAGATGATAAGGGCTAACCTTGACGGAAATACATCGGTCTCCAAAAACCGGTTTCATGTTATGCTGCCTGCAGATATTGTGTTAAACATGTGGAGATGCAACTGAAATAAGCAAATGCACCGTAGACCATTAACTCACCCTTGCATCTCCCTGAGAGACGCTGCCACACAGATTGATCTCCTTCACTCACTCCATGCATCTGTCCCACGTGTCCCAGCCTGTATATTCTCACCGCTGTAAAGGACCTGCCCGATATTTCAGAGGGTATAAATTAGCCAAAACTCTCCTCCTGCACCCGTCGCTCCATTGAGATAATATTTCGTTTAGTCATTCCCATCCGTCAGTGTAAAACTGTGGAAAGGGCAGGGGATGAAATAGATGCCAATTTGCAGAGATTCGGGGTGGACAGGTTGGAATGGGAAGGAGAATAGTGGCTGGGTGTTACCTGAAATGGGAAAATATATCGCTGATACCATGGGGTTGTCGGCTCTCCCCTTCACTGTTTCTCTCCGAAGCACCTTTGTTCACAGACTCTGATGTAGATGCTGTGCATTTCCATGGCTTTCCATTTACATCCGGCAAATTCAGACTCGCGGACCAAGCGTCACCCTGAAAGGAGGTGACGGCGTTGTATTGAGCAGGAGAGCATCAGGCTCCAATTTCACCGGCGCTGAAACGTTTGTTCCTGCAGGCTGGAAGAGAACAACAACGTGCACAGAGCAATACGCAGCACGAAGAAGGACAATGGGAGGCACAATGAAACTTGTGCTTACTAGGCACAAGGCACTTGGAACGGATAAAAACACTAGAAAAAAATAGGTGCAGGAGTAGGCCATTCGGCCCTTCGAGCCTGCACTGCCATTCAATATGATTATGGGTGATCATCTAAAATCAGTACCCCGTTCCTGGTTTTCCCCCCATATCCCTTGATTCCTTTAGCCCCAAGAGCTAAATCTAACTCTCCCGTGACAACATCCAGGGCATTGGCCTCCACTACCTATTGCGGCGGAGAATTCCACAGATTCAGAACTCTCTGGGTGAAAACATTTTATTGGCAGATACTGGCAGATTCTTGAATAGTAATGGTGTTTGGGGCTATGGAGCGATGGCAAGAGAATGGGGTTGAGAAGGAAAGATAGCTCAACCATGATTGAATGGCGGAGTAGACGATGGACCGAATGGCCTAATTCTGTTCCTACAACATGAACATAAACTGCTGATGCTGCAATCTTGAGCGAAACATGAAACATTTCATCTGTGGAAGATATGGGTAAGCACAGTTTCAGGGCCAAACTCGAGGTCTGAAGAAGGGACCTGGACCGAATCCTAGCCTAACATTTTCCTGCACAGATACTGCCTGACCCACTCATTTACCCCAGCATATTATGTGGTGAACCAAGGCAGACGCGAGTATGGTGACCAGAGGGGAAGAAATGGTTAATTGCTTATTTCAGGATGGTTGGGTGAAATCTCGAGTGGATCGATATGTGGGTGATGGGCAGACGAATTCAATCTGTGTGTTTATGTGTGTGGGGGGGGGGGTTAAATTAATAACGATGGATTGTGGAACCTATGGATAACTTCTCGATGGGCTGCCCAATACATAGTTATTTATTCTGATCCGTAGATGCGATCAACTGCTGAATATTTACCGATTTTTATTGTGTTTTATTTCCTTTCAGATTTCCAAGAAACTAGTGCATTTTCAGATCAATGTTGGTATGAAATAGGCATCGGTCACAAAATAAGAGACCTAAGGAAAAAATCTAACTACGTGATTTGGACCGTGATTACAGCTTGGACTGTGCGGTGATATGAAAGGGCGACATGGAATTATCCAGTAACTACAACGACGGGCCTTCATGGTCCACAGCGCCATGTTCAATATTGCACATCCATTTTAGAACAAGAAAATGACATGAGAAAATAACTGCGATGCGCGTCAATTCTTCTTTTGCAGGTAAAGAAAAATGAGAGAGTATGGATTATATTTAGGATTCGCCAGTGTTAAAATTCATTGCAATTATCGTGTCTGAGTGAAGCGACTCCCGGCTCAGGAAAATACTATAACATTGCATGTTGGATCAAGTGACTGGTCGGTAATACCAGTGGCCGGCCTTCTGTACGATGAACATTGAGTATTCCTGCACCAAGAAATGGGGAACGACTTCATTTGTCTGGAAATGTTTGTTAAAGTGTCCGTGACTAATGTAATTGCCCCATCACTCCCAGTAGCCACTGGATGATTGGAGCGGGTATTAATGAGGGTAGGAGCTGCGCTCTTTGATCCGGGCTTGCTGCCGACACTGCGACTCTTCCAGAATGCGCCGGGCTCCGATTCTGTACGTGAAGGAGATCGCCTATCCGATTATGGCGGCGTTTGGAATCCCTGGTAAGCCCGATCATATTAGGTTTCGGTCTATTATCTTCACGTGTACCGAGGTTATATTTTGCATGCTATCCAATCAGATCACATAACAATGTGCACAAATACACTCAAGTCAAACGCGTACAATCGGTAGCGAAAAGAGCTTTAAGAAAGTAAGGCGATTTTATCTGACAATGGTGGAAACTTCTCTGGGAAGTGCAATATCGGACACCGTGTCCCAGTCATGTTGTTCCATGTGTAGGAAGGAACTACAGATGCTGATTTAGACTGAAGATAGATACAGAATGCTGGAGAAACTCAGCGGGACAGGCAGCATCTCCGGTGCTAAGTAATAGAATCATCTTCTGAAAAGGGTCTCGACTCGAAACGTCACCAATTCCTTCTCTCCAGAGATGCTGCCTGTGCCGCTGAGTTACTCCAGCATTCTGTGACTATCTTCGGTGCATGCATATGAGTGAGATGAGACAAGTCTCATCAGACTAAAGAACTATTACGTTCACAAGTTGGCAGAGCATGAAGAAGTAAACTGAAGAAAGAAAAGTTGATTAGAACCCTTTTCCATTTTTGCGCCATCAGCGAGTTACTCCAGCATATTGTATCTATCTTATGTTGTTCAATGCGTTGCTGCTCGTCTCAAATCTGACTAGAGTTCCGGATATGGATAATATAGATAGATGGAATTGCAGGCACGAAATCAGGTCCTTCTGTGATAAGATGGCGGCCAGGAGAGTGTGAAACACACAGTTTGCGGTACTGCTGGCCAAGTGAAATTGAAGGAAGCTTAATGGAAACCAATCTGTTTGCAGGAAGCGTCAGGAGAAGGTGCTGATTCAGCACGTTCCATTTTCATTCTCTTCACATAAATCATTCCCATTAACGACCCATCGCACCTTTCTCCGTTCCGACACGGCCGCCTTTGGGATAATTCACTCTTTCTCAGTCTCCGGCCTGTGTCCATCAACGTGGTGCCGCCGCCACTAATCTTACTGGCAGACCAGCTGAGTATTCCCACTAACTGTTTTAATATCTGCTGTCCGATCCCTGCAGGGTTTTACCTGATTTCCATTTGGAGCTGTCATTTGCGCGGGAGTTAATAACAAACAGGCCCAGGAGCGGTTGGTGCAGCGTGTGGGCGGGGCCCAGGGGCGGTTGGTGCAGCGTGTGGGCGGGGCCCAGGAGCGGTTGGTGCAGCGTGTGGGCGGGGCCCAGGGGCGGTTGGTGCAGCGTGTGGGCGGGGCCCAGGAGCGGTTGGTGCGGCGTGTGGGCGGGGCCCAGGAGCGGTTGGTGCAGCGTGTGGGCGGGGCCCAGGGGCGGTTGGAGCAGCGTGTGGGCGGGGCCCAGGGGCGGTTGGTGCAGCGTGTGGGCGGGGCCCAGGAGCGGTTGGAGCAGCGTGTGGGCGGGGCCCAGGGGCGGTTGGTGCAGCGTGTGGGCGGGGCCCAGGAGCGGTTGGAGCAGCGTGTGGGCGGGGCCCAGGGGCGGTTGGTGCAGCGTGTGGGCGGGGCCCAGGAGCGGTTGGTGCAGCGTGTGGGCGGGGCCCTGTAGCGATTGGTGCAGCGTGTGGGCGGGGCCCAGGAGCGGTTGGAGCGGCGTGTGGGCGGGGCCCAGGGGCGGTTGGTGCAGCGTGTGGGCGGGGCCCGGGGGCGGTTGGAGCGGCGTTGGTTTAAAAACGTTCCATCTCACTTCAAAAGAAGCGGACTAGAGGGTCGTATTTCTGCTTTCTGTTCGTACTTTGTAGTTACGGGTTCGGTGAGTTAAGGGTTCAGTGGGTTCAGGGTTCAGTGGGTTCAGGGTTCAGTGAGTTAAGGGTTCAGTGGGTTAAGGGTTCAGTGGGTTAAGGGTTCAGTGGGTTCAGGGTTCAGTGAGTTAAGGGTTCAGTGAGTTAAGGGTTCAGTGGGTTCAGGGTTCAGTGGGTTCAGGGTTCAGTGAGTTCAGGGTTCAGTGGGTTCAGGGTTCAGTGAGTTCAGGGTTCAGTGAGTCACGTGGCGGCGCCTAACGGCAGCGGCTGACTAGCAGTCTGTCCGTCTTTTTTTCCCCCTTTTTTTTTGTGTTTTTTTGTTGTGTGTCGGTGTTGGGATGGTTTATATATATATTTTTTTTTGGTTGTGTATGTGTGGGAGGGGGTGGTGGTGTGGGTGGGTGGGTGTGGGGGGGGGGGGGGACTTTTCTCTTCCTCACGGCGCGGGGTGCGGCTCGGCTGCGGGGCCTAACATCGCCCGGTGCGGCTTGGCCGCTGGACTTTACATCCCGGTGCGGCTTGGCCGCTGGACTTTACATCGCCCGGTGCAGCTCGGCTGCGGGGCTTAACATCGCCCGGTGCAGCTCGGCCGCGAGACGTTTCAGCGCCCGGTGCGGGGACTGTGCGGGTCGGTTGGGGACGAGCTGTCTGTCCGTGGGCGTGGGGAAGAGAGGGGAAGTTTTGTTGCCTCCATCACAGTGAGGGGGTGTTTGGAGTCACTGTGATGGACGTTTGTGTTGGGGTTATGTGTCTTGTGTTCTTTTTTTCTATGACTGCTATGTAGTTTCGTTCGGTACTTCGGTACCGAACGACAAATAAAGCTCTGTTATACCTGTTATACCTGTTAAGGGTTCAGTGAGTTAAGGGTTCGGTGAGTTAAGGGTTCAGTGAGTTAAGGGTTCAGTGAGTTAAGGGTTCGGTGAGTTAAGGGTTCAGTGAGTTAAGGCTTCCGTGAGTTAAGGGTTCAGTGAGTTAAGGGTTCGGTGAGTTCAGGGTTCAGTGAGTTAAGGGTTCAGTGAGTTAAGGGTTCAGTGAGTTAAGGGTTCAGTGAGTTCAGGGTTCAGTGAGTTCAGGGTTCAGTGAGTTAAGTGTTCAGTGAGTTAAGGGTTCAGTGAGTTAAGGGTTCGGTGAGTTAAGGGTTCAGTGAGTTAAGGGTTCGGTGAGTTAAGGGTTCAGTGAGTTAAGGCTTCCGTGAGTTAAGGGTTCAGTGAGTTAAGGGTTCGGTGAGTTAAGGGTTCAGTGAGTTAAGGGTTCAGTGAGTTAAGGGTTCGGTGAGTTAAGGGTTCGGTGAGTTAAGGGTTCGGTGAGTTAAGGGTTCGGTGAGTTAAGGGTTCGGTGAGTTAAGGGTTCGGTGAGTTAAAGGTTCGGTGAGTTAATGGTTCGGTGAGTTAAGGGTTCGGTGAGTTAAGGGTTCGGTGAGTTAAGGGTTCGGTGAGTTAAGGGTTTGGTGAGTTAAGGGTTTGGTGAGTTAAGGGTACAGTGCTTTTTAGTAAAGGTACAGTTTAAAGGATTAAGAGGGATTTTATTTAATTTGGGGGTAAGACATGTCAGGTGCGATCGGCCCTGTGGAGTTCACATCCTGCAACATGTGGGAGATCAGGGATATTGTCGGTATCCCTGATGACTACGTGTGCAGGAAGTGTGTCCAGCTGCAGTTCCTGGCTGACCGCATTGAACGGTTAGAGCTGCGGTTGGATTCATACTGGAGCGTCCACGATGCTGAGAAGGTCGTGAATAGCATGTACAGTGAGTTGGCCACACCGCAGGTAAAGGTTAAGCGGACAGAAAGGAAACGGGTGGCCACTAGCCAGCATAGCAGTAGGCAGGTAGTGCAGGAGTCCTCTGCGGTCATCTCCCTCCTAAACAGATATGCCATTTTGGATACTGTTGGGGGAGATGGCTCATCAGGGGAAGGCAGCAGCAGCCAAGTTCATGGCACCATAGATGGCTCTGCGGCAAAAGAGGGGAGGAAAAAGAGTGGAAGGGCTATAGTAATAGGGGATTCAATTGTAAGGGCAATAGACAGATGTTTCTGCGGCTGCAAACGGGACTCCAGGATGGTATGTTGCCTCCCTGGTGCAAGGGTCAGGAATGTCTCTGAGCGGCTGCAGAACATTCCGGAGGGAGAGGGTGAACAGCCAGTTGTCGTGGTGCACATTGGCACCAACGATATAGGTAAAAAAAACACGGGATGAGGTCCTACAAGGTGAATTTAGGGAGCTAGGAGATAAACTTAAATGTAGGACCTCAAAGGTAATAATCTCTGGATTACTACCAGTGCCACGTGCTAGTTAGAGTAGAGATAAGAGGATATTTCAGATGAATACGTGGCTTGAAAAATGGTGCAAGGGGGAGGGATTCAAATTTCTAGGACATTGGAACCAGTTCTGGGAGAGGTGGGACCAGTACAAACAGGACGGTCTGCACCTGAGCTGGAATGGAACCAATGTCCTTGGGGGAGTGTTTGCTAGTGCTGTCGGGGAGGATTTAAACTAATGTGGCATGGGGATGGGAGCATGAGCAGAGAGACAGAGGGGTGTAAATTAGGGTAGAAGCAATAGGTAGCAAGGTGAAAAGTAAAAGTGGCAGGCAGACAAATCCAGGGCAAAAATCAAAAAAGGGCCACTTTTCAACATAATTGTATAAGGGGTAAGAGTGTTGTAAAAACAAGCCTGAGGGCTTTGTGTCTCAATGCAAGGAGCATTCGGAATATGGTGGATGATTTGAATGTGCAGATAGTTATTAATGAATATGATATTGTTGGGATTACGGAGACATGGCTCCAAGGTGACCAAGGCTGGGACCTGAACATCCAGGGATATTCAATATTCAGGAGGGATAGACAGAAAGGAAAAGGAGGTGAGGTAGCTTTGCTGGTTAGAGAGGAGATTAACGCAATAGAATGGAAGGACATTAGCTTGGAGGAATTGGAATCGATATGGGTCGAGCTGCGAAACACTAAGGGGCAGAAAACGCTAGTGGGAGTTGTGTACAGGCCACCTAACAGTAGTAGTAGAGTTGGGGATGGCATCAAACAGGAAATTAGAAATGCGTGCAACAAAGGTAAAACAGTTATAATGGGTGACTTCAACCTACATATAGATTGGGTGAATCAAATTGGCAGAGGTGCTGAGGAAGAGGATTTCTTGGAATGTATACGGGATAGTTTTCTAAGCCAACATGTAGAGGAACCAACGAGAGAGCAGGCTATTCTAGGCTGGGTATTAAGTAATGAGGAAGGATTAGTTAGCAGTCTTGATGTGTGTGACCCCTTGAGCAAGAATAACCATAATATGGTTGAGTTCTTCATTAGGATGGAGAGTGACTTAGTTAATTCAGAAACAACGGTTCTGAACTTAAGGAAAGGTAACTTTGAGGGCATGAGACGTGAATTGGCCAAGATAGACTGGCAATTGATTCTTAAAGGGTTGACGGTGGATATGCAATGGAAGGCATTTAAAGAACGCATGGATGAACTACAACAATTGTTCATCCCACTTTGGCAAAATAATAAATCAGGGAAGGTAGTGCATCCGTGGCTAACAGGAGAGATTAGGGATAGTATCAAAACAAAAGATGAAGCGTAGAAATTAGCAAGAAAAAGCAGCCTGGGAGGACTGGGAGAAATTCAGAGTCCAGCAGAGGAGGACAAAGGGCTTAATTAGGAAAGGGAAAATAGATTATGAAAGAAAACTGGCAGGGAACATAAAAACTGACTGCAAAAGCTTTTATAGATATGTGAAGAGAAAAGATTAGTTAAAACAAATGTAAGTCCCTTGCAGTCAGAAACAGGTGAATTGATCATGGGGAAAAAGGACATGGCACACCAATTGAATAACTACTTTGGTTCTGTCTTCACCAAGGAAGACATGAATAATCATATCATATCATATCATATGTATACAGCCGGAAACAGGCCTTTTCGGCCCACCAAGTCCATGCCGCCCAGCGATCCCCGCACATTAACACTATCCTACACCCACTAGGGACAATTTTTACATTTACCCAGCCAATTTACCTACATACCTGTACGTCTTTGGAGTGTGGGAGGAAACCGAAGATCTCGGAGAAAACCCACGCAGGTCACGGGGAGAACGTACAAACTCCTTACAGTGCAGCGCCCGTAGTCAGGATCGAACCTGAGTCTCCGGCGCTGCATTCGCTGTAAAGCAGCAACTCTACCGCTGCGCTGCTGGAAATAGCAGGGGACCGGGGGTCAAATGAGATGGAGGAACTGAGTGAAATCCAGGTTAGTCGGGAAGTGGTGTTAGGTAAATTGAATGGAATAAAGGCCGATAAATCACTAGGGCCAGATAGGCTGTATCCCAGAGTGCTTAAGGAGGTAGCCCCAGAAATAGTGGATGCATTAGTGATAATTTTTCAAAACTCTTTAGATTCTGGAGTAGTTCCTGAGGATTGGAGGGTAGCTAATGTAACCCCACTTTTCAAAAAGGGAGGGAGAGAGAAAATGGGGAATTACAGACCAGTTAGTCTAACATCGGTAGTGGGGGAAATGCTAGAGTCAGTTATTAAAAATGGGATAGCAGCACATTTGGAAAGTGGTAAAATCATTGGACAAAGTCAGCATGGATTTATGAAAGGTAAATCATGTCTGACGAATCTTATAGAATTTTTCAAGGATGTAACTAGTAGAGTGGATAAGGGAGAACCAGTGGATGTGTTATATCTGGACTTCCAGAAGGCTTTCGACAAGGTCCCACATAAGAGATTAGTATGCAAACTTAAAGCACACGGTATTGTGGGTTCAGTATTGATGTGGATAGAGAACTGGCTGGCAGACAGGAAGCAAAGAGTAGGAATAAACGGGTCCTTTTCAGAATGGCAGGCAGTGACTAGTGGGGTACCGCAAGGCTCAGTGCTGGGACCCCAGCTATTTACAATATATATTAATGATTTGGACGAGGGAATTGAATGCAACATCTCCAAGTTTGCGGATAACACGAAGCTGGGGGGCAGTGTTAGCTGTGAGGAGGATGCTAGGAGGCTGCAACGTGACTTGGATAGGTTAGGTAAGTGGGCAAAGGCATGGCAGATGCAGTATAATGTGGATAACTGTGAGGTTATCCACTGGCAAGAACAGGAAAGCAGACTATTATCTGAATGGTAGCCGATTAGGAGAAGGGGAGATGCAACGAGACCTGGGTGTCGTGGTACACCAGTCATTGAAAGTAGATCACCATACCCCTGCCCTCACTCCTGTAGATGCAGAATGGTCAGTACACACAGAGGCCTCCTCCTTATGCACCAACACCCACACGTCAATAAGTTTCCGGCACGCCATTATGTTGAGCTTGTTTACCACCACCTCCGGGCGGGAAGGAATCTTCGCCTCGCAGTGACGACCCATTCTCCCGTCTCCAACATTCTTCGTGCGTTTGGTGTCCACCTACCGGCCTTTTACACGCTGTTGATGTTTGATTTAATCTCCAACTGACGCAAGCCATCAAGCGCCTTGGATTGCTAATGGAATTCCGCTCATTGGATTGCTAATCTACTCCGCTCATTGGATTGCTAATGGAATTCCTCTGTTCGCCGCAGCTGCTCCCAAGATCAACTTTTCCACTCCAGTACTTATAAGATGTCCTTACACTTTAGTAAACGCGGTTTCCCCCTGGTGTCCCCTATCTTTGCCCGTTCCTAACCCGATTATCCTCTGTTTGCCGTAGTTCTCTCGCTATCACCCCCCCTTCACAATCCCCCTCCCTTACCCCCTCCCCTACGGAACAAGAATAGAGTTCTCGTGGTTCTCACCTTTAATCCCACCAGCCTCCGCACCAACAACCGACATTTCCGTCCCATTCAACGTGATCCCACTGCCAGTGACATCTTTCTATCTCAACCGCATTCCATCTTCCGCAAGTCCTTGGTTTACTCATCAGTTTCCACACAAACCATCTCTTCCCGTCTACGTTTCTCTGCAACCACAGGATATATAACTGTGTCTACCCCCTCCTTGAACTTCAGCCAGGACCCCTTCCAGGTGAGACAGATGCGCATGTTCACTTCCGTTAACCACAACTACTGCATCTCGTGTTGCCGATGTGGCCTCTTGTACATCCGTGTCCTATTTTGTAAACCAGCATCTGCAGTACATTGTCTCTATTCTGAGAACGGACCTTCATTAGTTGACGTAGAATCAGTGTGACCTTGCTGTGCATTTCAAACAATAATTCTGGGCTACATAGTTAAGGTATATTAATTTTGCGATCAATGCACACAGGAAATCTGAAAGCCCAATAAAACAAAAGGGAAACTCTGAGAGAGGATCTGATAAATGGTCTGAGACCGGACAGTTTAATCTCCTCTGCCGTTTGTGTCTGACGCATCAGCGTTTCTTTATTTTCTCCCTGTATTTATAAATAAAATCCAATTTCTTGAAATACTAATATTGCACCCTGTTTTTCAGTAACAGTCTAAAGAAGTGTAGATGTATAAAAATATATTTTAAATAGATATGTCTGAATGGTATGGGTCACGGAATGACATTGGAACATGTTGGTCTTTTTATAACTGGCGTGTAAGGACGGACAAGTAGTTCTCAGTGTTGCAATTTCCAGAAATCTGCACAAAGACATAAACGATTAGGAACTTCGGGCAGGTCAGTGAGCAGCATGTTTCCACATTTCATCCCTGGGATGGCGGGACTGTCATAATCCCTGGGATGGCGGGACTGTCATAATCCCTGGGATGGCGGGACTGTCATAATCCCTGGGATGGCGGGACTCTCATAATCATATGATGAAAAATTGAAAAAACTAGGCTTGTATTCCAGAACCAGGGACCACAGTCTTAGAATAAAGGGGAGGCAATTTAAAACTCAAGTGAGAAGAAACTTTTTTCACCCAGAGTTGTGAATTTGTGGAATTCTCTGCCACAGAGCGCAGTGGAGGCCAATTTACTGGATGAATTCAAAAGAGAGTTAGATAGAGCTCTAGGGGCTAGCGGAATCAAGGAATATGGGGAGAAGGTAGGCACGGGTTACTGATTGTGGATGATCAGCCATGATCACAATGAATAGTGGTGCTGGCTCGAAGGACCGAATGGCCTCCTCCTGCACCTATTTTCTATGTTTCTATCATCTCTTTCGTTTGTGAAAAGGCGTCAGTAAGGTTGCGGTAAAGTTCACTTAGGAACCTTGCCTGCTTGTACCGACCGGGAACAGCCTGGATATTGCTCCTACTTCTTTCTTCGTGCGATTGCTAGATGGAGGGCTGGGATTGCAGATTCTTAACGCGAGAGATTACAGAACATTGCAGATAATACACAGGCATGTTCCATTGTCAAAGATCTGCATTTAATAGGTACGCATTTCCTAAGCCACATTTCTAAATTCTGGATTGACGTCTTTTTAGAAACTGCTGAATGTATTTTTTTCGGACAGTCCCGGTGTTTTATGTTCAAGAGTTGGAAATGGATGATATCTATTAACCTCAATATAGCTCTCTACGGACAGAATGTGCATTTGCATCGATGTGGTTACCATAAAGTTCAGGAATGGCCTCGACCACGTACCACTGTTGCAGTTCAAAATGCTGGATGCCGTGCGATAAGGACTGTGAAAATGAAGGATATGTGATATTGACATATCTTAGAAAGCACATGCACTCTTTCAGGAACGCCATCCAGAACATCCAATAAGCTTCTCAGTATTTGCAAAGCTGCGCCCGTCAAATGTTCTTTTGATTAAGGACACACCCGATGATCAATGCAAATGTTTGCAGCATGAGAATTTTATGCTCCAATTGGCAGGGCTTGTCATCATCTACAACAATGATTTGTGGAAAAGCCTGTTGTGTAATTCTGAGAATATGCATGACAAATGTTGGAGAGGTGAATGTAGTGAGTGTCGGGCAATGTGCATGAAAGAGGGATTCAATGAATCAGATAAAGCCAAGAATGTGAGTTGGATGACATGGGAAAAACATGAACATGGGAGGCTGAAAAAGACCATGAAAGTTGGCTGCTGTGGTGAACTACTAGAGTTGGTGTTATTGAGGATGCCAGGATTTCAAGAACATGTTGTAAAACGAATCAAACCCATGTCATTTGAGGAAAAAAAGAAAGAAAACAGTCATTCAAATGAACTTTTCCATGTCTTACTCCTGTATCAGCATGAAGTGCAGAGTGCTTTGTGGTCACGTGATTCAGTCAGTTTGTTCACGGCTGTCATCATCCAGAATGGTAAGTGTGTCTCATTTGATTGTGTCAAACACAAATGACAAAGGAAAGGGTTCTGTGTACACATTCATGCGATATCTTGCTACCAAAGCTTCAGCTGATGGTTCCATCATATTTTTTACAGATGGGCCATCTTCTGAATTCAAGAACAAGTTCATGGCAAAACGTCTCTTGATTGTGGCAAAAGAACACCTCGCAACATATGAATGGTAATACTTTGCAACTTCTCATGGGAAGGGGGTAGTTGATGGCATAGGTGGGTGCTGCCACGTCACTTGTTTGGTATAATGTCATGAGCAAGAAAGCTAACGCCCCAGTTGTCCAGAGCTCAAAGGACTTTGCAAATCTGCCCACCACACTGATGCCCAATGTCATGGTTATACATATTTCAGAAGATGAGATTAAAACGTGCCATTCAAAAAAGACAACCATGGGAAAGTGTAATTCCTGTGCCAGGCAGGTATCATGTTATCCAGGTGTCTCCATTCAGCGTTTTGAAGTTCTGGCATGCAAGTGGTGGAGCTGACCCCGACTTATCTAACCAGTACTGTGCCCCCAAACAGAGTATTGACTGGGTAGTTGGGGGATTGGTTGGTGGTTAGGTATGACCAAAATCTTTTCCAACTACCCTTAAAACTTCTCCAGTGAAATGAAACTGAAGTAAAACTAATGCACGTTTGGGTGTTTCTGGAAGTGGCCCCCATCTAAAGAACCAGCTAGACACAAAATGCTGGAGTAACTCAGCAGGTCAGGCAGAAGGTGTCTACCTTCGATTTAAACCAGCATCTGCAGTTTTTTTCCTACCCATCATGAAGAACCAGACATCTTGTTTTACACACAAGATCAAATTATGATGAAGATATCAGGGCCTCAGGTGGCAGGATCCAGACGGCAGTTCAAATTTGATGGAATTTAAGAAATATCCATGCAAACTAGTGCATTAATGCCACAGTGGTATACATGTAATATAAAGTTCCTCGCTGTTACAGTCTTGCATTTTGTTTAAAGAATAGTGGAGTTCATGTCCTTGAGATTTGTACATGAAACTTTGCTGTCAAAGTAAAGTTTTGTGTTTCACCAAGAAAGTAGTTTGAGAAATAATTTTTGCAGAAGTTTAATGCATGTACTTGTATTTATGTTATTGTTCATCTCATACAATATGTAAACAATGGATTTGGAGACATTATTAATTATTATAAAAGCAGTTAACCTGCTTAATTAACCTGCCCACTCTACATGTATTTCACAAATGCATCATTTACAATGTTTGTTTAAAAATACATGTGTACATGTGTTTGCATATAAAACTAGCAACAACATACTTTATGTATGCTGAGGTACATATAAGAGAAAATGGTGAATGTATAAAGACAGCATGGGAACTAAAACAAGTTAAATACATTTTCATGAACTCAATGCTGAGTGTTTTAAGCAGCTTATCCAAAGCAAACATTGTAAACTTCATGTCAAACTCGATATGAAAGTCATACATTTTCTTTCTTGTTATGAATAAACTTTGAGACCATAACAACACCTTTATTCTTTTGTCTTTATTTCCAGGTTCAGAGACTCACTCTTTGCAATATCAGTTAAAATCATAAACAGCAATAACCAAAGATAGTTATGCCTGGTATCCACTACCCACATGCTGCCATATCTGTACACATTTCCTCCATGCGCGTCATGTCACACACATGACCACCAAAAATGTCACGCATGACCAGACGTCATCACATAAAGTAATGCATTAAAAAATTCTTGTAAGACATTAATCTTATTCATTGCTATTTTCCTACCTGAAGAACTATAATGCATGTCTGCTAAAGAGATGAACATTCTAGCTTTTTAAAATTCAGTTTGTAAGATGAAACTGAGTTATGAAAAAAATGCTTCCGTGTGAGGGCACACACGTGACCAGTCATATTTGACCTCTGATCCTAAACAAACATTGTCAGCATAACATATAAACATTTCACTTGATAAACTTCGACATATATAACATATATGTGTATTTGTACAATACTGGAGAGATTTTGAGGAACAAGATTATTATTCAGATTTTTACAATACACTGTTCTTAACAAAAATCTACCCATCATGTGAAACCTTATAAATGACAGATATAAATTAGATAACTTCAAGACCGAAAGTCAAAAACTTTTTTCATGAGACAAATTTTCATCGTTTTACCTCCATTTTAGACACCAAAAAAGGGACATTAAAAACTCTGCCACATTTAGTCATGAATATTTAATTCATCAATAAATTTCATATGGCCCCTCACACATATACGTTTTGATAATGATCTAGGGAAATATTTTCATTAATACCAGTAGAAAACTACAGTAACATGTCTGGTATTCCACTAGCAAAGATCCCGTAACGGTCGTTGTGCTTGGTGTCCATTGTCACAACGACCGTTATCGGGGTCGGTACCTCCGTAAGTTAAACCACGGAGACTCCAAACCTCTACTGCTTTTCACAAAGCCCAACAAGGTATCCTATGGTAGTAGTGATTTTGTGGCGAGTTAATTATTTTTTCTTATATTCAAATTTAATATATCAAAAACATTGTGGTGTCAAAAACACAACGACCGTTTATGATATATTTTCCGACTTTTTAAAGTCAATAAAAAAAAATTGGGGGGCATAAATTGGTCATCAAAACCAAGAAACTGAGCCAATCTTGAATTTGGCAACACACTGTCTTGTGTTTACCTTGCGTACGGACCAAGTCACTAACTTCAGTCCTTCGTGTCAACTTCCGGAAGCCCCACAACGACCGTGATGGAGACATTCTACTTACTAAAAAAACATCCCAAATCAAACCTTCTAACGAACCATCGGCCATCGATACAGCTCAAATCCATAAGGTAATATACCGTGTTTTCTATCTTTGGATATAGATATATTTCGCTGTGAAATGTTCGATTTTCCTCTCAAACTGTGATATTGAGATGAATGACAACATTTATGTTCGTGTCGACCGCAACATCTGTTACGTAGAAAAGCATTTCTTTACTTCGTCCGATATATTGTAGAACATTTAACTTTTTTGTTACGGTTAATATCATCAAGGAGGTATCAGTGAATAAGTCCGCAATTATTTAGTTTTGTGTTAGATCACATTGGTGAAAATGTTTGGTTTTCTCTAATAATGTTACGTTCGTTTTCTGGAACACAAAACCTTTGACGTATGTTTGTGTGTATGATCGTGACAATCGATTTTCATTTTATTAATTGCTTATCTATGTTATAATTTTCTGGACAGAAAGTGAGCAAGTTTCTTTATAAATTATTCTTGGGATGCTGTAGTTTTAAGCTCACTGTGTGTTTTATTTTTCAATAAATTTGATGTGTAAAACATTCGTTGCTTGGACCCGATGATATTTGTGTCCTCAGAATGACCGTTGCGTGTTCCAGTCGGGCATAAGAATAGACCCCCCTCTTGACTAAAGGATGCATTTTCTATATTTCATATAGTCTTCATTTCTTTTAAGGTTTTTTATTATATGTATGTATCAAATACTACTTGGTAATTTATTTATGTGATCACCGGACTTATCGCAACTATCACATGAAAAGCTACAGGTGGGACTCTCTGTAGTCATAGAAACATAGAAAATAGGTGCAGGAGGAGGCCATTCAGCCCTTTGAGCCCACACCGCCATTCATTGTGATCATGGCTGATCATTCACAATCAGTAACTCGTGCCTGCCTTCTCCCCATATCCCTTGATTCCACTAGTCCCTAGAGCTCTATCTAACTCTCTCTTAAATCCATCCAGTGATTTGGTCTCCACTGCCCTCTGTGGCAGAGAATTCCACAAATTCACAACTCTCTGGGCGAAAAAGTTCCTTCTCACATCAGTTTTAAATGGCCTCCCCTTTATTTAAAGTTAAGGAGATGGTTCTCAAACAGGCATGGCAAAGGAAGATCCAACTTGGAGAATGAATGTTGTCTTTTGACCACGACTATACTACCGCTGTAGTACAACGTAAAGCATATAAACATGTTAAAAGCATCCTAAAAGAGGAAGGAATCCGCTTTGAGACACCATTCACCAAGATACGTATTCACTGGGACAGCGGACCCCAAACCACAACAACACAAGGGTTGCCGTGCGTGAGCTACAACGGAGAGGCTATAAAGTGCAAGAGCCGCGGGGAGACAGGGACATGCCGCCGCTGCTTGAACAACTCCGCCAAACGGCGCCGTGGCAGCTCATCGGGAGACATGGAGAATCAGAGACAGACGGGCACGGGAGTGCCTCCAAGAATTCCAACGAAAGACTCATGCTTGAACTGAGATATGATCATGAAGGTACGCATAGACATGGATAATACAGTGGTCTCCACCACAATATGTTAGATACTGAGTTCTTATGGAATCCTAGGTTTACAAATAAGTGCATAGAAATGCATATTCATATACAAATCCGTTTATAAGCCTGGTTCTAAGAATATCACCAAGCATCACAGACCTCATGTGAGTGTAATTAATGTTGATTTAATACAACTTTCTGTACTAGATAAATCAGACTGTTAGGGAGATTAGCGAAATATTAGAGCTAGAATGATTGGGGGGGACCCATAGAAGGTTATTCCCCTTATCCAGGAGAGGGCCCCTTCTTAGTGTTAGGCTTCCCCCCTCAATTTACAAAGGGATTTGGGATCTATGGTGGAGAGAGAATACCCTTTTCTGGGAGTCCATCTATGTTTTGATGTTCTGTTTTGTTTTGCCACGCAAAACACCTTTGTTTGTTGATATGTTCTGGTTTGCTGTTCAGAATGATTCTGGTGTTGAGTCGAGGGGATACAGTGAAATCAATCATACTACGTGTAATGATGTAATGTCAAAGACTTAAGCTGATGTCTTTAAATGTTAATGGTTTTGGGTAATCCAATTAAGAGGGCCAAAGTCATGACTAAATTGAAAAAAGAGAAGTTGCATATTACTTTTTTTACAAGAAACCCATTTATCGCGACAAGAGTACGAGAAGCTGAAAAGATTTGGATATAAAAACACATATTGTAGCTCACATACTTGCAGACATAAAAGAGGAATGGCAATCTTGATATCAAACTCAGTTAAATTAGAAATGTTTAAAGAAATAAAAGACAAGGGAGGTATATCACAGTAAAGGGCAAAGTTGATAATAATATCCTGACACTGGTGAATATCTACGCTCCCCCCGATAGAGATAAACATTTTTTCAAATCCCTATTTCATATTATTGCAACGGAAGCAGAAGAAATTTGTATATGTGGGGGGGATCTGAATGTTGTATTGAATCATAGTCTTGATACCACAAGCAAAAAGAAGAATAACCAGTTAACAAAACTACTAAACACTACCTGTGAAGAAATTGGTTTTCTTGAAGTCTGGAGGAATTTTCACCGTCTAAAAAGAGACCATACGCATTACTCAATACCACACTGTTTACTCCAGAATAGACCATTTATTAATGCAGAAAGAAGACATCTTGCTATAAGGTAACAGATTGCAGAATTGGCGTGGCAGATGTATCAGACCATAATGCCATATACCTAACAATTCAAATGGACAGTGGAAGGAAAAACACAGAGTGGCGATTAAATGTTGGACTACTGAATGATAAAACAACTGTTAATGACATTAAATTGGAAATCAAAAGATATCTAGAGGAGAATGACAATGGGGAGGTGGACCCATCCATACTATGGGACTCATAGATGAAGGCTGTAATACGAGGGAGGTTAATAGCTAGGGCATCACATATTAAAAAGGCCAGAATGAAAACATATAATAAGTTGATATTAGATCTGAAGGATTTAGAACAGAAGTACAAAAATAATAAGGACCAGAGAACTTATAAACAAATAGAAGATTTGAGGGGACAAATGGATTGGGTCAAGAGGTGGAGAAAAAAGCAAGATTTGTAAAACAGGCACATTATGAGCTAGGCCCTAAATCCACCAAATTACTTGCCTGGAGACTACGCAAACAACAGGCTGGCAACACCATACACAAAATTAAGGACCCCTGCACATAGAAATTGAAGAGTGATCCAAAAGAAATGGAACATATGGTCCAGGAATATTATAAAGAATTATATACACAAACCTCTACAGTAGATGGGGAATCAATGAGGACTTTTTTAAGTACAATAGATCTGCCCTGTATTGGGGAGACACAAAATAAAACAATCACAGCAGAAATATCACTGGAGGAGATAGAGAAGACAATTGGTAGGATGAAAACAAACAAGGCCCCAGGCAGCGACGGTTTCCCTACAGAATGGTATAAAAGATTTCGGAATGAGCTGAACCCACTTCTTCTGAGAACCTTTAATCGGATCATTACAGAAGGCAAGACACCTCCATCATGGAAAGAGGCAATTATAACATTAATCCCCAAAGAGAAGGAAAATTGTACCAACTACAGACCAATATCAATTCTAAATGTGGACTATAAAATATATTCTTCAATTATCTCCAAACGATTTGAAAAGTTCATGCCAGATTTAATTGATAGGACCAGACTGGTTTAATAATAGGCAGACAATAGGCAGCGGCTGACTAGCAGTCTGTCCGTCTTTTTTTCCCCTTTTTTTGTTGTGTGTCGGTGTTGGGATGGTTTTTATATATATTTTTTTGGTTGTGTATGTGTGGGAGGGGGTGGTGGTGTGGGTGGGTGGGTGTGGGGGAACTTTTCTCTTCCTCACGGCGCGGGGTGCGGCTCGGCTGCGGGGCCTAACATCGCCCGCTGCGGCTCGGCCGCTGGACTTTACATCACCTGGTGCGGCTTGGCCGCTGGACTGTACATCCCGGTGCGGCTTGGCCGCTGGACTTAACAGTGCCCGGTGCAGCTCGGCTGCGGGGCTTAACATCGCCCGGTGCAGCTCGGCTGCGGGACTTTTCACCGCTGGTGCGGCTCGGCTGCGGGACTTAACATCGCCCGGTGCGGCTCGGCCGCGGGGCTTAACATCGCCCGGTGCAGCTCGGCTGCGGGGCTTTTCATCGCTGGTGCGGCTCGGCTGCGGACTCGACATCGCCCGGTGCGGCTCGACCACGGGACTTAGCTGCGCAAGGCTTGGTCGCGGGCCTTTCATCGCCCGGTTCGGCCGCGAGACGTTTCAGCGCCCGGTGCGGGGACTGTGTGGGTCGGTCGGGGACGAGCTGTCTGTCCGTGGGCGGGGGGAAGAGAGTGGAAGTTTTGTTGCCTCCATCACAGTGAGGGGGTGTTTGGAGTCACTGTGATGGACGTTTGTGTTGGGGTTATGTGTCTTGTGTTCTTTTTTTTTTTTTCTATGACTGCTATGTAGTTTCGTTCGGTACTTCGGTACCGAACGACAAATAAAGCTCTGTTATTATTATGAAGAACCCTACATATAATACACAAGATTCAAAAGGAAAGTACGCTCGCTGTCCTGATAAGCCTAGATGCGGAAAAGGCTTTCGATAGGGTTAATTGGGAATTCTTATATCAAACACTAGAAAGATTTGGCTTTACCGAAGATTCAATTGAAGTTATGAAAGCAGTTTGCCAGCAACCAACTGCAAGAGTAAAGCAGGGCCGTCTTAACGCATGGGCCTGATGGGCACATGCCCGGGGCCCCACGCGCATAGGGGCCCCATGCTGATCTGTGTATGTTAAGTGACTTGCAATAAATAAATACTACTTTAAAAATGCAGGTTCAATAAGCGCTTTTTTTCGCAACATTTTCGGTCTCTTTCGCAACAATTAGCTCCCTAAGTGCTTCTCACAGCGATCTGTAAGTGCTTTTCGCAACAATGTAGCACCCTAAGTCCATCGCTAAGTGCTTTTCGGTAAGTGCTTTTCGCCGGCACGACAGGGGGGGGGGGCTGGTAGGGAAAGGGGGGTGGGGGAGAGTAACGGTAGGGGCCCCAGTACACTGCTTTGCCCGGGGGCCCATAATGCTGTAAAAACGGCCCTGGAGTAAAGGTGAATGGGTCCTTAACTGAGGGATTTGTGTTGGGAAGAGGAACGAGACAGGGATGTTGTCTCAGCCCTACCCCGTTTGCTATATATATTGAACCATTGGCTCAAGCGATCCGTCAAGATAGGGAACTGAGGGGAGTAACTATAAGAGACAGAGAACATAAAATTGGCCTTTTTGCAGATGACGTAATGATGCATCTCACGGATGTAAACACCTCCTTTCCAAGGATGATGGGGATCATAGAGAAATTTAATTTCTATGCAGGATATAAATTGAATATTTCAAAAACTCAAATCCTCCTATTAAATTGTGCTCCTCCTGAAGAAATCAAGCAAAAGTATAATATTAAATGGGATTCAAAATCAATCAAATACCTAGGGATATATATAACAAAAAATATATCAATGTTGTATGGGGCCAATTATAATCACATCAACCAAAACATGAGAAAATATATAGAAAGATGGTCCACCCACCCAATGGATTTTAGTAGTAAGATAAAAATGGTGAAAAAGAATATTTTGCCAAGGCTATTGTACTTGTTTCAATCTCTGCCAATAGAGGTACCACTAAAACAATTCACAGAATGGGATAAATTAATATCTAGATTTATGTGGGGAGGAAAGAAGGCCAGAGTTTGATACTCCAGTTGCCAAAGGACAAAGGTGGAATGGCACTTCCAAATTTTAGGATATATTTCTAAGCAGCCCAACTTCGACCACTAATTAATTGGTTTGAGGATAGCTACATAGCTAGGTGGAAGGAGATTAAGACATATATCCCTGACTTCCACATCCAAACACTCTTGGGAGAAAAAGCGCCTCCTGGACATATCAGGAGTATAATCGATCCAATAACGATATTCACTTTAGAAACCTGGTTCACTCTTACCAGACAACTTAAATTGAATAAACGACAAAAAGTGTTAAGATGGATAGCTTTGGATAGTGAATTTAAACCAGGGATGTATGACTCAATATTTAAAGAGTGGATGAAAAAAGAAATGACTGCATTTTGTACTGTTACTGAAAATGGAGACCTAAGAAGTTTTCAAGATTTGAAGGACAGATTTGCACTTCGGAACCAAGACTTGTTTAGATACCTCCAACTGAGAGAATATTACAAGAAAAAAGTAAAAAGGGAGGCACCAGAAGAAAAGAATCCAGTGGTAGAAGTGATAGTCAATGCATATCATCAAAAAACATCAAGGATTATTTCTAAACTTTATCATAGTTTAATGGAATGTCAAGCTAAAACTACATTTTATGTAAAATTTAAGTGGGAAAAGGAATTGAACATCACAATCTCAGAAGAAGAATGGCATCATATGTGTGTAACACTATAGACATCCACTAATTCACAAAAATGGAGAGAATTTAATTGGAAAATTTTGATTTGTTTCTTTATTACGCTTAACATAAAAAGCAAGCAAATTCTAAGGCAACAAACATGCTGGAGGCAACGTGGCCACACAGACGCAAATCATGCATATATCTTCTGGAGTTGCCCAAAAATAGAACCATTTTGGGACAGAGTGAATTCAGTATTAAAGGAGGTATTAGGATAAATAGTCTCCAAGAAGTGTTCCATTTCATACCTGGGTAATATAACTACAGTGGTGCTGAAGGAAGATCATTACTTGGTTAAAATCTTACTTACAGCTGATAGAAAGGCCATTACAAGAAAATGGTTTGTAGCGGACACACCCAGACTTAGACAATGGTTAGACATAATACAGGAAATATTTGTGATGGAGAAAATGACATATTCTCTAAGAGTGAAAGAAGACAGGTTTAATAGAAAATGGGAAAAATGGATTAGGTATAGAAATGAAGACATAAACAATGTATAATTGTATTGACTATAATGTAAGTTATTGGAAAATGTTTTAATATGAAAATAGTTCTGTATACTGCATCATTAATTGTAAACTGAACTGTTTACACTGTTTACACTGAACTGCTGCACTGTTGTAAGTTTTGTTGTTATATGTGTGTTTTATTTGTGTATGCATAAAAGCAATAAAGATTAAAGTGAGATATATCTCAAACAAACCTAATAATAGGAGGATACTTTAACACTGTTCTGGATCCATATCTCGACAGATCATCCACCAAAAAGATCCCAAGAAACAATTCAAGTGAACTAAATACGTTCCTTAAAAATATGAATCTGTCAGACGTATGGCGGATCGAGAACCCTGCTGGTAAAGACAGTGTATGGAGGAACATCCTGCGGCGTGCTCTGCTGCGTACTCGGGGTTTGCCAGTGCGTACGGGGGTATTCGGGGATACGTGAGTGTATGGGAACATCCTGTGGCGTGCTCTGCCGTGTTACGGGGGTATTCGGGGCTACGTAAAGTGTATGGGAACATCCTGCAGCGTGCTCTGCTGCATACTCAGGGTTTGCTAGTGCGTACGGGGGTATTTGGAGATACTTGAGTGTATGGGAACATCCTGCAGCGTGCTCTGCTGCATACTCGGGGTTTGCTAGTGTGTACAGGGGTATTCGGGGATACGTGAGTGTATGGGAACATCCTGCAGCGTGCTCTGCTGCATACTTAGGGTTTGCAAGTGCATACGGGGTATTCGGAGATACTTGAGTGTATGTGTCTTATTTAGTAGTGCAATAAAATGCCTGGTGAATCAACCTCGGTTGTCTAAATCCGGTGATTTATTGAACACAACGGAGCAACAAAGTCAACCTCAATAAAATGAAAACTTATAAGGGAAAATGAACGATTTCGATCTCCTAAAAGACATCCAACCGACAGAGGTTGAAGAGGCGTTAAAGGAGATTAAAGGGGACAGCACTCCAGGATTGGACGGAACAAACAAGAAAGATCTGGAGATGACACCTTAATCCCCAAAGTATTCACACGGTGGCTCAAATCAGGTATCCCTGAAACATTCAAAACTAGCCGAACTATCTTCATACAAAAACCAGAGGATTCAGATCCATTAAAGACCAGACGCAACTGGAGGCTAATTACTGTCGGCCCAATGCTCTTCATGTTATTTATAAAGATCATAGCTAAAAGATTGAGCAAACAATTGAAATTTGTCCAAGACAGAAGGGTTTTTTGACAGCAACCCCAAGATGTAATTAAAATATCACAATACTTTAAAAATATCATGAAGGGGGCCAAGAAGACAAACAAAGAACTGGCGCTGGTCTTTATTGATTTGGCCAATGCATTCGATTCTGTTGGACACAAATTGCTTATTAAGTCACCAGAGAGGATGCGATTGTTGTGATAGTTTATAGATCTTATTAAAGATCTAGGTACGGAAACAACAACTGTGGTCGAAGCCGACAAAGAAAGAACGAAGCCCATCTTTGTAACAAGAGGATCCGATATCTCCGATCCACTTCAATATCGCCATGGACTCTCTGATTTGCACACTCCAGAAAAAAGGTCAAGTGCGGCTCTAGCCTTCACGAAAGAATATCGCAATCCTTAGTGATTCATATAAAGGGATGAATGAAAACTCAAAAATTCTGCAAACATTCTGCCAGGGTGCGGGCCTGGAGATTAATGTGAGGAAGACCAAAGGCTTCCACATGGTCAGTAAGAGGAAGACGTTAAAAAAAAGGTCAATAAACACGGACTCAATCGAATATATAAACCCAGGGAAGATTGGTTTGATAACCTTAAAAACACCGTGGCTAAAACCGTTGCAAAATATTGAGATCCTCAGGACTCACATGGTCCCGAGACTGTACTTCCACCTTCATGGAAGCATCTCAGAACTGTCTCGAAGATCTAGACAGTCTAATAAAGAAGAGGGTTAAAGATATTCTCTTCCTACCGTGTGAGGTCATGGCTGGTATCCCATATGCACGGACCCAAGATGGAGGATTCAGCATTCCAAGGCTGGAAGTGCAAATACCATTAGCCATCATAAGGAAAAGATTAGCCATGATCACATTGAATGATGGTGCTGGCTCGAAGGGCCGAATGGCCTACTCCTGCACCTATTGTCTATTGACGAGATCTTCAAAGCATCACTCCAAATGGTTGGAAAAGATAACACCACCCAGGTCTGACAACTTAAATCACTGGAGGTTCTGAAGGAGGTGGAAGGATTCCAGGATGAAAATACCGCACCTGGAAGAAAGGAAGAAGCCCCAGAGAGCAGCCATTTGGACATTACATTCAATGATGAAGGGTGGCGCAAACCACCCAACATTTATTGGAACAGGAGGAGCACGGAGTTCCAGAAATGGGTTAACCTGTGCTGTGGAATAAAAGACTTCCATAAGGATAAGATGTCCGACTCATAGAATATCTTCAAAAATGCCTGCAAGCGGGATATGAAGGTTCGTGGCATCAACACTGACAACCGGGAGGCTGTGGCAGAGGATCGCTCCACATGGCGTGAGATTGCCCAGGAAGGCCTTTGGAGGGCGGATGTGGACAGGAACTTGCGTGCTGCAGAGAGGAGGGCTAGCGGCAAGAAACGAGCTTCTACAACTCCAACGGCCTCTTTTATCTGTTGCCATTGCGGCAAAGACCGTCACTTGAGAATTGGGCTGATCAGCCACAGCAGTCTTTGGCAACGTGTGCAAAGACGCTGGACACCTCACCGTGGCGCAGAATCATGGTCTTTCGAGACTGAGAGGTGCCAATGAAGATAATACACTGCATACAGAAAGTATTCAGATCCCTTCACTTTTTTTTATCATCAATCTACACACAATACCCCAGAATGAAGACGCGAAAACAGGTGTTTAGAAATTTTTGCAAAGTAATTAAAAAGAAATCGCTGAAATATCACATTTACATAAGTATTCAGACCCTTTGCTAATACAATCAAAATTGGGCTCAGGTTCATCCTGTTTCCATTGATTATCCTTGAGATGTTTCTGCAACTTGATTGGAGTCCACCAGTGGCAAATTAAATGGATTGGATATAATTTGGAAAGGCACACACCTGGTCCATGAAGACAAAGGAATTGTCTGTAGACCTCCGAGACAGGATTGTGTCGAGCCACAGATCTGGGGAAGGGTATAAAACAATTTCTGCAACATTGCAGGTCCCGAAGAGCACAATGGCCTCTGTCATTCTTAAATGGAAGAACTTTGTAACCAACCGGACTCTTCATAGAGCTGGCCGCACAGCCAAACTGAGCAATCGGGGGAGTGGGGCTTAGTCAGGGAGGTGACCAAGAACACGATGATCACTCTGACAGCGCTCCAGAGTTCCTCTGTGAAGATGGGAGAACCTTCCAGAAGGACAACTATATCTGCAGCACTCCACCAATCAGGCCTTTATGGTAGAGGGGCCAGACGGAAGGCACCCCTCAGGAAAAGGCACACAACAGCCCGCTTGGAGATTGCCAAAAGGCACCTACAGGACTCTCAGACCATGAGAAAAAAAAAATTCTGGTCTGATGAAACCAAGGTTGAACTCTTCGGCCTGAATGCCAAGCTGGAAGAAACCAGGCACGGCTCATCACCTGGCCAATATCATACCTACGGTGAGGTATGGTGGTGGCAGCATCATGCTGTGGGGATGTTTTTCAGCGGCAGGAACTGGGAGACTAGTCAGGATTGAGGGAAAGATGAACGGAGCAAAGTAAAGAAAGATCTTTGATGAAAACCTGCTCCAGAGTGGGTGGAGGTTCACCTTCCAACAGGACAATGACCCGAAGCATACAGCCAAGACAACGCAGGAGTGGCTTCGTGACAAGTCTGTGAATGTCCTTGAGTGGCCCAGTCAGAGCCCGGACTTGAACCCAATCGAACATCTCTGGAGGGACCTGAAAATAGCTGTGCATCGATGCTCCCCATCCAACCTGACAGAGCGTGAGAGGGTCTGCAGAGAAGACTGGGAGAAATTACCCAAATACAGGACTGCCAAGCTTGTCACGTCATACCCAAAAAGACTTGAGGCTGTCATCGCTGCCAAAGGTGCCTCAACAAAGTACTGAGTAAAGGGTGTGAATACTTACGTAAATGTGATATTTCAGGGTTTTTTTAATTACTTTGCAAAAAATTCTAAACACCTGTTTTCAGTGTTTTCTTATGGGGTATTGTGAGTAGATTGATGATTAAAAAAATAAATTTAATCCATTTAAAAATAAGGCTGTAACATAACAAAATGTGGAAAACGTGAAGGTGTCTGAATACTTTCTGAATGTACTGTATATAACAACGGACGGAAATCACACCAGAACATTACCGGTCTCTTGCTTAGATGCAATCTGTATCCAACAAGATACACCACAAGCCATGAAAGTGCTCAAGCCATTACAACGTGCAGCAGGTGCGAAGAGTCCAGAGAAACACTGGCACATGTCTCCGGTAGGTGCACCAGTGTGAAAAACGCCAGAATAAAAAGACACAGTAAAATAGTGGGGTGTCCTAAAGAAAAAGTGAACAAATATGGTTGGTCTACCATTGTTGAGCAACACCTACGATCTGATGATGGTTCACTCTGGAAGCCAGATTTAATATTTGTGAAAGACCAGTCGGTTGCCGTAGTTGATGTCACCATCAGGCTCGAAAACAACCAATCTCTCACCAAGGCCGGTCAAGAAAAGAGTCAGAAATACCAACATCTGACTGAGCAAATAAGAATAGAGTCAAAAGGATGGGATGTGGAGTACTTTGGTTTCATCACAGGAGACAGAAGGCTGCGATTTTGGAGAACAAGAGGTTAGTTTATTGTCACGTGTACCGAGGTACACTGAAAAGCTTTTGTTTCAACTCCATTACTGATTCAATATCAAGATCGAAATAAGACTACAAGAATCAGTCAATAGATCGATATATGCAAGAGTCACAGTGACCACCAATACTGAGCCCAGACCACTGGCATAGTAGTGTAGGGGGATACATGGGGAAGGCAAACTATAAAATTTGTCTCTTCCGTACGGAGAGGCGACCTTTTTTCTGGGTCGTGTCTCCATTCACGCTGCAGCCTACCATCGGCCAAACACCTGGACCTGGCGGCCTCCAGCTGGAACTACCTGGGGCCCTGGTTCGCACCACCTGTGGAACTTGCTGTGTTCGGAGGCTGTGGTGGCGCTGCGAGTGCGACTGCGACTCGCCTTCGGAGGCTTCGGCCGCGGGCCCTGTGGACGTCGGAAGCTCGCAGGTCCCTGGGTGGGGGCCGACTCCGGGAGCTCCGGCAGCGTCTTCGTCCACCCCGAATCACGGGGCTTGGGTCGACCCGCTGTGGACCTTTCACCGTCCGGCACGGCCTGGAATAGGCTGCGAGATTTTCCACCGCCCGGCGGGGGCTTCAATGTCGGGAGCCCCGACGTGGCAATTTCGACTGCCTGACCGCGGGACAAGACAGCAGGGAAAAGAAAGACATTCTGGCCTTCCATCACAGTGAGGAGGTGACTAGAGGAGACTCACTGGGATGGATGTTTTTTGTTTTATGTTGGTTTTTGTGATTGTGTGTTTTATTGCTCTCTTTTTTATTGCCTCCCATGGTTGACTGTGGGTAACGTAATTTTGTCCAAAAACATGTTCTTGGATGACAATAAAGGCGATTCTATTCTATTCTATAATGAGGCACGTTAAACCTTAGAAAGTGCACAAAGATAGACCCAAAATGCTGGATTGCACGAAGTAATCAATATTTGTCCAACACATAAATGGTTTAGGGCAGGTTTATCTCCTACATCAACAGCTGTGTGGCGAATGTCACAGTGGGAAAGAAAATAAAGATGATTCCAAACCGGAAACTGTGGATGAACAAAGAGGTACAAAATCTTTTGAGAGCACGCAATAATGCCTTTAAATCCGGTGACACTTCATCATACAGTGCTGCCAGGTCAAACCTGAGAAAAGGCATAACAAGGGCTAAAGACCTCCACAGGCAATGTGTGGAAGACCATTTCGACAACACTGACACTAGAAGCATTTGGCAAGGCATCAGGGATATCACTGATTACAAGAGCAACCCTGCCTGCCCCCAGAGTGATGTCACACTGGCCAATGACCTCAACACTCTCTTTGCTCACTTTGAAACCGGCAACAACACCATGAGTGGAAAACATTCGGCCATGGAGGATGAACAGGTTCTCACACTGAGCATACACGATGTACTTTTGGTGGCGGCGCTGCCCCTGCAGCTGCGGCTTGCCAGCAGTCTGTTTGTCTTTCTTCTTTCTTTGTCTATTTGTTAACGTTAGATGCACTTAATAGCCTATTTTTAGCTGTGTATTATGTGCGGGTTGGTGGGAGAAACCTTTTTTTAAAATCTCTTCCTCAATGGAGATGCGACTCTTTTCCTTGTTGTATCTCCGTTCACGCTATGGACTAACATCGTGGAGATCGCGGCCTCCAACCTTGAAGGCTCCGGCCGCAGGGCCTGGACTTACCATCTCTGAGCTGGCTGACTTTCGGAGGATGTGGTTGCGCCATGATTGTGGCTGCGACTCTCCCTTCGGAGGCTTCGGCCGCGGGCTCTGTGGACCGTAACATCAGGAGCTCGCAGGTCCCTGGCTGGCGACCGGCTTTCAGGAGCTCCAGCCGCAGCAGCTTCGACCGCCCCGAATTGCAAGGCTCGATCGGCCCGTTCGCAGGACCTTCATCGCCCTGCGTGGTTCGGCTGCGGGATCTTCCATCGCCCGGCAGGGGGCTTCAATAATCGTGAGCCTCGATCGCCTCGACGCAGCAGTTTGACTGCCTGACCGCGAGAGAACAACAAAGGAGATAAGATGTTTTTTGCCTTCTATCACAGTGAGGAGGTGCTTGGAGGAGTCACTGTGATGGTTGTTTATGTTAAACTTATGTAATTGTGTGTTTTGTGCTCTTTAGTGCCTAAAATGGCGGCGCGTGCAGACGCAGCGGCCCCACGCTCTCTCGATTTTTCGAGTGTTTTTAATGTTTTCTCGTCAAGTTCGTCAAGTTTGTTAAGTTCACTTCAACAACTCCGGACCGACAGTACAGTCAGCAGTAGACAGTATAGTCGTGAGTTCTTGCTGGACAAGAAAACAACAACATCAACAACACTGGACGTTACGCTTGCAGAGGAACTTAGCGGCCTCAGAATACTCTGCCTGACCTCGGCCTCGAGTGCTGCCCCCCGGCTGGAAAGGAGACGCCGCAGGCGGTGTGAGAGGAAGCAGAAGAGGGGTAAGTGCGGAGGTATCCGAGCTAGGCTAGCGGCTAGCCCACACAGACCGGCTATTCCGAGCATGCTAATGGCTAATGTACGCTCACTGGACAATAAAATGGACACTATAAGACTTCTCCGGTCGACCCAGCGTGAGGTGAGGGAATGCTGTGTTTACGTTTTCACGGAAACATGGCTGAATGACAACATCCCGGACTCCGCTGTTCAGCTCGACCGGCTAACATGCTACCGATCGGACAGAGCTACGGTTAGCGGGGGAAGACTCGCGGCGGCGGTGTGATTGTTTACATCAGTGATGCTTGGTGTCGGGTTGCTGTGTTGGTCTACAAACACTGTTCACCGCTGGCGGAGTTTATGTTTGTGAAGTGCCGTCCTTTCTACCTCCCGAGGGAGCTAACAGCTATCCTGTTAGTCGCTGTTTACATCCCTCCCAGTTCCAACAACAAGGACAGAGAGGAGGCACTCTGTGAACTGTACCGGGCCATCTCTGAGCAGCAGACAGCACACCCAGATGGCTTTCTCATCGTAGCTGGGGGCTTCAACCATGCTAACCTAAAACCTGTCATGCCTAAAATGTACCAGCATGTTGATTTCCCAACACGAGAAAACAACACCTTGGACCAGTGGTTCCCAACCTGTGGGTCGCGACCCCAAACGGGGTCGCGACACCAATGCCATGGGGTCGTTAAATGATTTTGAGCTGATATGAATATTATATAAAACACGGTGAAATGCATATTAAGATAGTTATATAAATTCATACTATGAAACTAAATGTAACAGTTCCCTAAGTCACTCAACACAACGTGTTGTCACTCAAGCCAGTATTGAACATGTTTGGTTTCTGTTTTGTCTTGGTCGCGCCACCGCTGTCGCTCCTCCCACTTACCTAGTGTTGTACGCGCGCTTGCAGTGACACGTAGTTAGTTTTGTTCGAGTGATTCTTAACCCTTTAAAAATGAGTGTAAGAAAGAGAAAGTACAGTGATGATTTCTTGAAATGGGGATTCACTGACATAGTTAATGCAGGTGTGGAAAGACCACAGTGTGTAGTATGTTTGGAAGTTCTTGCTCATGAGTCTATGAAACCAGCTAAACTTCAAAGACATCTCGAAACTAAGCACCCTGATTTGAAAGATAAAAGTATTGACTTTTTTAAAGCAAAAGTTGTTGGTGTCAAAAGCCGCCGGCTTGATAGCAGTGGATTATTTCAAAACAAAAATGTAGCCGCCATTGAAGCTTCATACACGGTTGCATTAAGAATAGCACGTGCTAAAAAGCCACACACAATAGCTGAGAATCTTATTTTTCCATGCACCAAAGATATTGTACGTCTCATGATCGGTCCTGAAGCGGTAAATAAATTATCGCTTCTATCCGTGTCAAACAATACGGTAAAACGAAGGATAACAGATATGTCCGAGGATATTTTATGCCAAATTATTCAAGAATTAAAAGAAACTCCAACTGGGCTGTTCAGCATACAGCTTGATGAAACTACTGATGTGACAAACTTTGCACAACTTCTTGTGTATGTTCGTTATTATAAAAATGAAAAAATTAAAGAAGAATTCTTGTGTTGTAAGCCTCTGCAAACTTCAACTACTGCTGCTGATATTTTTGATTTAATTGATGATTTCTTTAATGAACATTCAATTGAATGGAAGAAATTATGCGGAGTTTGTACTGACGGGGCACCTGCAATGCTCGGCTGTAAGTCTGGCTTCCAATCGTTGGTTAAAAAAGTGACTCCAGAAGTAATTGGGACTCACTGCATGATTCATCGACAAGTATTAGCTACCAAGACGTT
>NC_135971.1:34435023-34583023 GCF_053455715.1 Rhinoraja longicauda
CCGGTCGAGGAGGGTGATCCACGACTAGTGTCCTCTGGGCCGGAGGTTGCCCTTTCGTCCCAGGGGCCTTCTGAGGGTGATATCTCACCTGATGTTGGGGTTGGCTGCCCTGGGAATGTGTCCCCTAGGATGGAGGACGAGCAGAGACAACCCGAAGGGGGGGGGGTCTCGGCTGTAGGGGTAGTTTCCCAGCCTGTGCATCTCATTAGAGCTACGAGAGTGACTGATGGGTGTGCTGCCCCACAGGCTGAGGAAGTAGGGGAGAGTCCAGAAACACCGGCTCCTTCAGTGGGCCCCAGTGAGGGTACTCCCCTGGTGGTGGAGGATGGAGACCCTCTGGGTGATGCTGGGGGAGTGGGTTCCCTGGATGCGGAAGGGGACGGGGCTGTTGCGGGTCGTGTCTCTCAGTCGGATTCCGGGGGTGAAGGTGGACCGCGGGCCCTGGGGGCGCCCTGTTTTTGTTCTTCCCCAGGCCCAGTTGTAGAGGGCGGGGAGAGTGTGCAGGAGCCTGGCCATACACTGGCCGGCTCACCGCTGTTGGAGGCGTCAGGACTCTCCCTCGACATTGATCCCGGGGGTGGGATCATGCCGGAGGGGGGGAGGGTGTTGGAGCCAGCTTCACCCAGTGAAGAGAGCGAGCTGGCAGCCAGTGGCAGTCTGCCAAATCTGGGCCATGACCTTGAGTGCAGGGAGAGGGAAGATGTTGCTTCAGGTGTCAGTGGGTTGGCAGAATGCCAGGACTCCAGTGCTGTGGCTCGAGCAGCCGGCATCTTTGAGATTCGAGAGTTTTTGAATGAACATCATCGCAGTAGGAGCAAAGTCCGGCTAGCTGCCGAACGGTGGCCAGACCTGGAGGGAACTATCCGGACACTTAGTGCTATCCTTAACAGTAAGGATAATGCTCTAGGTGCTTGTGATAAGCGCCAATTCGGGGAGTTTTTGAAGCTCCTAAAAGAGAGGGGCTTCACTCCCACAAGGAGTGGGAGGAATAAGCCTAGTGTGCCTTCAAGTTCACAGTAGTTAGCCTAAATATAAACGGTGGAAGGGGGACCTTCGTAGATTTCACCATCTATCGGTCCTCAGAGACGGGAAGTATGCAGTGAGCTTTCTGCAAGAGACGCACACTGTTGTTAGTGATGAGCCCACCTGGGTCCTGGAGTGGGAGGGGTCTACATGAGCCACCTCAGTACAAAGTCAAGTGGGGTGGCTTTCATGTTGGCCCCGACTTTCCAGCCAGAGATTGTGAAGGTGCAGGAAGTTGTGCCAGGCCGTTTGCTCTATCTGGCCGTGATCCTGGATGGCGTGCCGTTACATTTCATTAACGTGTATGCCCCCAGCACCGGCACGATGCAGGCGCGGTTACTTCAGGAGGTGACTGCTCTGCTGAGCACCATCGATTGCGGAGAGTGTGTCTTCCTTGGGGGGGGATTTCAATTGTACCCTTGAGGCGCGAGATAGCTCTGGTATTCAGTGTGCCCCTGCAGTGGCGAAGAAGTTGAGAGGTATGATCAAATCTTTCGAGCTGGTTGATGCGTGGCGGAATCTCCAAACTGATTCCAACGCGTTTTCGCGGAGGTCTGAGGGGGGTGGTTCCCGTATCGACCGTGTGTACATCTCCAGAGCGTATGTCTCCCGGGTCTCGGCGGCCTCTATGCGGACGGTGCCGTGTTTGGACCACTGCCTGGTGCGAGTGGACTTTATTCTAGCGCGCACATGGCCTGGGTCCGCGTACTGGCACTTTAATAACCAGCTGCTGGAGGATCGCCGATTCCGGGAGTCTTTCAGGCGGTTCTGGGTGAAGTGGAGAGAGAGGCAGAGGGGCTTCCCTTCCCTTAAGCAGTGGTGGATGTGGGGAAAGCTTACATCCGTCTTTTCTGTCAGGACTACACGGGAGGTTCGACCAGAAGGCGGGACGCGGCGGTCGAGCGACTCGAGAAGGAGTTGCTCGACGCAGAGTCTCGCTTGGGTCGGGTCGGTGAGGACTCCTGTGAGTGGGGAGAGTTTCAGGAGAGGAAGGAAGCGCTGAGGAACCTGCAGCTTGAGCGGTCCCGAGGTGCTTAAGTGAGGTCGCGAGTCCAGATGCTGCACGATCTGGACCGGGCTTCACCTTTCTTTCTCTCTCTGGAGAAAGGGTGAGGAGCCCGCAAACAGCTCGTCGAGCTGCTCGCGGACGATGGCTCCTCGGTCACAGACCCAAAGGGGATTAGTGCGTTAGTTCGGTCCTTTTATGGAATGCTGTTCTCCGCGGAAGGGTTCAGCGGAGAGGCTCAGCGGGTTCTGTGGGAGGGGCTACCGACAAAAGATAGAGGGGTGTTTGAACAGCTTGATGACCCCTTATCATTGGAGGAGGTGACTGGTGCCCTGCACCAGCTCAGAAGGGGTAAGTCCCCTGGGCTGGATGGGCTGACGGTTGAGTTTGTTAGAGCATTCTGGGATGTCCTGGGGGTGACTACATGAATGTTCTGGGGGAGAGCCTGGCGACCGGGGAGATGTCCCTCTCGTGGCGCAGGGCAGTCGTTGTCCTGCTACCCAAGAAGGGCGAACTCCGCCTGTTGAAGAACTGGCGCCCAGTCTCTCTCCTCTGTACAGAGTATAACGTTTTTGCACGGGCGATGGCAAATCGCCTGGGCTCCGTACTATCCCAAATGATCCACCCTGACCAGTCCTATACAGTCAATGGTCGGTCCATCCAAGATAACATCCATTTGGTTAGGGACCTGATCCATCTGGCCCAGGGCACTGGTCACTCAGCTGCTTTTCTATCCCTGGATCAGGAGAAGGCTTTTGACAGGGTGGACCATGATTACCTCTTCGGGACACTGCAAGCGTTCGGTTTTGGACCGCATTTTCTGGCCCGGGTCCAGCTTATGTACACCGCAGCAGAGTGTCTCGTGAAGATTAACGGTACATTGTTGGCTCCCATTCGCTTTGGGATGGGGGTACGCCAGGGGTGCCCCATGTCTGGGCAGTTGTACTCGGTCTGTGTGGAGCCATTCCTGTGTCTTCTTAGGAGGCGGTTGGCAGGCCTGGTTCTACCAGGACCGGGGGTGGAGGTGGTTCTCTCGGCCTATGCCGATGACATTCTTCTTACGTTTACTGATCCTGTTGACCTGCGGAGGATGCGCGAATGCCAGCAGGTGTTCTCAGCTGCTTCGTCCGCTAGGATCAACTGGAGTAAGTGCTCCGGACTTTTAGTGGGCCAGTGGCAGGTGGACTCCCTGCCGGAGGAGATGAAGGATTATACGTGAAGCACCACGCACCTCCTCTACCTGGGGATCTACCTGAGTCCCACTGAGGATGCTTGGCCGGCGAACTGGCAGGAGCTAGAGACGAAAGTCGTCGCCAGGCTGGGACGCTGGTCAGGCTTGCTTAGGGTTATTTCTTTCCAGGGTAGGGTGCTGGTCATAAACCAGCTGGTGGCCTCAATGTTATGGTACCGGCTGGCCACTCTTGTCCCGCCCTCTACCTTTGTAAATGCTGTACAGAAGAGGTTAGTGGATTTATTTTGGGGAGGGAGGAAACACTGGTTCTCAGCAGCAGTCCTGAGTCTCCCGCTAGAGGAGGGTGGCCAGTCCTTGGTATGCGTGCGTACCCAGGTGGCAGCTCTCCGTCTAAGGACTCTGCGGAGGTACGTGTACACGGAGCACCCTCCCAGGTGGAACACTCTGGCCACGTATTGTTTCCGCCAGGGCCAGTGCCTAAGGGGGGTTTGTAGCAGGCCACAGCCATACCCGGCTCACAGGCTCAGTGCCAGCAGCAGGCCGCAGCCATACTCGGCGCTGGGCCCATAGTCCCCACGAGGCAGAGTCCCACAGCGCGTGGTCTTACTCCGCTGGGTCCTACTGCCCACCCCCTCCTACAGGGAACCTCAGCAGGGGTTCCACTGGGTCTCCCCCTTCCCCCTCTAGCCAGGCGACCCTCGCTACTCCCCACCCATACATAGGTCCTTCTGCCGCCCTCTGCCCCCCCACCATACATCCCCTCCAACTCCGCCTGCTCCCCTGCCCTCATCCGACCCCAACCCCCACACTTGCCGGGTGTTCACCATCCCCCCTGACCTCCCCCTTTCAGACACCGAACGGTCTGTCCTCCGCAGAGGCCGCACCTTTGTTCCCCTCCGCCCCCACATCAACGAGTTCCGGGTCCGCCATGACGTGGAGCTTTAAACATGACGTGGAGCCTCCGCCTGCGAGCCTTTTTCCATGAGGAGTCCTCACCCCCCAGTGATGACCCCTTCTCCCGTCTCCCGTCTTGGACCCCACCGGTTGGCCAACTATCGTCACTGGAACTTTTCATCTCCAACTGCCGGCGTGACATAAACCGCCTCAAATTCTCCACTCCCCTGACTCACTCTAACCTCTCCCCTCCTGAACGTGTAGCACTCCACTCACTCTGCAACAACCCTGACTTGGTCATCAAACCCGCTGACAAGGGAGGTGCTGTGGTAGTCTGGTGTTCTGACCTCTACCGGACCGAGACCAGACGACAACTCTCAGACACCTCCTCCTACTTATCCTTAGACCATGACCCCACCGACGTGCACCAGGCCTTAATCATCAACACCATCACTGACCTCACCAATTCTGGCATTCTGCCCTCTAATGCCCCCAACCTTATCATTCCCCAGCCCCATAAACAGAACTGTCCTGGCAGACCCATTGTTTCTGCCTGTTCATGTCCTACTGAACTTTCGCTACCTCGACTACATCCTATCCCCCCTGGTCAAATCCCTCCCCACCTATGTCCAAGACACCTCACATGATCTTCCGGTTTCCAGGCCCCCACTCCCTCATCTTTACTATGGATGTCCAGTCATTCAACATCTCCATCCCCCACAAGGATGGTGTTGAACCCCTCCGTTTCTTCCTTGATCGTAGAACCAGCCATTCCCCATCTACTAACACTCTCCTCCGCCTAGCAGAGCTGGTTCTTACCTTTAACAACTTCTCCTTTGACTCCTCCCACTTCCTCCAAACCAGAGGCGTAGCTATGGGCAATCGCATGGGCCCTAGCTATGCCTGCCGCTTTGTCGGGTACGTCGAACAATCCCTGTTCCAGATGTACACCAGCCCCATCCCCGAACTCTACCTTTCTTGTACCCATGCAGAATTCACTGACTTCATACATTTCACAACCGATTTCCATCCTGCTCTTAAATATACTTGGACTATCGCCAACATCTCCCTACAGTTTCTGGATCTCACCATCTCCATCACAGGAGACAGACTAGTGACTGACATCTACTACAAACCCACTGACTCCCACAGCTACCTGGACTACACTTCTTCCCACACTGTCTACTGCAAAAAGTCTATCCCCTACTCCCAATTCCTCCATCTACGCCGCATCTGCGCCCAGGATGAGGGGTTTCACACTAGGGCATCAGAGATGTCCTCATTCTTCAGGAAACGGGGTTACCCCTCTTCCATTGTAGATGAGGCTCTAACTAGGGCCTCCTCTATATCCCGCAGCTCCACTCTTGCTCTCCCCCCCCCCCCCATTCGTAACAAGGACAGAATCCCCTTGTCCTCACCTTCCACCCCATCAAATCATCCTCCAACATTTCCGTCACCTCCAAAGGGACCCCACTACCGGCCACATCTTCCCATCCCCTACCCTTTCTGCGTTCCGCAGAGACCGTTCCCTCCGTAACTCCCTGGTCCACTCGTCCCTTCCCACCCAAACCACTTTCACCTGCAACCGCAGGAGATGCAACACCTGTCCCTTTAACTCCCCCCTCGACTCCATCCAAGGACCCAAACAGTCATTCCAGGTAAGACAGAGGTTCACCTGCACCTCCTCCAACCTCATCTATTGTATCCGCTGCTCTAGATGTCAACTTCTCCTTATCGGCGAGACCAAACGCAGGCTCGACGATCATTTCGCTCAACACCTTCGCTCAGTCCGCGTTAACCAACCTGATCTCCCGTATCACAAAATGCTGGAGTTACTCAGCAGGTCAGGCAGCATCGAGGAGAGAGGGAATGGGTGACGTTTCGAGTCGAGACCCATCTTCAAACCTGATCTCCCGGTGGCTGAGCACTTCAACTCCCCCTCCAACTCCCAGTCTGACCTTTCTGTTATCGGCCTCCTCCAGTGCCATAGTGAGGCCCACCGGAAATTGGAGGAACAGCACCTCATATTTCGCTTGGGCAGCCTTCAGCCCAGCGGTATGAACATTGACCTCCAACTTTAGATAGTTCCTCTGTCCTTCTCTTCCCCTCCCCCTTCCTAGTTCTCCCACTGTCTTCCTGTCTCTACCTATATCTTTTCTTTGTCCTGCCCCCCTGTCATCAGTACCATTCCGAACGCATCTTACGCGCATGCACGCTAGCATCCCTGCCGGCCTGGAACATAACGGGTGCGCATTTACGCGATAGATTGGAAACACCGTCTAATGGTGGAGGTAACGCAGGATTTGCACGACACACGCTCTGAAAGGCTACAGCCATCTTTTCTAAGTTACGATGATGTTTAAAGCTCAAAGTTAATCGGTAACCTCCTGTTACATTACATTCAGCATCGTGATTATTGTTCCGGGCAATACATAACACAGATGATACAAAAGCTTGAAAGCACGCACCACCAGACTCAGGAACAGCTTCTTTCCCTCAGTTATCAGACTTCTGAACAATTCTCCCACTAGCTGGAGTGTAGTCCCAATGTTCCAACCTACCTCATTGCAGTCACAGGACTTTTTCTGTGGAACTGTAATGCTAAAATGCTGGAAACTATATTCTGCACTCTGGTATTATTTTCTCTTTACTTTACCTTTTGTAATTGTGTACGGCTCGATTGTATTCATGGATATTCATGCAAACAAAAGCGTTTCACCGTATCTCAGTAGACATGACAACACTGAACCAAACCAAACCAAACATCAGCAACCTTTTGAAAGAAGCCATGGGTGTGCATTGAAAAATTATCTGGGATTATTCACTCTGCTTACTGCAGCTGTCTTGCTGGGTAAATTGAAAAGGTTTCACGACTGAAAGGGTTAAGTGTGAGTGCAATGGAGCATGTCCAAGCATGTCTTAACACCAGGGGCTTTGTTTCAAGGACATTGATGGTGACAGAGGAATGTGACCTCCCCCCTCTATATAAATAAGCAAGGTTTTGGATCTGATCTTTGGTGTGGGACCACGAGACAGTGAGTTTGCCTCTGGCCATACTCAGGTTTGCTACCCCACACCCGCAAATGTGATTAAAAAAGCATTGTTTTATTCTTAAGGTGTGTAAGGTTTGTTGTCTGAAAGCACGGATTAAACTTTAACAAAATTGCAAAACCTACATTTTCATTCACTGGTGGTAGGGTCATATTATTTGTCCTAGCACATTTCTCGAATACTTGTACATGTACTTTTCCAGTAGTGGTCATTTAGTTTGTTAATTGAAATGTGTCTGGTGACATGGATAATGGTTCACAAAGTTAAGCATCTAACCAGATTATCCTTCTCAATGATGGCGATCTCACTGGTATTATGCACTCTGCTACAAAATTACTTCTGTCACAAACTGTCTTACAATGTATATTGATTTTGTATTTAAACCATGATGTTAGATTTCAGATCCCTTCCATATAATGCAATGTTTGATTGTTCTGGAGGCAGTGAACTAAGTGAACTCGTGCCATGTTGGGGTATTGTGTGCATCACATCTAACCATTTCACTTTCAATTTTTCCATTATCTTTCAGGCTCGGTTCAACCTGTAATCATGTGGCTGCTATTCTCTTCAAACTTAATTATGCTTATCAAAGAGGATGGACATCTAAAGCGACCATGTACATAGAACCGGGTGCGACCGTGAATGAAATACTAGAAGGTAAATGCATTGTGATATGGACTGGTGGAAGACTAACTACAGAAAAGGAGGAACATGCATGTAGTTTATCAATACAAATATTTTCTGTTTTGAAGATTAATGCTCTTTCAAAGTACTTATGAAGATGGTTCAAATATTTGTTTAACTTTGTTTAACCAGGTAGAGAACTTGATATTTTGTTGTTTCATTCTTGTTTCATTATCCTGGAAAGAAATCCAAATATTCTGATTACTATTCCAGTCCCATTTTTTTCTCGTGTAATGTTATATTGTTGACGTCAACATCAAGGTATTGGAAGTTTGAGAAATGTTTGTACATGTATGTATGTTGCTGTAGTTTGTAAATTGATGGTAACAATGTTATTGTTTAAGTGCTATTGTCTTCTTTTACACACAGGGCCTCAGGAAAAGATTAACCCTCCGTTGCAACAGTTGTTTCAGCCAACAAGGAAATCTGCACCCCCACTTATTGCTGGAATTATCAAAGTTCTATTTACAACAGTGACAAAGTCAAGTGTTGCTCAGTACTTGAAATCAAAGCCTCCGCCCGAGTATGCTATTCACAAGCACTTCAATCTCACGGGCACCATTGAAGTGGAGACATCTGAACAGAATCCGCTATCGCCACCAAAACTGGCTGCAGAGTGTACCTCTGTTGATGAGTTCTCACACAAGCTGACTGCGTACACTCAGGAAGAAGCAGTATTGCTCCAAGAATCTACAATCGGCCAAAGCAATAACCCTATGTGGCACGAACAACGTAAAGGACGCATCACAGGGTCAAATATTCATGGGGTCTTGACGAGGATGAGGACTTTCCAAAAGAGTGATCAAACCGACCTCGACACAAGCGGGCTTGTAAAGCGTGTCATGGTCTACGACAAGCCGAGTGAACACTTACCTGCACTAGTGCACTAGGAAGGCAGCACGAAGATGAAGCTAGAGACATGTTTGTGCCAGCAATAACTGAACTAGGACATGAAGATGTAACAGTCGGAGAATGTGGGCTGGTTATCTGTGGAGACAAACCCCTCATGAACCAAAAATACACCCAGCGAATAGTTTTGAAAGCAGTATTTTCTTACTTCAAAGAAGCAAAATTGTAAAATATGTATGAAACGCAGGTCAAAACAATTATCAATCATAATGTTTTCACACAGTAGCTCAGCTGGCGACAATGTTTGTACCTGGACAAACTCACGCAAGCGCAGTTGTAATACCAAACTCGCTTATCGTAGATACTGTCGATGGTTGTGAAAAATTGCAGCAGGATCTTGATCGGTTGGCCAGGTGGCTGAGGAATAGTTGATGGAATTTAATACATAGATATGGAAGGTGCTGCATTATGGGAAGTCTAACATGGGCAGGACCTACACGGTGAACGGTAGGGCTCCAGGGAGTGTCATAGTGCAGAGGGATCGAGGAGTGCAGGTACATAGTTCCTTGAAAGTGTCATCACTGGAATATCGGGTGGTCAAAAAGGCTTTTGACACATTGGTCAGCGTATTGTGTATAGAAGTTGGGAGTTGGGAGGTCATGTTGCAGTTGTGTAAGAGGTTAGTGAAACTGCATTTAGAGTATCATGTTCAATTTTGGGCACCATGTTATAGGAAAGATGTTGTCAAGCTGGAAAGGGTGCAGAGAAGATTTAGGAGGGTGTTGCCAGGATTCAAGAGCCTGTGTTGTGGGGAGAGGTTGAGCAGGTTAGCACTCTACTCCTTGGAGCACAAGAGGATGAGGAGTGATCTTATAGAGGTGTAGAAAAGCATGAAAGGAATAGATCAGGTAAACGCACAGTCTTTTACCCAGAGTAGTGGAATCGAGAACCAGAGGGCATAGGTTTACTATGAGGGGGGGAAGATTTGTGACGGAAATCAAGGAATTGTAACTTTGGAGGTGATTCATTCTCTCAAAGTTAGACCTCCTGACCGATTGCCTCTCGCAAACCGCAGACAAACGTATTTAGCTGACAAAGCAGACGTGCAGTTAATTAGTGAAAATAAGTCAGCTGCTTTACAAAGTAAACATGACCTTTGAAGATAATTTGAGCTACGTTAATGAAATTAAGGACTAGTCAAGATCCCGGGAAAAGGGGGAGTTAGTCTTAGTATTCTAGTGGGTTCCTTGTCAGGATCTAGGATAATTGTATAGAAATCTGTAGCAATTGGCGCCCAACGTGGGGCTCTTTGGAGTTAACTTGAAGAGCCTCACTAAAAATCCTAAACTGCCTATAAGTAGGTAAGAAAATAGGTACACAGCCGTTAAAATAGGTAAAACAGAAATATAAGGACCTCGAAGAAATCAGTACTGAGTCTAGAGTTTAAAAGTTGATAAAAAGACTCTTTAGATTAACCGAGGATGGCTGGTCCAGCCCCTCACCCTGCTGCATGGCGAGCCCTGCATGCTCAGGCAGATCGAATAAACGGATGGGGAAACCAAAGATTTGTAGTCTCAGACGGAGGAGATTTTCATGCAGAACTAGCCGGCCACAATGGGAATGCAGCCCCTGCTCCAGGTGCCCGCTTTGTAGTCGAGATAACGGACCAAGGAACCCGACATCGATATGATTGTCAGGTACCCGCTAATGCAGGAGACCCCTGGTATTTAGGGTCTAATGTCCAAGATCCGACCCTTGTGGGTACAGTTGTAGTCAACATAAACGACTTACCAGTGAATATTACAATAGTAAGTCCCGGATTATCCAGATTTGCCTGGCCAGACGATCCGGGAGAAATTTTGATATTAAGGCCCTCAGAACTTAGGAAAATACTAGCAAATATGAGACTAGATGCTTCCATAAGATTGGCCGAACATAATCATGCACGTATTTTATGGGAAAGAACTCACCCTCACGGAATACCACGTCCTGCTCCAGTCATGACTGTATATGGCCCGTGCACGGTAAAAAGTTTTAATGAAACCTTCCCTGATTTTCCTAAAGAAAACAGAGCGGCTATTAAATATTTAGTCCAGAAATTCGATAGAATAGAAAACATGACCAGACCTTTGACACCTGAAGATAGAAGGCATCTGTTGGGAAATCTGGGTGCGCCTTGTCTGGTATTAGATGTAGCATACACTGGAAATTTGACCGATGTGCTTAGACAAGCTCACGTCCTTTGCTATGGCATAGGACTAAGAGAAGCCTCTCTCCCAATAATAAAAAGCCTATTGTCAGGCACCATTAATTTAGTCAGATGCTTACAAGTAGCAGTTTTCTTGGGGTTAGACTGGGATCGCTGTAAAAGACATTTGTTTGATCTCATACTCGATCCGGCAGTAAGTGAAAGAGTACGGGGTCGGGTGAGAAACCGCCAACCCCTAGACAATCCTTTTGAGATATTCGGTACTGCTTTAGGAGAATGTGCCACTGACCGAGATGTTTGCATAGGCGAGCTTTTGAAAAAGGCTGATCAAGGGGGAGAAATCTCCCGTAAATCAGCAGGAGTAATTCCAAAAAAGGAAAAAAACCGATCATCTGACACAACCACTCCCACCAGCCAAGCCACTCCTCAAAGGGATGGACGAGGCAGAGGAGGAAGAGGGAGTGGACGACTGAGAGGGCGTACACAGTATAGAGAAGCAGCACAAGGATCACCCAGGAGATCCGACCAGAGAGATTATCAAAATTATCGCCAGGACCAGGGTAGGCAACAGGATAGAGAATATGATCAAAGGGATAGACGTGATCAAAGAGATCAAAGGGACGAAGGCGGTTACCCGCAACAGAGAGGTTACTTTTTAAGACCTAGAAATCAAGATGGGTATGCACAAACTTCAGGTAGAGGTAGGGCCCGAGCTGAGGGAGAAACCAGCTACCAAAGGGATAATAGACCGAGAGGTAGAGGAACACAAAATAAACCTCACAATGTGGGAATAAACAGGGCATTCCACAGTCCCGATGAACAAGAGCCCAGGGAAGAATACAGTAGTAAGTGGCAGGACCAACACACACAGTTCCCATTTTGCAAGGTGAACCTACAAGGTAGAAAACCACAAAAGGGGTGGACCCGAGGACAGATTGATACTGGAGCCGATGTCACCTGTATAGATACAGCCATAGCCCAGCGTTTAGACTGCGACCCTCAAGGGCAGGTTTGGATACAAGGTGCCACCGGTCACATAGAAGAATGTACCAATTACATAGTTAAAGTAAAAATGGCGGACGGGAGAGAATTCACCTCCATAGCCGCCGGCATAGATAATTTACAAAAACGATTACAAATTGGGATTTTGATCGGGGTGCGAGATATTCAAAAATACGAGCTATTAAAGACCCCCCGAGACGATAGAAATTCACACCTCGAATTACAAATGGAAGCAGAACCAGATCCAACGATAAGGGCTAGAATAAAACATTTAGTTTTTAGTAATTGGGGAGTCTGGCAGATGCACAAAAATCATTGCGGATCGATCACACCCGACGGAGATACCGTCACCGGTATGAACGAATTCCCCAATCCAAGCCAGTATCAAATCAACAAACCTGAAGCCAGACGAGCTATTCAAGAAGTCATCAATGATTTAGTTGAACAGGGAGTCTTGGTGGAAAGGAGTTCTAAGGTCAATACACCAATTTTAGCAGTCGCTAAACCCGGTAAACCGGGCGAATACCGCTTGGTATGTGACTATCGCGCTTTAAATAAAGGCTCCGTGAAATTCGCGGGAACTCTATTTAACATGGCGAGTCAGACCATGCAGATCCAAAGACATATATATAAAACCACTTTCGACTTAGCCAATGGCTTTTGGAGTCATCCAATTCCCGAGCATGATTGGGACTATACAGCAATCACTTCCCCTCAGGGAGTCCAATATTGCTGGACCAGATTGCCCCAAGGATTTGTAAATTCCCCGCAGATTTTTTCGGCCCAAGTCCTACGCACTTTAGATTTTCTAAGAAACGAACACATAATTGAATGCTATGTGGATGATATATTCACTACACACGCGACTCTAGATGATCATTTCAATTTTCTTCATAAAATACTCCAAGTCTTACGAAATTTGGGGTACAGAGTAGGGCTCAAAAAATCAGCAATATCCAAGACAACTGTGAAGTTCTTGGGGATTGAGATCGCCGAAGAAGGACGTGGCTTGACTTCCGCGTTCAAAGAAAAATTGTCAGAATTCAAATCACCCACTAACGTAAAACAATTGCAAAGCATTCTGGGATCCCTAAATTTCGCTAGAGGTTTCATTATAGGATACGCTGAGTTAGCAGCTCCCCTATACAGACAGATAGTAGCCCCAAACGAAAGATTTGTATGGGAACCAGAACACCAGGAAGCACTAAACAAACTAGTTGAAAAAATAGTTGAAAGCGCCTGGTTAGCCACACATACACCCGGTGCAACCATAGAGGTTACTTTGATACTCTCAGACTCCTCTGGAACCGTGGTATGCAAAGATGAAGGGAAAGCTACCCCCTTCCAATACTATTCCATGAACTTCTCCACTACAGAATTAAAATTCCCAAAAATTGCCAAAGCCCTGACTGTCTTAACACACGGGCTTTTACACTTAAGAAGAGTACAATCCGAGGCTCCTATAAAAGTACTCACACATTTCCCGGAACTAAATGAGTCAAGGGAAAGCATTGTCAGGGATCGCCGCGTCCACAACGTCCGATGGGACAAATGGGACATCATAAGGGCAGACCCGACTATCCTCTGGCTAAAAGATCCCAGTGAAGAAATGAATACCTGGGCTTTACCCGAATTAGCCGAGGAAGGAGAAAAACCCGATCGAGTCATATATAAAACATGTACCTGCTCACCAAAAAACAGGTGAGCATGCCGTAGGAAACAATATGGCCGATTCACTGGCTAAACAAGCACTTGGTACAAATCTGCCTAGACACACAATTGTTAATATTGTAACACGCCAATCAATAAAAGATAACACGGATAAAGAGTTGATGGACCTGGTGGCTGGTAAGACCCTTCCAGGATATCCCAAATACTACTCGTACATATTAAGTCCTGACGGGACGGTCCGCTGCCTGAAAAAAGGAGACCTAAAAGGGAAGATCATAATCCCTAAAAAAGACAGGCATCGGTACATCAGAGAAGCACATCAAGGATTGGGTGCAGCACATGGAGGAGCAAAAACCACCTGTGCCCACCTATCGCTTCAATACTGGTGGCCATTTATGTTGTCTGAATGCCGAAAGTTTAAAGCCAACTGTGAAACCTGTATGAAACACGACAAAGGAGGGGGGGTAACTAGACCTGGATACACCGTACGGGAAAAACCCGAAGCCCCTATGAAGCAATGGCAAGTTGACTTCATTGGTCCGTTGCCCGAATCCCGAGGGGATCCTCCCTTTAACCGTAAAAACAGGTACATACTTGTGTGTGTTGATGAATGTACATCTTACACTTGCCTATATCCCACTGCTAGTTGCACATGTTCAGACGCTATCGAAGCTCTTGAGGAAGCGATAAAAATACTAGGTCCTCCCTTAATCATTCACTCAGACCAAGGTCCGGCCTTTGTAGGCATGGCCTACAGAGAATGGTGTAAATTTAAGGGAGTACGGACCGAATACAGTAGCCCCTTGCACCCCGAATCAGCGGGAGTTGTGGAGAGGAAAAATCAGGACGTCAAGAGGGCCATAGCTAAGATGTGTACTACCCGAAGCGGATCATGGGTTAGAGCTGTTAACTTTGTACAAATGGCAGTCAACAACACCCCCATAGACAGCGAAGGACCAAATAGACATATCACTCCATACTTTCTAATGTTTAGTGTACAAATGAACACTAAACTAAGTATAGGAGACGAGCAAAGACGTTTGTCCCTTATGCAGGAATATAGGGAACTACGACACGCGGAGTCGGTCTTATTTAAAGCAGAAAGAGCCAAACAGGACGAAGGGAAAAATATATGGTTACCTAAAGTAGGTGATTGGATCTTAGTCAAGACTAACTATACCAAGGGTAAATCACTGAAACCTAAATTTGGCCCTGCTCAACAGGTAATAGCTGTTGGGGAGCGGACTGTAACCTACCTTAGGAAAGGTAAACAACAGATCATATCGGTTGACAACTGTAAACCCGTAAGTAAAGACTTTATTCCTCCTATAAATGAGTTGGATAGATCAGTTAGAGATGGAACCGCTCCAGGAGGAAGAGCCAATGCTGAGTCAAAAACCCAGCAAGAAGTCACGAGGAGCCATCCTAATTGAGCAGTATAAATACTAGTGCTTTTCAAGCCTTAAAAAAAGGAAAAAGGGGGGAAGAAAAAGGCGGCAGCGGCTTTCGACAGAGGTCTTCAGGAACATAACTACCTAGAGTAGTTCTTCCATGCTACACTCCTAGAGAGGTAGTGAAGGCAAGTCCTGATGCAGGCAACCTAATGTTATATTTATATTTACCCCGTACGGCTACCCTGCTCTCTGATATGGTCTCCTAGAGGGGCTGAGGCTCGGTAAAAGTCGGGGATCTTTTTAACTAAAAAAGTGTGTTAAATTCACAGTGCTTTTAAACACTGTTTGTTAGGTTTCATATGGACATCTGAACGGTAAGATTTTTGATATATACACGTACTGTATGTAGAGTAAGGATGTGCGTATGAATTGTACCAACTGCTTGAGTTATTATACCTTTTGACAAATTGAATAAAAACCATTATTTGATTAAATTCAGTTAACGCCCTGTCGTCATCTTACTACTTATAGTGTAGCAATAAAATATAGGATATAAATAAATGCGAGGAGCAACATTTAACACTTAATAGCTTTTAAATTCCCGAGACGTCGACACGTATCAACGGCGAACGACCGACGACCCAGATCGGAATAAGGTATTAGTTTATCTTTTGCACTTTCTATAATGAATACGGTCTTAGTTCTATTGACATAACTAACCGGTATACAAGGAAAAAGGACTAGTCAAGATCCCGGGAAAAGGGGGAGTTAGTCTTAGTATTCTAGTGGGTTCCTTGTCAGGATCTAGGATAATTGTATAGAAATCTGTAGCAGATTTAATAGGAATATGAGGAGTAACCTTTTAATACAAAGGGTGCTGTGTGTATGGAACGAGCTACTGGAGGAGGTAGTTGAGGCAGGTACTGTCGCAACGTTTAAGAAACATTTAGACAGGTCTATGAATAGGTTAGGTTGAGAGCGATATGAGCCAAACGCAGGCAGCTGGGACTACTGCAGATGCGACATGTTGGTCAGCGTGGGCAAAGTGGGCTGAAAGACCTGTTTCCACACTGTATGACTATGACTTCATGACACTACAAACATTAACTAAACAATGAACTAACAGCTTTCTTGGTTGCAATTGGGGACTTTGGTTTTTTGACAGGGGACCAATGCCAGCATTGACAGACTACAGGGATATTTTAAAGACACTGACTGGGATAACCTCATAACCCCGTCCAACAACATCAATGAGCAAGTGGACACGGTCTCATCATACATCTCCTTCTGTGGGGACAGTATCATTCCCACCAAAAAGGTTACAATCTTCCCCAACAATAAACCTTGGGTGACTAAAGAACTCAAGGAAATCCACAATAAGAAAGAGAGTCTTCACCGGCTCTGAGACTGAGAAAGAAGAGGTTAACAGAGAGGTCAAGCGTGCCATCAAAACTGCTAAATAAAAAATACAAATAACAAGACAAAGTGGAGCAAACATTCACGCGAGGGAACCTCCGCTCAGCTTGGCAGGGTCTCAAGAACATGCCAGCTGTGAATACAGCTTTTACCACCCACAAGCTTATTCAGGTTGCAAGGAGCAGCCCAGCATCACTCCCTGATGACCTCATTTCCTTCTACACCAAATTTGAGGCAGACAACAGCACCCAGCTAGATGCAAACATCTCCGCACTCAAACCTGGAGACTCTGCCCTCACCATTAACACTGAGGATGTTGTAAGAGCCCTCAAAACGACCAAAGCGAACTCAGCAACTGGGCCAGACAACATCAGTGGCCGTACCCTGAGGTGCAGTGCTGAGCTGAGCAGCTAGGGGGTGTGTTCCAGCTACTGTTCCAGAGCTCCATGGCCAGTGGCATAGTCCCCCAGCTGTGGAAACACTCCACAGTTACTCCCATACCAAAAAATGGCACTATCAAGGTCCTGAATGACCTCAGGCCTGTGGCTCTCACCTCTCTTATGATGAAGGCTATGGAGAGGGTCATCAAAAACCAAATCATTAAGGCAGCAGACTCCAGTTTGCATTCTGTGCGGGTAGAGGGGTTGATGAAGCAAAAGCATTCATTACAGACACCATACATAAACATCAGGAACTCCCCAACACTACAGCCAGACTTCTCCTCTGCGTTCAACACCCTGCAGCCACACATTTGCAGACTTCTCCTCTGTGTTCAACACCCTGCAGCCACACATTCTTGCAGAGAAACTCACCACCCGTCTCCACCTGGATGACCGACTAATCCTGTGGATAATGGACTTTCTCACCAACAGGTCACAGAGAATGCTGGTCAATAACACTTTCTCCAACCTCCCACACACATCAACTGGCTCCCCACAGGGCTGTGTCCTCTCACCCCTGCTCTTCATTCTGTACACTGATGACTGCAGGTCCACCCAGCCACACTGTCATTTGATCAAGTACGCTGATGACACAGTTCTCGTATCTCTGCTCTCAGGCCCCTCACAGCACCACAGCTCAGCTCTTCATGAGTTTGTGGAGTGGTGCGACAACTCCTGTCTTGAACTAAATGCAAACAAGACCAAGGAGATGGTAGTGACCTTCTCCAACAAGCAGAGGGAACTGGCTGCGGCAGTCATCACCACTATCCACGGGAAGCCTGTGCAGATTGTTAAGGAATATAAGTACCTGGGCACAATCTTTGACAACCTGCAGAAATTTGTCTCCAACACAGAGGGTCTCCTCAGGAAATGCCAGCAGCGGCAGTATCTCCTGAGGAAGCTCAACTCCTTTGGGGTCAGCAAGGACATTCTCATAACGTTTTACTCCTCCTTCATTGAGAGCGTCATCACGTTCTCCTTCACCTGCTGGTTCCACTCCATCAGCCTTCAGAACAGAAACCGCCTGCAGAGAGAGAGAGCACAGCCAAAGTCTGGTCCAAAATTATTGGACTCCCTGTCAGAGCCCTCTCTCTCCACCCTATGCAACCAGCAGATGCGAAGGTCAGCAGGCAGGATTTTACAGGACCCCTCACACGTCCTGTTCTCTGCGTTTGAGTGGCTCCCCTCAGGACGCCGGCTTCACTGCCCAGGCTGCAGGACACAGAGGAGAAGGGCAACCTTTGTCCCCAAGGCTGTTCACCTCCTCAACTCCCAACCACCCCTGTCCCACTGCACACCCTGCTAATCCCATCCCCACCCCCCGCAATAGTTTTTGTACTACTCCACGTGCCTTTGTAAATTGCCCCACGGGGACAAACAAAGTGTTTTTGAAGTTTCAATTTTGAATGCATTTTTTAAAAAATTTCTTGATTTTAATTTTTGTTTATTATGTTATCTGTGAGTACCGTGTTTACAGTTTTGGTACAATTGACAGCTAATTGCTGTTTTTAGACACTTTTAGATAGGCACATGGAAGTACAGGGAATAGGGGGAATCAGTTCAACTTGGCATCATGTTTGGCACAAACATTGTTGGCTGAAGGGCCTCTTCCAGTGCTGCACTGTTCTATGTTCTATGTTAAAAAAACATGGCGGCGTCCTGCTCGGCTGTGGCTGCACTGGCTCCCGATAGCAACGGAGATTTAGCAGTAAATAACTCATTTAGACCGGAGAATTCAGTAGTTACTGTTCAGTGTAGCAAAGTACAACTAGTATATGATTGTCAGATCGTGCTAGAGTTACGTACATCCAGCAGTTCAGCAACCGTGTATCCGGCCACGCTGGATATTCTACGGAGCCTCGGACTGCTACGTCGGATGGAACCGGCGGCTTACGAAGCTGCGGAGCCTCCTACCAGCACGAGCCGCTCTCGGAGAGACGGAGGCGGTGCGACAGGAAGCAGAAGTGCGGCACTACGGGGAGGGCTAAACAGCGAAGCTCATGGCTAACTAACCCCTGCAGAACACCGCTTCCATCTATTCTGCTCACTAACGTCCACTCATTGGAGAATAAACTGGACTATCTGAAGCTGGATTTAATAACCAAATGGGAATTGAGAGACTGCTGAGCCCTGATCTTGACAGAGCCGTGGTTAAACTCCTCCATTCCCCACGATGCTATTAGCGTGGAGGGGCTAACAACATTCCGGTCGGACAGGAGCTGCGTTCTCAGTAGTAAATCCCGGGGCGGTGATGTGTGCATTAACACTAATAACAGCAGGTGTACTAATGCCACAGTGGTCTCAAGTCATTGCTCTCCGGACATAGGGTTTTTGACAATAAAATGTAGACCCTTCTATCTGCCCAGGGAATGTACTATCATAACCATCACAGCCGTGTACATCCCCCCAGTGCAAACACTAAGGAGGCCCGGAATGTTCTATATCGCTCCATCAGTGACTTGCAAACTACACATCCGGATGGTGTTTTCATTGTTGCTGGGGATTTTAACCAGGCCAACATGAAGACAGTTCTCCCACATTACTACCAGCATGTGGACTTTGCAACCAGGGGAGTGAACACACTGGGCCTAGCCTATACAAACATCAAGAAGGCATTCAAGGCAGTCCCCCGCCCCCACCTTGGCTCCTCAGACCATCTCTCGGTGATGCTAATTCCTGCATACAGGCCCCTGCTCACCAGAGAAAAACCCACTGTGAAGCAGGTTAGGGTCTGGCCAGAGGGAGCTATGTCAGCATTACAGGACTGCTTTGAGTGCACTGACTGGGACATGTTCACGAAGGCTGCGACTGACAATCAACACACCAGCCTGGAGGAGTACACTGCGTGTGTGCCTGCGTACATGGACAAGTGCATAGAGGGTGTCTGTGTCACCAAGATCATCAACCAGAAACCCTGGAGGCACTTGCAATGCTGAGAGCACGAAATGGTGCATTTAAATACGGTGACATGGTGGCACTCAGATCAGCAAGAGCCAACCTGAATCAGGTCATCAGGCTGGCAAAGCGTGCCCATGGTCAGGAAATCCAGAGTTTCTTTCATGACCCCATGGACACCAGGCACATGTGGCAGGGAATCCAAACCATCACACACTATAAGACTGCTCCACCACCATATGAAGACAGCACAAACTTTCTCAATGAACTCAATAAATATTTTGGACGGTTCGAGGCGCTCAACAACACACCTGTGGGTAAAGCTATTCCTCACCCTGATGAACAGGCACTCAGTCTCGACACAGCAGATGTCCAGAGGACTCCAAGAAGAGTCAACGCACGGAAAGCCCTGATAACATACCAGGCCGGGTGCTCAGGGAATGTGCTGATCAGCTAGCACATGTCCTCACTGACATCTTCAACACCACGCTGAACCAGGCTGTTGTCTCATCGTGCTTCAAGACTGCCACCATCATACCAGTGCCAAAAAAATCCACAATCACATGTCTCCACGATAACCACCCTGTCGCACTCACGGTACGCGGTGAGCTTCCTGCAGGAAACACATACTGTGGCTAGTGATGGACCCACCTGGCTCCTGGAGTGGGAAGGGGGGGGGGGTCTACATGAGCCATCTCACCTCCAATTCCAGTGGAGTGGCCTTCCTGTTGGCCCCATCTTTCCAGCAGATCGTCAAGGTACAGGACCATGTACAGGCCGGTTGCTGTATCTGGCCGTGCGTCTGGATGGCGTGCCGCTACACTTTATTAATGTGTACGCCCCCAAGATCAGTGCAATGCAGACACGCTTAACACGAGAAGTGACCGCGTTGTTGAATACTATCGATCATGGGGAGTGTGTTATCCTTAGGGGAGATTTAAATTGTACCATTGAGGCGAGAGATCGCTCTGGCGTTCAGCGTGACCCAGCAGCAGTAAAGACGTTAAGGGAGATGGTGGACTCTGTTGAACTGGTAGATGCTTGGCGGAATTTCCATCCCGACTCTAGCGACTTCTCGTACAGGTTTGAGGGGGGTGGTTCCCGTATTGACCGTTTATACGTGTCCAAGGCCTATGTGTCCTGTGTCTCGGCGGCCTCCATGCAGCCGGCGCTGTGCTCGGACCACTGCCTGGTGTGAGTGGAGTTTATCCCAACACGCACTCGGGCAGGGTCCGCGTACTGGCACTTTAATAACCGGCTGCTGGAGGAGCGCCGGTTCCGGGATTCATTCAGGCAGTTCTGGGCGAGGTGGAGAGAGAGGCAGGGGCGTTTCCTTTCCCTAAGGCAGTGGTGGGATGTAGGGAAGGCTTACGTCCGTCTGTTTTGCCAGGACTACACGAGGGGGTCGACCAAGGGGCGGGACTCCGAGACGGACGGCTTGAGAGAGAGTTGCTCGACTCGGAGTCTTGCCTGGATCAGACTGTGGACGAATTGTGTGAGTGGGAAGAGTACCAGGAGAAGAAGGGGGCACTGAGGGACTTGCAGCTTAGGAGGTCCTGGGGCGCATATGTGAGGTCGCGAGTCCAGATGTTGCACGATCTTTTTCTTCTCTCTGGAGAAGTGGCGAGGTGCCCGCAGGCAGCTTGTTGAGTTGCTGGCAGACGATGGCTCCTCGGTCACGGATCCAGAGAGGATCGGTGCCTCGGTTTGGTCTTTCTACAAGACTCTGTTCTCCGCTGGTACATCTAGTGGGGAGGCCCAAGGGGTCCTGTGGGAGGGCTTACCCGTAGTGTGTAAAGAGGTGGCTGAGCGCCTCAGTGATCCCCTAACTCTGGAGGAGTTGACTGGTGCCCTGCACCAGCTCAGGGGGGCAAGTCTCCAGGGCTGGATGGGCTGACCGTGGAGTATCTTCGAGCCTTCTGGAATGTCCTGTGGGGGACTATATGAAGGTGTTGGGGGAGAGCCTGGGGACCGGGGAGATGCCCTTCTCGTGGCACAGGGCAGTCGTCGTCCTGCTGCCCAAGAAGGGCGATCTCCGCCTCTTGAAGAACTGGTGCCCGGTCTCTCTCCTCAGCACGGATTATAAAGTCCTTGCACGGGCATTGGCCAATCGCCTGGGGCCCGTGCTGTCCCAAGTGATCCACCCTGACCAGTTCTACACAGTCCCGGGCCGGTCCATCCAGTACAATATCCATCTGGTCCGGGACCTGATCCATCTGTGCCAGAGGGCTGGTCAGTCAGTCGCCTTTCTCTCCCTCGACCAGGAGAAGGCATTCGACAGGGTGGAGCACGACTACCTTCTTGGGACTCTGCGGGCGTTTGGATTTGGACCGCATTTCGTGGCCCGGGTCCGGCTTCTGTATGATGCTGCAGAGTGCCTTGTTAAGATCAACGGCTCTTTCTTGGCTCCCATTCACTTTGGGAGGGGGGTTTGTCAGCAATGCCCCATGTCCCCATGTCGTCAGGGATGCCCCATGTCCCCATGTCGTCAGGGATGCCCCATGTCATCAGGGATGCCCCATGTCCCCATGTCGTCAGGGATGCCCCATGTCGTCAGGGATGCCCCATGTCCCCATGTCATCAGGGATGTCCCATGTCCCCATGTCGTCAGGGATGCCCCATGTCATCAGGGATGCCCCATGTCCCCATGTCGTCAGGGATGCCCCATGTCGTCAGGGATGCCCCATGTCCCCATGTCATCAGGGATGTCCCATGTCCCCATGTCGTCAGGGATGCCCCATGTCCCCATGTCGTCAGGGATGCCCCATGTCATCAGGGATGCCCCATGTCCCCATGTCGTCAGGGATGCCCCATGTCGTCAGGGATGCCCCATGTCGTCAGGGATGCCCCATGTCGTCAGGGATGTCCCATGTCGTCAGGGATGCCCCATGTCGTCAGGGATGTCCCATGTCCTCATGTCGTCAGGGATGCCCCATGTCCCCATGTCGTCAGGGATGCCCCATGTCCGGCCAGCTATATTCCCTCTGTGTGGAGCCTTTCCTGTGCCTCCTATGGAGGCGGTTGGCAGGCCTGGCTTTGCCGGGGCCGGGGGTGGAGGTGGTTCTCTCGGCCTACGCCGATGACGTGCTTTTAATGTTCACCGACCCTGTTGACCTGCGGAGGATGCGTGAGTGCCAGCTGGTGTTCTCAGCCGCATCCTCCGCCAGGATCAACTGGGACAAGTGTGCTGGTCTCTTGGTGGGTCGGTGGCAGGTGGACTCCCTGCCGGAGGAGATGGCAGCTCCTCTATCTGGGGGTCTACCCGAGTCCCACTGAGAGGGCTTGGCCGGCGAACTGGCAGGAGCTGGAGGCGAAGGTCGTCGCTCGGCTGGGGCGCTGGTCTGTCCTCCTTGGTGAGCTCTCATATCAGGGCAGGGCTGTGGTTATAAACCAGCTGGTGGCCTCTCTGCTGTGGTACCCGCTGGCCACTCTGGTCCTGTCCTCTCTATTCATCACCTTGTTACAGAGGTGGTTGGTCAACTTCTTCTGGGGTGAGAGGAACCACTGGGTCTCTGCTGGGGTTCTGAGTCTCCCGTTGGAGGAGGCCGGTCAGCCACTGGTCTGGGTCCGCACTCAGGTGGAGACGTACATGTACATGCCTGGGGAGGTACATGTACTCCGAGTGCCCTCCTGGGTGGCACTCGCTGGCCACGTACTTTTTCCGCCAGGGCCGCTGCCTCCAGGAGGGCTCTCGGCTCCCGGTGGCGGGCATGAGTCGGCGCGCTAGGCGGGAGTTGCCCGGCTTTTACCGCGAACTCCTGAAAGCCAGGAATTTGGTCACCTTCAGCCAGGGCGCTGTTCCTCAGGGGGAGGGGGGTGCTGTGGTTGTAAGGGGGGCCGGTCCTCACCCTGTCACGGTGGGTGTCGAGGAGAGGCGTGTGCGTGGAGCGATTCCGATTGGGCTTAGCCCCGCTACGTCGGAATTGCTCATAGGACCCACGGCCCGGGTCCCTTCCCGAAAGCCGGCCCCACGCAACATGAGCCGCCTTTCCGAGGTGCCCTGGCGGTCCGTGTTACCCCCTGACGGCGGGAGTGGTCCCCAGTGGAGGTCTCTCTATAAGGGAGTCCTCCCCCTTTACATCGGGGACCTGGGGTAGAGAGTGTTGCATAAGGCTGCGAGCGGTAACAGATACTTGAGCCGGTTCATGGACTCGTCTGCCGCCTGTCACTTCTGCGGCGAGGAGACCATGTTGTGGCGGTCCCTGGGTATTAGGCCACTCCTTGGGTCAGCCCCCTCGTCACTTGACGGACAGGCTTAAGGGGTTAAGATTCAGCCCGTTGGGGGGGTGTGGTTTATCCCGAGGTGGACTTCGCTGTGAGTAGAACCTCACAGCCAAATAAAGACCTTTACTAAACCTGCCTGGTGTCCAGCCTTTTCTCTGGCCTCCGCCAGGCCACTACAGTGTACCATTTGTATATAGAGTGCGTGAGGTTGCAGCCCTTGTTCGAGTATCTGAAGGGGCTGCTCCTCAAGTTTTGGCTCCATTTTAGCCCTACGTTTCTGATTTTTGGGCACCCGGTACAGAAGGGGGGGGGGGGTCGGGAGGGAGGAGGGGGTCTCCCTGTGGGTCTGCTCATGGGCCTGGCCAAGATGGCCATTCGCGGGTCCAGGCAGCGGGTAGACGACGGCCGCACAGAGCTCGGCTGCCTGCGCCTTTTCCAGCATACGTCCGTGCCCGCGTGTCCCTGGAGAGGGAACACGCGGTGTCCACGGGGACGCTGGAGGCCTTCCGTGAACGCTGGCCGCCGCGGGAGGTCGAATGTATTCTTGACAAAGTTGGCGAGATTTTAATTTGATATTTGTTGTTTTTATAAACTGCCGATATAGGCAACTTTGAGAGGCTGGTCAAGGACCATATCATCTCCAGACTCCCCCCCCCACACTTGACCCGTTCCAGTTTGGTTACCGGACAAACCGCTCCACAGAGGACGCCATATCCTCTGCACTCCACCTGAGCCTTGCACATCTGGAGGAGAAGAACACACATGTGCGAATGCTGTTCGTGGGCTTCAGTTCAGCATTCAACACGATCATCCCTCAGCACTTGGTAAGCAAATTGGGTCCATTGGGCCTTAGCACCCTCTTGTGTAACTGGCTTCTGGACTTCCTCACTGACAGACCCCAGTCAGTGCGGGTTGGAAACAACATTTCCAACACATTGTTTGAGCACCGGTTCCCCTCAGGGCTGTGTCCAGAGTCCACTGCTGTTTACTCTAATGACCCATGACTGTTGTGCCAGGTTCAGTACAAACCACATCATGAAGTACGCGGATGACACAACAGTGGTGGGCCTTATCCGGGACGACAATGAACTGGCTTACAGGGAGGAGGTGAAACAACTGGTGCAACACAAACTATCTGGTCCTGAATGTCGACAAAACAAAGGAGATCATCGTTGACTTTCTGCGCCGGATGAGAAGAGCACACCTCCCCCATCCCATCTTCACCACTTTCTACAGAGGCACCATAGAGAGCATACTGACCAGCTGCATCTCTGTCTGGTCTGGGGACTGCAAAGCCTCAGACTGGAATTCCGTGTAGAGAGTGGTGAGGACGGCTGAGAAAATCATCGGGACTTCACTTCCTTCCATCCAGGATATTGCACACAAACGCTGCTTGACCAAGGGCAACAACATTATCAAAGACCCCACCCATCTCCATCATGGACTGTTCACCCTGCTGCCCTCTGGTAAAAGGTACTGCAGCATACGGAGCAGAACAGCCAGGTTCTGCAATAGCTTCTTCCCCCGAGCCATCACTCTTGAATTCCCAATAATCCGCCACCATTATGTTTATGTGCGAGTTACTTATTTATTTTATTTTATCTATTTTGAATATTCAGTGTTACATTTTGAGGCAGATGCAATGGAATTGCGTTCAAATATGCACTTGTCTGGTGTAGAGTTTTTGAATGACAATAAAGTCTATTAAAATAAAAATAAAATAAATAATGTTACTCTTGACGATTCCAGCCAGAGATCACCAGTGCAGGCCCAATCATTCTCGGCTTAAATGACATTCCTTCAGTAATAAGACCAGGAGAGGGGATATTCGCCGATTATTGCACAATGTTCAATGCCACTTACAACTCCTCAGAAAATGAAGCTACCTGTAATATAAATGCCAGTGCCCCCTTGAGGCCAAGAGCAGAAGCGGACCAATGGAGCGCCTGGAGCAGCAACAACAGGTGTGGTTTCGTGCCAAACCAACCGAGTGGCAACGTGGCCGCATTGCAAGAGAAAACCTTTCTCCTCGGAGCTACGTCATCTTTACACCGAGCGGTACTGAGTTCCGCAGAAACAGGAAGGACATACGACCTGCGCACGAAGCAGCTGAGCAATGCCCTGGCAACACACAGCAGACCAGCGCGAGCACTCTCCCACAAGGAGGACCCCCCTCTCCTAGAAGGAGCTAGTCTCCCAGATTCAAGAGGACTATCACAGGCCGCATCACAAGGTCCTGTGGTAGAGGAACCTGCTCAAAGCGTGCCAAGCCACACACGCATACAACATAAATACGACACAGAACAGGTTGGAAATACAACTTGCACGAGAAGTGGGCGATTGTCCAAACCCCCGGCACGGCTTGTTATGTAAAATTTATCGTTTTGTAGTTTGAAGAGCATTGTGTTATTTGTGGTGTTTCATCCACATTAAATTGATTAAAGCTTCAAGTTATTAGTTTTGACCCCAACGTTGAAGGGGGAGATGTGATGTATATGTAATGTAAATGCCAGTGCCCCCTTGAGGCCAAGAGCAGAAGCGGGCCAATGGGCTTGTGCCTTGTGACTGAGATCAGGTGACCTTCTAGGGCCAATGGGCTTGTGACTGAGGTCAGGGGACGTTCTAGAAGTTTCCTGGTGAAGGATCAGTAATAAAATCTTCTTACAAGATGTCGGGCGTATATTCATTGTGCTAGCCACAACAGGGTCTTACAGAGGACATTCCCACCCTATGGAACTCACTACCCCAAACCGTTAGAGACTCCTCCACACTCACCACATTCAAAACATCGCTGAAGTCTCACCTGTTCAGTACTGCCTTCAACCACTGAAGGTCACCTCACCTTCTGTCTCCTTTCTCTGTTCGTTTACTTATTTACTTATTTATCTATTTATTCATTTCCCTATGTTCTCTAAATCTCTGTAAAGCGTCTTTGAGTATATGAAAAGCGCTATATAAATAAAATGCATTATTATTATTATTATTATTATTATTACACAACCCATGCCTGCATACAGCAAGTCCCAGACATCATTCTGCACAATAAATGGCAAGTATTATTTGCATCACCAAGTACCAGGCAATGACCAGCTCCAGCGAACAGATGTCTAATCACTTCCCCTTGACATTGAACGGTATTATCATTGCCAAAATCCCCGCACCAGTATCCAGAAATTCAACTGGACAAGCGACATAAATGGAAAAACAAGGAAATGCAGATGCTGGAATCTTCAACAAAACACAAAGTGCTAGAGTAACTCACCGGCTCAGGCAGCATCTGTGAAGTGAGTAGATTGGCAACATTGCGGGTCTGAAGCCTGTGAAGGGTCCCGACGTGAAAGGTATAAGTTAGGAGTTCGGTGGAACACTCTCCACGTGCCTGCACGAGCTCAGGGCTTATATTGCAAATTAGCCGCGGTGGAACATGAAAGGGAAAGTCGGTGTCTGTGAAATGGTCTGTAATCTCACCCCCCCCCCCCCCCCCCCCCCCCCCGCCTTTGCAAAAGCCCTAGATGCTGCTTCTCTCCAGCCAATCTAGCTCACGCATTCCGGTCCTGCCCCAAACTTGGTGACTACTGGACAGTGTTTTTTAAAACCATCAGTGAAGTCCTTGGGGTGACAGTGAGGCTTTGCCCGCTTGTAGGTGCATTCGGCGTAACAGATGCAAACCAGTCCGACATCATTGCATTCACATCACTTTTGGCACGTAGAAGAATTTTGTTGGTCTGGAAATCTACAACTCCTCCATCTGCTGCCACTTGGCTGGAGGACGTAATGTTCTTTCTAAAACTAGAAAAGATCAAATTTACACTGAGGGGATCTGTGAAAAAGTTTTATTCAAAATGGGAAGCTTTTTTTGTCATACTTTGAGAGTCTAAAAGAATTACCCACTGACTGAGGGCACTTGATTGTAGTTGGGGATCTGCCTTTAAATATGTTTTACTCTGATTTATTTATTTATTTTTGTTTACACAAGTATTGATTACCTCACATGGCGGTTGATGCATAATGAATGAATGTATTCTGAACCATCTGTGGGTATGTATGGCCTGCGCTTTGGAAGAATGTAGAGGTTTTGCTGTTAAAATGTGCATTTGTATTTGTGAGATGTTGTATTGTGAACAAGGGGATTCCAGGGAGGGTGGGTGAGGGTTATTTTGTTCTTATATATAAAAACAAAAATGGAGGGGAATGTAATGCACTACGTCAGTCATATTGTATCTTTCCTTCAATAAACATTTAAACATTAAAAAAAAAGAATAATGGCAAGAGCAAAGTGTGGAGGAGAGAATGAACTGTCCAAGATCCAAAACATACTACCTCATCTGTGAAACACGGTGGTGAGAGTGTTATGGCCTGGGCATGTATGGCTGCTGAAGGTAATGGCTCACTTATCTTCATTGATGATACAACTGCTGATGGTAGTAGCATAATGAATTCTGAAGTATATACACACAGACCTCCCGACATTTGATTTTACAAATTCAGAATTTTGATGTCCAAAATTCCGAATTTTACATCAAAATTCATAATATTGATTTTCATAATTTCAGGGAAAAAAAGTATGCACACCAAATGCTTGTACACGTTGTGCTACACTCACATGTGTGAAACGACTATTATTTCCAACAGTCTGTAGTTCTTGGACTACATGTAGAATGTCAGGCCTATCATGAGTATATTCTAATATTATAGAAAGGTTATTGAACAGAAATACTTTTTACAACAAAGAAAAAACTGTTTAGTTTTTTCTATTTAACTGTTTAGTTTTTTCTATTTTGCTTTTTCCTTACACATCCCAATTCTCTTGGTATTGAATAAAAGAACAATGGTCTAATTTAATTGAAGACATACTTGCTCCAGTGGTCTTCAACAGCAAATCACAACAGTCCATGTCCCCCCCAACCCTACTCCCCCCAACCCCCTCTGCCCACTCCCCCTACTCCCCCCCAACCCCACCATCCCTCCCCCCTACTCCCCCACCCCTTTCGCCCCAAATCCATTCCCCCATCCCTCCTCCCCTCCCACCCCCACTCTCCCTCTCCCTTCCTTCCCCCTGACCCCCACTCCCTCTTCCCACTCCACTGCCCCCCTCCCACCCCCCATCCCACCACAACATTGACGGGCCTCACGCTCCACAGCGAGACTAGGGCGAGCGGTGGGGCGAGGTCGGGCCAGCGGCGAAGCTAGGCGAGGCCCGGTCAGCAGGGGGGCGAGGCCGGGGCGCGGCCGAGCCAACGGCGAAGCGAGGCCGGGCGATTGGCGGGGCGAGGCGAGCAGCGGGACGAGGCCGGGCCAGCGGCGAAGGGACGGAGCGAGGCGAGGAGCGGGGCGAGCGGCGGGGCGAGGCGAGCGGCGGGGCGAGTACAGCGGCGAGACCGGGCCGGCAGAGTGGTGAGTACAGTGGCGGGGCGACTGATGAATGTCGTTCAGATAAACCAAACCAATACATTCTAAAGTATTCTGATGATACGGTTTTAATATCTTTGTTGAGTACATCCGACAACCCTGAGTGCACTAACATGGCGTAAATGAAGTGGTCGAGTGGAGTGATAATAATGCTCTTGAGATTAATACAAAGAAATCGGAAGAAATAGTATTTGGTTCACCATCTGACTCTCATATAGTTTCTATTGTGAACCATAATGAAAAAGTCAAGCAGGTGTGTTAATTTAAATACTCGGGTGTGATGATATCCTGGAAAGGCCACATTGAATCTGTCTACAAAAAGACAAAACAAAGAATTTATTTTCTCCGCCGCCTTCGGTCCTTTGGGGCGAGTAAACAAGTTCTTCTTCTATTCCATACTTCTGTGTTTATGAGTGTTCTTCAGTATTGTAATACTACATGGTACAAGTGTTTGTCCACCACTTTAAAGTCAAAACTGCTCCACCAAATGAAAATCTGCTCAAAGATTGTTGGTCAACCCCTTGAGAAACTTTATGAATCATCCTACCACAATAACATGCTAAGGTTGGCCAACAACATTGTCTCTGACCCCGACCATGTCCTGAACAGTGAATACGAATTGTTACCACCAAATCGGAGGTACAGGGTGCCAAGATTTAATAAGTTTAGACTGAAGCACTCTTTTGTGCACCAGTCAATCCTGAAACTAAACATAGAACTTAATCCCAGATCAAATGCACGTTGACGGATCTTGAATGTGTCGTCATTTGTGATTGTAATGTTATGGTGAATATATGTATCCTCATTTCTTATCTTCCATTCTTTGTCTTTGTTGATGTTGCAAGTGGAGCTGCTGAGATGCAAGAAAAATTTTAGACTTGATCTGACAATCAAGTATTATCGTATCGAAAAACTCATTGGCCAGCGGTTCATTCTCCAACAAGACAATGATCCCAAACATACTGCTAAAGCAAATAATGTGTTTTTCAAAGCTAAAAAATGATCAATTCTTGAGTGGCCATGTCAATCACCCGATCTGAACCCAATTGAGCATGTCTTTTATATGCTGAAGAGAAAACTGAAGGGGATTAGCCCCCAAAACAAACATAAGCTAAAGTTGGCTGCAATACAGGCCTGGCAGAGCATCACCAGAGAAGACACCCAGCAACAGGTGATGTACATGAATCGCAGCTTTCACGCATTCATTGCATGCAAAGGATATGCAACAAAACATTAAACATGACTACTTTCATTTACATGACATTGCTGTGTTCCAAACATTATGATGCCTTGAAATGGGGGGACGATGTAAAAATCCTGCTGTAATTTCTACATGGTGAAACTAAAATGTATAAAAATAATCTTTATTCTGACAATGTGCACTTTAACCACATGTAGTTTTTCTATTACAAATCTCAAATTGTGGCATACAGAGGCAAATAAATAAATGAAGGGTCTTTGTCCCAAACATTATGGAAGGCACTGTACCGAAGGCAATACAATCCTCCCTTCAGCCAATATCCCTTTGAGGCTCCAACGCTGGAGCCAGTGATATCGCAGAATGAGACCCTTCTCTACCCCAAACTCTGCCTTTCAGCTAGAAAGAAAAGTGATACGAGTAAAAACCCACCTGAGCCTGAGGCCCAGGAACAGCCCGCTCAAGACTTTGATAGTGGAGGTGGGTTTGTTTTGAATAATTTGCTAGAGTACATATTATTGTAAATAAGGTAGATAATTAAGTATGGTGCCGGAGGTCGACATGCTGTGAGCTCCACGATTGTTTTTGTTCCTTTTGCACACATAAGATAGGACAGTCAAGTTCTAGTGCAGTAGCAGCTTTCCTGAAGTTTTTTAGGGTTTTTTCTGTCGTTTTGCACAGTTTTCAGGCCCACAGTTTTCAGGCCCACGGCACAGAACCACCTGGAACAAAGGAAAATGGGCAACGGGACCAAGACTCCCCAAATCAAGTGCAGCAAACAGACACTTCAGGACATCAAGTCGACGATTGCTCACGACAACCGTATCACTCCCGTCCCAGTGCTCCTGTCACCATGCCCTGAACTGCAGAAGCAGCCAAGGAAGAGGGGCAGAAGGGCCGAGGTCCTGGACAGGCTGAGGTGGCGAGCTCACCGACCCCCACTCCCGAGTTTACTGTTGGCCAACGTATAGGCCCTGTACAACAAGCTGAGTGAACTGAGGGCTCGAGCTTCCTTCCCACGAGCCAACTGGGACATAAGCATCATCTGCCTCATAGAGGCTGGGGTCACGGATCAAGCCATCGGTCTCACCGGGTTCTCCTTACATCGAGCAGACAGAGTGAGGGAACGTTCGGGGAGTAGGGGCTGATGAGTGTGTTTCTTTGTGAACAACAATTGTGCGATCAAAGGAACATACAGACTCTGAAAACCTTCTGCTTCCCCGATCTGGAATATCTCACACTGCTTTGCCGGCCCTTCTGGTTACCCCGGGAGTTTACAGCCGTTATTGCCACCGCTGTTTATACTCCCCCCCCAGCGGGAACTGTAAAAGGCCGTCAGCACGCAAGAGACCACACACCCGGACGCTGCCTTCATCACCATGGGGGACTTCAACAGCGCCAACCTGAGAGAAGTCCTCCCAAAACTCCACCAGCACATCTCCTGCCCCACGCGCGGAGACCGCAGACTGGATCACTGCCATACCACCTTCCCCCATGGCTACATGTCCGCCCGCGCCCACCACTGGGCAACTCACACCACTCCTCCATCCAGCTCCTCCCCGCCTATCGGCGGAGGCTCAAACAGGAACCCCCACCTGTAGGTCAGTTCAACGCTGGACGGACCAAGCAGACTCCACACCAGGACTGTTTTGATCAGGTGCACTGGGAGATGTTCCGGGCCGCTCCTTACGGCAACATCAACGAGTGCACAGACACAGTCATGGGGTTCATCGTGGAGGACGTTGTTCCGACCAAAGGGGTCCGGATGTTTCCAAACCGGAAGCCCTGGATTGGCGGTGAGGTCTGCGCAGCTCTACAGGCTGGGACCATGGCGTTCAACTCAGGCTCCGCGGAAGACTACAAAAGGAGCCGGTACCAACTGGGATGGATAATTAGAAAGGCCAAAAGACACTACGCGAGAGGGTGGAAGCCAAGCTCACCTCTAGCAACCCACGGCATCTCTGGCAGGTGTCGGACCATAACGGACTACAAAGTCCCCCACCACACCACCAACACCACAGCTTCTCTCCCGGACGAGCTAAACCACTTCCACGCTTGGTTCATGAAGTTTAAAAAAAAGAACAAAGGGGGACCCCATGTGGGGGTGCCGCCGAAAATAAGGGGGGGGGGAGAGATGAAGTAGTGATCAAACATGTTTACGATTACTTTGTAACTTTGTCTGCACCTTGTGGCGGCTCTTTTGTGTACTGGGTATGCAAAAGTACAATCAAGAAGAAGCAACCCGACCCCCCACCACCGAGTACCACATCCCGACCACCACTGAGGACAACGAGCAGGGAGTTGAACGCATCCTCGATAAGGGGGGGAAGGGGGACAGTGGGGGTGGGGAAGAGGGGAGAGGAGAGAGAGGGTGGGGGAAAAGGGGGGGTGGGGGCGAAAGGGGGGGTGTGGGAGAGTGAGAGGGGTGGGGAAGGGCAGGAGAGAGTGGGGGGTGGGGGAGACGAGACTGGGGGTATGGGAGGAGGGGGAGAGTGGGGGAGAGAGTAGGGCTGGGGGGGGAGGGTGGGGAGCAGAGACGATTGGGGTGGGGGGGAGAGTGCGGTGCAGGCAGGGAGAGTGGGGGAAGGAAGGGAGGTGGGGTGTTGGGAGGGGGGAATAGGGGTGGGGAGGGGCAAGGGGGGTGGAGGCAGGGCTGAGGGCAATGGGGGTGGGGCCAGGGGTGGTGCAAGTGGGGTGGGTAGGGGAGATGGAGTGGGTCTGTGGGGGGAGGAGGGGGGGATAAGCGGGATTGAGTGGGGGGTGGAGGGTGCTATACCAACACAGAAGATGCTCCTCAGTCACACCCTCTCCCCTTCCCTGTCCCCCCTCTACGAGGAATGGGCCCCACCTGGTCTAGTGTCTGTCTGTCTGTCTGTCTGCCTGTCTGTCTGTCTGCCTGTCTGTCTGTCTGTCTGTCTATCTATCCTACTAAAACTCGGATCTTGTATATATATAAATCCATATGTAATTCAACATATCCATAGCGCCACAATTTTTGCGCCACCTTAATCACCACTCTTGCAGCGACCGTTTCTAACATGTTTTATTTAAATTGGTCTTATACTTTTTAAGTTAGAGAGGTTTTAAAGTTAAAACATTTCATTTGTAACCGATTTCTTGAAGGTTTTCAGCGTGAGTCACAATGGGACCCGTGCGCCTGTGAGATGAGCTTGCCCCCCCCCCGGGTACAATTCATGTATGTATGTATGTATATCTCTCTGAGGGACATGTGGACCTGCAGCCAAAACGGTAAATCATAGCGCCACTATTTTAGCGTCACCTTAATCAACACAGCCCTGACCACTGTTTATACGAAGTTTTATTTACATTGGTCTTATATTTTTTAAGTTAGAGACATTTTAAAGTTTAAAAATCTCATTTCTAAACACATTTTTTCAAAGTGGAGGGTCGTTACCCAGTGGGAAAGATTCCTGCGAGCGGTCTCCCCAAGCCGGAGAATAACCCAAAGACTTGATAGAGTTCGGTAAGCGGTCTCTGTAAACTGAAAACAGAACCAAAGGCAAGTGGTTTTCGCAAGCGGAGGAAAAAAAAGCCAAAGACTTGCTACTTGCTCCAGCGGTAGCGAAGCTGGAGGGTCGTTGCCCAGTCACGAGGAGTTCAGCAAACGGTCTCCGCAGACCGGAAAGAAAACCAAAGACTTGGAGGAGTTCGGCAGGAAATCTCCGCAACCCGAAGGACTGGAGTTCGGCAGGCGGTCTCCACAAGCCGGAAGGGAACCAGGAACTGGGTGAACACCGTGGTGTTGGCCTTACTCCGCTAGAAATAATTCATGTAAATCATTGATGTAAATCATTCATGTAAGTCATTGATGTAAATCATTCATGTAAATCATTCATGTAAATCATTGATGTTTATAATTTACTGCACTAGCATTACAGTACAGTAAAGCTTATTACATTAGAGTACAGTTTATTACATTATAAATTTTCTCTACACTGTATTAACTAAACCAGAAATGAGTAATAGCTTGCAGAGGGTAGTGGGGGCAGAGCGATTGCTCAACAACAGTAACAATGGGAATCTCGACCAGCACAGGAATCAATCGAGACCGAGAGATTCCTTTGCAGTCGCGGTTAGAGTTATTTATAAAATGGCCCAGACTCTACACCATCTGAGAGCTCTACAAGAGCAGAGCCAACCTCTGAGAGGTAATAGGAGACAGGCAAGGATATTAACACACTTTATAAAACCAGCAAATCCCACCCAGGAAACATTACAAAAGTTGGCCTCTAATGAAGTTGTGATTTTGCAGGGACTACTTTGTTGTATCACAAGGACTACTTTGTTTGCCTGCCGGAGAGACCGACACCGCGGGGGAGTGCGGCGACCGGAGGGACCGACACCGCGGGGGAGTGCAGCGACCGGCGAGACCTGGCACCGCGGGGGAGTTCGGCAACCGGAGAGACCGACCACCCACGGAGGAGTGTGGTGACCAGAGAGACCCGGCGCCCACGGAGGAGTTCGGCGACCGGAGGGACCGACACCGCGGGGAAGTGCGGCGACCGGAGGGACCGACACCGCGGGGGAGTTCGGCGACCGGAGGGACCGACGACCCACGGCGGCGCGACGACCGGTAAGGCCGAGAGACTGAGTACTCACCCAGGCGTGGCGACCGGAGAGTCGGGACGGCCCTGGGCCCGAGGCAGCGTGTACCGACAGAGAGCGGCAGCGGCCGGGGCACCTGTGGGCGGGGCCAGCGCGCACCGCAGCCGAGGCCCGATCACACCGCGGTTACAGCGGCTGGGAGCTGCATAGTGCGAGCCCAGCGTTGCCAGCCCAGCAGTGCGAGCCCAGCAGTGCGAGGCAAATCATCGCGGTGGGGCAGCAACCTTCTCCCATCTAGAGTCTACACTACGCTGATCTACATAGCCAATCTGTTTCTTGAAGGGAAGATATGGACTAAAAATGAATAACTGGTGTAACTATCCGTGTAATATTCTGTGTATATTACTAAAAGCTTAATGTTTTGCATTGGAAGCTCTGATATATATTATGTATATGTATGTGGATTGCATATCGTTTATATAGTAATACTGATAGTAAGGGGTGTATAATCCTGTGATACGGTTGTTTTGGTTCCATATTTAATTTTTCAAGTTACCGTGTTTACGCCATATGGAGCAAGTAACATGACTCGGTTACCTGAAATGAACTGGCAAGTGCTGGACATTGCCAATGAGTTCTCCCTGTTCAAGCAGAGGATGCAACTGTGCCTGCAAGACTTAGAAATCACATCGGAGTCTAAGCAGGCAACAAAGATAAAACTCGTTTTAGGAGTAGAAGGACTTCGTCGTTTGAATGCGTCAGGTCTGAGAGAAGAGGATCGGAACAAACCAGAGGGCATATGGACATTTTTTTGAGGGCCAGCTGAGGACGAAGGTAAATTTCAGAGTCCACAGGTTGGAGTTGATGTGGTATCGCCAGAAACCGGAAGAGTTGCTCGATCAATTTGTGACCGGGTGTCGAGAAGAGTCTCCAGTGTAACTTCACTGAGCCTGAGCTCAATGAAAGAGTCATGGAGATGGTAATCGCGTCCACGCCCTATGAAGGTCTACAGCGAGAGCTTCTACAGAAGCCTGCGGGACACACCATTCCAGAGGTGCTTACGTTAGGCAGGCAGTATGAGGCCATTGCAGCAGGCAGACAGTGCATTGCAAATTTAGAGCCCGGGTCTAGCCATATTGATGCTGTCAAGATAAGAGGGTCAACGAAGCAAAAGCCGCAAGATGAGAGACAAAACCCTTGTGGCCAATGTGCTTTGTTTCATAAGCCCAGGCAATGCCCAGCTTATCGCGACACTTGATGGAAGTGCGGCAGGAAAGGGCATTGGGCAAAATGTTGTAGGTCTAAGATGGGTCATATACGCCCATCTAAATTGTCAAGTGGCAAATACAAACGGGTTGATGAGGTACAGCAACAGCCCCATGGAGGTGTTGCATCGTACTGTGACAGTCAAGAGGAAGGATCGAATATGTATTTCAATACCATCGCCATTTCGAGTATGGACAGGATGCCTCCAATAGGCGATCAGCCATTTGCGATGTTGAACATCATATGCCCGTCAATGAAGGGGCAACATCGACTGAAGGTGAAGATAGACACCGGAGCTGGAGGAAATACCCTTCCCCTTCGGGTCATACGAGATATGTATCCAAATGGCAAATATAAGCACCACCGACGACCATGCAAAGTCCGACTGATGGCATATAACGGGACAGAAATCATGTGTGTTGGAACTATATCCATTTCATGCCGATACCAGGGATCGAAGTGGTGTCCACAAGAATTTTTCGTGGTAGACGTGGCAGGATCCGCTGTCATAGGCCTCCCATGTGTTAAGCAACTTCAGGTCATCACGATACATGCCATGGGAACAGAAGAGCACCCATCAGTCGCTCAGAGAGCAAACGAGGGAAACACTCATACCACATGAGATACCAGACACACCATGGACCAAAATTGCAATGGATATGTTTGAACTTGACAATATACAATATCTTGTCATGGTAGATTACCATTCCAAGTTTCCGGTGGTGCATAAGCTGACAAGCACCACCAGTACCATGGTTGCTAATATGGTGACTGCAACATTTGGTCTCCTAGGAGCACTGACGGAAATCATCTCCGGCAATGGCCCACAATTTGTTGGTGAACCTTTTAAATCAATGTGCAAGCAATGGGGAATCACCCATAGACGTCCTCACCTAGGTACCCTCAGTCGAATGGACTGGTTGAGAGAATGGTACGAACGGTGAAATCTGTTATCAAGAAGTCCTTGATAACGGGACAGAGTGTAGCAGCAGCTTTACTCAACTTGCGTACTACGCCGATTGATTCCAGGTTACCGTCACCGGCAGAGATGATGTTTGGACGACAGATTCGGACGCCTCCCCCCGCGAACCTTGACACGAACAAGGCATACGAAGGGCAGAGGAACTTTGAGTGACTTGAAGGGCGCAAGCAGAGTATGAAGGCACATTTTGACAATTCGGTCAACAGACAGGACTTGACGCCATTACACATTGGACAGAAGGTCCGGGTTCTGGATCAAGCGAATCATGTCGGGATTCCGACAGAAGTGAGATCGATCTGTGACGAACCCCAGTCAAGGTCTTACATCATTGAGACGCCGAATGGAAATCGATTAAGGGGGAATCGAGTGCCGTTGCGAGATCTTCCTCCACTGGAGAAGCCAGGTTTCGGTCCCCACTGCGTCCCTCCAGACAGCAACAGGCCTGAGACCAAATGTGAAGAGGAGGAACGACCGGCACATAATGCTGATGGAGATTATGTGACACGTTCAGGACGTGCTAGTAAGAAACCTGCACGTTACCGTTGATATTCATTAATGTTTTCTGGTGTTTATAAAAAAACGTTTGTGTTTAGAGTTTGTTGTTAAATATATTTTCTTTTATAAGACAAGGGGGATGTTGTGATATTGCAGGGGACTACTTTGTTGCACCACAAGGACTACTTTGTTTGCCTGTGTAGTAACGTGTATATGAGAATGAGGTGATTAGGTGGTCACGCTGGTTCCAGGTGGCCGTGGAATAAACAGCCTGGATTTAAGCTCCAGCATTATAACCTTTTAAACAGTGTACTTGTGGTCCGTCCAGAGTCTCAACAAAGGTACAACAGATACCGGACCACGAAGTACAACAATGCTGACACCTGGGCAGAACAAACACAACAAATTTTGGTTGAACATTACCAAAACAGCTTGCATGTACTGGACAAAGTCTACCTGGAGGGCAAACCAACCACTCGGGTGCAGGAGGCGGTCGCCAAAGCCTTAATTTGGAATAAGAAAAATTTGGGGGATAAATTTAAGATCCGAATTGAGGATCATAGGGAACGAGTTTTGGGCCTAACCTCAGAGACTGGACTGAGACAGAGAGGCAGCTTGCGGGAGCCCCAGCCCTGCGGACACACCACCACAAGTTCCAATGTGGCGGTACACATCCCGCAGACGTTATTTACTGTTTCACAGGAGAGACAGATCGACCGACCCCGCACCGCAAGGACGACCGCTCGGACGGACGCAGCCCGGAGCGCCCCGACCCGCTCCTGCTCCCCTCAGCCCCGACATTACTCCCCCCACCACCCTGGTACACCCACCCATCAGCCCCGAGATCGTAGTATTGCAGCGGCAGGACCTGGCGCAGGCCGGATCCCCGCCATGCGGCCCCCAGACCCACTTCCGGTGCGACAGTGCGGCCCCGTCGGAGGACTGGCCACGTTTCCCGGGCACCGAATCCCCCAGCACCTCAGCCCCGATCCACCGGAGCCTCGGCACTCACGCCCAGTTGCCCCGGAGACCAGGGGTACAGCAGAGACCGTCCCGGGGGGAGACCGAACCGACTGCGCAGCCTGCAGGGCCTCAGCCCGGACATGACGTCACGGCCCCATTGCCACGGCAACAATGTCGCGCCCGACAGTCCCCTCTCCCCCACCAGCTCCTTCCACATCCACACACAGGGTCCCATCACCCAGGGGGAGACCAGCACGCAGGACCTGTACACAGCAGCAGAGGGTCCCCACAGCCCCGACCACCGACACAGTGAGGGACTGACGGGACAACTTCCAGCAGCAGACACAGGGGGGTCCAGGCAATAACAGGCAGAGATTGGCAGAAGTAACGAGGCATCCCAATTCAAAACAGAAGAATGAAACATGGAGACTACAGGTTACAGCCCGTTGTAATAATTGGAGATTCCAACATTTCCAGAATCCCAAAATGTCCCAACAACAACACACAATTGGACAGCTATCCTGGAGCCAAATTTATGGCAGTACCATCCTTGAAAAACTAGGGGAATGCCCAGAAACTCAGAAAGTGGTTCTTTCAATTGGCATTAATAATCGGACACAAAGAGCACTGACTACCATCAAACAACTCCAAGCACTAGTCTAGATGGCCAGTCGTAAATTCCCTAATGCAAGCATATGGGTCCTGGTTATCAACTTCAGCCAGTCTCTCCCAGCACCAGAGCAGGAGACACTCAGGCAGCTAAACGACCACATACAGACCAAGAGGCACATACCCGCTCTCCCTCCTGGCCAGTTCAGAGAAGGCCAAGGTCACATTCACTGGACAGAGAACACAGCCCGAGCAATGATCCGAGAATGGATGAAGTCTTTAAACTAATAGGGACACCATGCCAAGAGAGGCAGGGCCTACAATTAGGTTTCACCTACCTCGCTCTCATCCTCCCTCTCTGAAATAATGTCCGCCTCTCCCTTCGTTGACCTCCACAGCCCCTCTGACCTCACTGACTACTACAACCACACTCTCTCCTCCTGCCTCGACCAACTTGCACCTATAAAAACCAAAACAGTTTCATTCACCCACTCTGCTCCCTGGTTTACCCCCGAACTCCGCATGATGAAAACTCATGCCCGCCAACTTGAAAGACTCCACAACAAAACAGGTCTCACAGTTCACTCCCAAGCCTACAAAACCACCTGCAGCACTACAAAGATGCCCTCTCCCGTGCCCACTCCACCTACTACTCTCAAATAATTCACTCTGGCTCCGGAAACCCAAAGGCGCTCTTCTCTACAATAAACAAACTCCTCAGCCCCCTGGACACCACATCCCAGTCATTCACAGTTGACAAATGCACCTCTTTCCTTTCATTCTTCCAAAGCAAAATAGACAGCATCTACAGCACCTTAACCACCAACGCACCTGTTCCCCCTCAAACCACCTGCTCCCCCTTATCCTGTCAACCCCTGCCTCAGTTCTCCCCAGTCTCCACCACCGACCTCTGCCTCTTCACAGGAATAAAAACAGCCACCTGCCCTCTGGACCCCATCCCCTCCAGCTTTGTCAAGGCCTGCCTTCCTGCTCTCTCTCCACTTATCACTGCAACAAAAAACTCCTCCCTGTCCACTGGCATCGTCCCGCCATCCCTCAAAATCGCTGCTGTCACCCCCATTCTGAAAAAACCTGGACTCATCCCTGACACCCCAAACAACTTCAGACCAATCTCCAACCTACCCTTTCTGTCCAAAGTTTTGGAACGCGCTATAGCTTCTCAACTCAAATACCACCTCTCTACCAATAACCTGTATGAAACTTTCCAATCCGGATTCCGCTCCAACCACAGTACTGAAACTGCGCTCCTCAAAATCACAAACTACCTTTTCCTCTCCTCTGACGCTGGCAACCTCAACATCCTCATCCTACTTGACCTCAGCGCCGCCTTTGACACCATAAATCACGCCATTCTCCTCACCCGATTTGAAACCTCCTTTAACATCACCGGCACAGCCCTATCCTGGATCAAATCTTACCTCTCCGACAGGCACCAGTTCATCTCCATTAACAACTGTAAATGCCCCACCGCTCCCCTCCCCCAAGGTGTCCCCCAAGGCTCAGTCCTTGGCCCCCTCCTCTTCATCCTCTACCTGTTCCCCCTTGGTCAATTAATCCGCCGTCATGGTCTCAACTTCCACTGCTTCACCGATGATATCCAGCTCCTCATCTCCACCAAGTCAATCTCCACCACCACACACTCTACACTGACAAACTGCATCACTGAAATAAAATCTTGGCTTCAATCAAATTTCCTCAAACTCAACTGCAACAAATCTGAAATCATCATCATTGGTCCAAAAACGCTCACCAAATCCACCCAAAACTTCATCCTCAATATTGATGGTCCCCCAGTATCCACCTCACCTCACATCCGGAATCTTGGAATCATCTTTGATCAAACCCTCTCCTTCGACAAACACGCCACGCCTTCATCACCTCCCGTCTGGACTACTGCAACAGCCTCCTCTATGGCTCACCCTCAAAAATCATCAGTAAACTTCAATACATTCAAAACTCCGCTGCCCGTCTACTCACCCACTCCCCGATCCGTAACCATATCACCCCCGTCCTTTACAAGCTCCACTGGCCCCCCATCCCCCAGAGAATCCAGTACAAAATCTTCCTCATGACCTACAAAGCCCTCCATAACCTGGCCCCATCCTACCTGACTGACCTCCTCCACAGGCACACTCCCACCTGCACCCTCCGCTCTGCTGCTGCAAACCTCCTGTCCCCCCCATCCGGACCAAACTCAGATCCTGGGGGGACAGGGCTTTCTCCATCGCTGCTCCCACTCTCTGGAACTCACTACACCAAACCGTCAGAGACTCCTCCTCACTCACCACATTCAAAACATCACTGAAGTCTCAACCTGTTCAGCACTGCCTTCAACCACTGACCGTCACCTCACCTTCTGTCTCCTTTTTCTGTTCGTTTACTTATTTATCTATATATTTTCTTCTCTATGTTCTTGTAATCCCTGTAAAGCATCTTTGAGTGTTTGAAAAGCGCTATATAAATGTAATGCATTATTATTATTATTATTACAATTAGGTAAAACTATCATCAACCTTTCCCGGACATTCACCCTCACCAAAATCCAAGAGAGAGTATTGAACAGAGGCCTCACCTTCGTCCCTACTCCAAAATCACACAAAGAACAAGTACAGGGGGACCTCTTTAGATTCTATTGAGCTATCATGTTAATACACCACTTTTGTGACATGGAGTCAGAGGAAAGATTACCCTTCACCCCACGCACAGGATGGACCCCAGATGAGGACCAGGTCCTTAGAGAGATCTCAGAATTCATAACAGAAACAGAATCTGCCATTAGGGACATGCCTACGATGAAGGATAGGCCGAATCTCACTAGAAAAGAGAGGGAGGCCATGGCAGAACTGAGGGACAACAATGAGATAGTGATCAAACCAGCAGACAAGGGTGCAGTATCGTCATCATGGACAGACAACAGTACCTGTTCGAGGCACACAGACAACTGAATAAGGTAGAACACTACACCAAGTTAGAGGAGCCTATATATAAAGAAACACCCCAGCTACATTAAAGACACCTACCACTTCACTCGAATGGTTAACTCCCTGAGCATACCACCCGATGCAATACTTTTTACCATGGATGTGGAAAGCCTGTACACAAACATAGAGACAGACAAAAACATCCTGCAGAGAAATCCTGACCTGGAGAGACCAGACGAGGGAGGCCTTAGTCAAATTACTTAACCTGGGATTGACAAAGAACGATTTTGAATTTAACGGGGAGTTCTACTTACAAGTCAAAGGGACGGCAATGGGGAAGAAGTTTGCCCCAGCTTATGCCAACATATACATGGCAGAGTGGGAAGAGACGGTCTTCCTGAAATGCCCCAAGCGCCCTATGTGCTACTACAGGTTCTTAGATGACATCTGGGGAGTGTGGACATATTCAGAAGGGGAGTTAGAGGAGTTCATCAATATACTTAATGCCCATCATCCTTCCATTAAAGTTAAGGCCTTGACAAGCAGGGCGAGTGTAGACTTCCTGGACACCACTGTCTTTAAACTACCATTAGCTAACAACCAAGACCAAAAACTAGCTACCAGAGTTTTTTTCAAACCCACAGACACCCACACCCTTTTACACACCACGAGCCACCACCCAAAACACACCTTTAGGGGTATTGTAAAGTCACAACTGACACGCTTTCACCGTATATGCACCAGGGAGGAGGACTTTAACTGACACGCTTTCACCGTATATGCACCAGGGAGGAGGACTTTAACCAGGCCACCACCACCCTTTTCACCGCCCTCAGATAGAGGGGGTACTGCAGACGTAGATTAAGACACATTAAGTCAGATTTCCTAAAAAACACACAAGGGCCCAGACCCAGGCCAGGCTTGACACTGAACTTGCCACTAATAACAGGATACAGTAGTTTCTTTCATCTGTAACGCTTTAATCCATGTCCTCTCTGCCCTCTTCCTACGCCCGGTTGACCAATATATGTTTGTTTCCAGACCTATGATCTCAAGGGACTGGACCCCATGCTGTTGGAAGTGTCTGCTAATGGGTATGGACCGGTCTCCCCTCGTGATGTTGCTGATGTGTCCTGTCAGTCTGACTCTGAGGCTGTTGCCTGTTTCGCCAATGTACAGTAAGTTACATTGCTTACATTTAATTGCATCCACCACATTCTTTTGCTCACAGGTTATTCTCTGTGCTATCTGCCTTCTCTTTCCTGTCACAGTGTTCTCTATGTTTTTGGCTATTATCAAGTGAGTGCAGGCCCTACATTGTCTTTGACCAGTTTGAGCTTGTTTGTAGGCTAGTACTGACCAGGATGTCCTTCAGATTTTTAGTCCTCTTGAATGCTGACATTACTTTGTATCCCTGCAGTGTGACAAATCCTCTTTGGAATTGTTCAAAGCGGCCCTTGACTATTTAGTGGGGGGAAGGGGATAGCAGGGGCGGGGGGTGGTGGTGAGATGAGAGAGTGGAGGTGGGGGGGAGGGGGACAGTGGGGGTCAGGGAAGATGGGAGAGTGGGGGGGAGGGAGAGGGGGGATAAGGGGGATTGAGTGGGGGGTTGAGGGTGCTACACCAATACAGGAGAGGCTTAGGGACCAGGGCTCCTCAGTCACACCCTCTCCCCTTCCCTGTCCCCCCTCTACGAGGAATGGGCCCACTTGGTCTGGTGAGAGACTAAAAGTGAACCCAAACAGACCGGCTGTACCAATGATTTTGCTGGCAAATGTATGATCATTGGACAATAAAATGGACTTGCGACAGCTAAGAATGACTGCACAACAAGAGATGAGGGACTGCTGCCTTGTAATTTTACTGAGACATGGCTTCGCGGCAATATACCTGACCTGGTATTAGAACTGGATGGACTAGTTTTTTTCTGGGCTGACAGAAATTCACTCTGGGAAAATTAGGGGAGGTGGACTGGGAGTCTATGTGAACAAAGGTTGGTGCACGAATATCTCTCGTTTCCAGCCACTGCTCTGTAGCAGTGGAATATTTAACGTTAAGGTGCTGTGCTCACTACTTACTGAAGGAGATTACAACCATCATCATCACAGCCATGTATATACCACCGAACGCAAATGGAAATGATGCACTGGAGAAGCTGTACGATGACATCAATCAGCTACAGAATAAACATCCTGAGGGCTTCCTCATAATTGCAGATGATTTTAACCACGCCAATCTCAAGAACATTGCAATAGCACCACCTTTGGGTAGAGGACTGTGCAGCCATTGAGTTAACTTGTTGTTCCGTGTCTGAGCTCAAGATATCACAAATTGGCGATGAGCATGGGATTGTCGAGTCCCCAGCTTTACTTGTCTGTGGAGATAAGGAATTCTACAGAGGCACGGAGAAGGTTGTATAACTTTTGGTGTCAAGGAAAGCTGGAAATCGACTCACAAAGTTGAACTATGTGAGACTGATAAAAAAATATATATCTAAAATGGCGGTGCCCAGTGGATATATCGGAACATTGGGTGAGTTCCAGCAAAGCCGGGAAACGTTCAGTGCGTACATCGAACGTTTAGAGATGTTTTTTTGCTGCAAATAACATCACTGAAGTAGAATCAAGACGTTTGAATGAAGCAATTAAAAAGAGGAAAAGAGCAATTTTTCTCACTGAAATGGGTCCCAAGGTTTATGATAGTGAAGAATTTATTAGCTCCAGCCAAACCAAAGGATACGCCCTTGAAGGATATTCTGAAGAAGTTAACAGAACATTGTGAACCTAAGCCTTTAGAAATAGCTGAAAGCTATCGTTTTGGAATGAGATGCCAACTTCCAAAGGAGGATATTAGTAATTTTATCGTGGCACTCATGAAGTTATCAATTCATTGTGATTTTGGAAATTTCCAAGACCGTGCATTAAGAGACCGTTTTGTGTGTGGACTGAGAAGTGAGCGGATCCGAAGTAAGCTGATGACGGTGTATGACCTGACCTTTGACAAAGCAGTTTTACAAGTTGTTTCAATGGATATGGCGAAAGGGGTTCGAGAGAAGTCTGGACAACTTCTCGACAACCAGCGGAAGAGTTGAACAAGCTACAGTCCAGCAGACTAAAGACGGATAAATCGACAAAGATGTCAGAGAATCGTTATCTATGGAAGGGTAGCAAGACGACGGCAAAGTCATTCTATCGCTGTTTGGGCTCACATCCAGCACAGTCTTGTCTGTTCTTCACGGCAGAGTGTTACTCGTGTCACAAGATGGGACACCTAGCAAAGGCTTGTCGAATGGCTAAGCAGAAAATAGGTTCAACAACAAGTAAGCTGCATTCTGTGGAGCAACTACAGGCAGAGGAAGAGCTACTCGAGATATACACCATCTGCAGCAATGAGCTAGTAAACCGGAAGACAAAGAATGTGTCCGTGCAAGTCCAGTCCTCGCTTCTCTCCTCTCCCCTCACTCTTCCCGCTCTCTCACACCCGGGAGACACTCCCGAGCAGGAGGGAGATGGTCGGACTGATGGTCCACTCATCCTTCCCTTCCGTCCCTTCAACCCACGGCGTCCTTGAGTCCCCACTCCCGCCCGGGCCCAGCGCCCCGCACCGTCACCGTACACAGGCCGCAGCGTAGCGGGCAGCTTCTATTCCTCCTCCTTCAGCAGCCGCTTCCACCGATGGCGGCGTCGACGAGGGCCGCTGCCACCGACGGCCCCGTCGCGACTTCAGAAAGATGGTGGCCGCTCTCCTCCTCACACTCCGCCATCTTGTGCGCGCCTCCCGCCGCGCCTCTCTCCTCTCTCCCCTAACTTCTCTCCCCTCCCCACTCTCCCAGACCCGCCGCCGCCCGCCTCGAGTAGTCCCACCTGCGCTGCCAGACTCGAGTAGTCCCACCTGCGCTGCCCGCCTCGAGTAGTCCCACCTCCGCTGCCAGACTCGAGTAGTCCCACCTCCGCTGCCCGCTTCGAGTAGTCCCACCTGCGCTGCCCGCCTCGAGTAGTCCCACCTCCGCTGCCCGCCTCGAGTAGTCCCACCTGCGTTGCCAGACTCGAGTAGTCCCACCTGCGCTGCCCGACTCGAGTAGTCCCACCTGCGCCGCCCGCCTCGAGTAGTCCCACCTGCGTTGCCAGACTCGAGTAGTCCCACCTGCGCTGCCCGACTCGAGTAGTCCCACCTGCGCTGCCCGCCTCGAGTAGTCCCACCTGCGCTGCCAGACTCGAGTAGTCCAGCGCTCCCTCCTCCCCTGCACTTTCCCGGCAACGGCTCCACGGAGGGGAGTGGACATGGGGGCCGAGTGGGTGGAGGGAAGGGTGGGAGTAGGAGGGGGGTGAGGGTGGAGGGAGGAGAGAGTGGGGGAGGTGGGGGAGGAGAGAGAGGGGGTGGTGGGGAAAGGGGGTAGGGGAGAGTGAGAGTGGGGCTGGGGAGGAGAGAATGGGGGGTGGGGGGGGAGGAGAGAATGGAGGGTGGGGGGGGAGGAGAGTGAGGGAAAGGGGGGGTGGGGGGAGGAGAGAGTGGGGGAAAGGGGGTGGTGGGGGAAAGGGGGGGTGGGGGAGAGAGTGGGGGTGGGAGAGGAGAGAGTTGGGGAGGGTGGGAGAAGCAGCGAGGGGGTGGGAGGTTGAGTGGGACTGGGGAGGGGGCAGCGGGGGATGGTAGTGGGGGGAAGAGAGAGTGGGGGTGGGGGGAAGGGGGACAGTGGGGGTCAGGAAAGAGGGAGAGTGGGGGGAGGGAGGGAAAGGTGGGTGGGGGGGGAAGGGGACAGAGTGAAAGGGGGACGAGGGGGAGAGTGGGAGGGAGAGTGGGACTGGGAGGGGGACAGCGGGTGTGGGGGGGTGGTGGGAAGAGAGAGTGGGGGCGGGGGAAGGGGGGCAGTGGGGGTCAGGGAAGATTAGGGGGAGGGAAAGGGGGGATGGTGGGTGGGGGAAGGGGATAGTGAGAGTGAAAGGGGAGGAAGGGGTGGGGGAGGAGGGGGGAGGCTGCAGGAGCAGAGAGGGGGTGTGGGGGATGGGGGAGTGGGGATGGGGGGAGTGGGGATGGGAGAGTGGGGGACGGGGGAGTGGGGGATGGGGGGTGTGGGGGAGGGGATGCATGAGAGGCTTTGGGTGCACGGCTCGCTCTGGCTGCACCGCTGGCCGCATGGGGCCGAGGTGAGGGACACCCTCTCCCCTTCCCTGTCCCCCCTCGCCTACCCACGGCCCCGGGAGACACTGCCGGCCTGGCAATGGGCTTCGTCAGTTGGAGAGGGTTGCCGGGCCCGCAGCATCGTCAGTTGGGGGTGGTTTGCCGCAGGAGAGGCCCGCAGAGGAGATTTGGACCCAATGGGTTCACTTGGTCAAGTAGCAAATAAAAGTGGAGCGGCCGTGTGGGGAGAGAGGCCGTGTGGAGTTAAAATGTGAGTCTTTACCTCCAAACAGCACTTAAGACTCAAGGCAACAAGTTACATTTGACACCATAAGACACACACCCAGGTCTGATCACCCTGCGCTGGGCCTGCCTCGACTGAGGGTGTCTTGTGATAAAAGGCCAAAACACCCCGTGGCGTTGAGGTTCACAACTGAAGATATGTCTAAATGGTAGCAACACCACCTAGTGGTCATCCCCAAAAACAACGCCATGCAAGTCAACTGTAGTGCAAAACTTCAGGGATTGTAACAGCCAATCCTACTAAACAATACCTCTACACAGTACTGTGGACTCAAGGCAACAAATTACACTTTACCTCCACACAGCACTGAACACTAAAGGCAAAGTGTGAGTCTTTGGCTGGAGTCTTCATTGCTGTGCGGAGGTAAAGTGTGAGGTTTGGGGAGGTGGCTGAGGGAAGGAGGCTATCAGCAGCAGATAGGGGTCAAGGAAAGAGCGTTCACGTCGCGGCCCTGTTTCCACCAATCTTTCCACTGCCACGCACAACAAGTGCAAGGCGCCATTGTGTGCAGATGCCAAGAAGTGTGTTCAGCTCTGGCTGAACAAATTCTAATTTTGTGATGTGGACTTGATAAGAAGAGCAGCAGATTAGGGAATAAGGTTCAATCTGCTCTGTGAGTGAGTCTCAATATTTAATTATTGATTTGGCTGCAGTGGCAAGCAAGTTGTTGCAGTGTGCATCCTGCAGGACGTGGGAAGTTCGGGAAACTGCCGGTAGATTGGTTTGGGAACAGCTCTATCCAAGAGTGCAAGAAATTGCAGCGAATTGTGGACGCAGGCCAGACCATCACACAAACCAACTATTGAGTCCAGTTACATCTCACGCAACCTTGGCAAGGCCAGTAGCATAATCAAGGACAAGTTGTATCCTGGCCACTCCCTCTTCTCTCCTCTCCCATCAGGCAAAAGGTATCGAAGAGTGAAAACACACACCTCCAGATTCAGGGACAGTTTCTTCCCAGCTGTTATTAGGCAACAGTATAATCCTACCACAACCGGAGATCAGTGCTGATCTCGGACAATCCTTGATCGGACTTTGCTGGCTTTGCCTTGCACTAAACGATATACCCTCATCATGCATCTGTACAGTGTAACGGGCCCAGCACCAGCTCAGGAGGGGTCGGTCCCCAGGGCTGGATGGGCTGACTGTAGAGTTTGTTAGAGCCTTCTGGGATGTCATAGGGGGAGATTAGGCGAAGGTCCTGAGGGATTAGCCCAGCGATCGGGAGATGCCCCTCTCGTGGCGCATGGCAGTCATTGTCCTGCTGCCCAAAAAGGGTGATCTCCGCCTGTTGAAGAACTGGTGCCCGGTCTCTCTCCTGAGCACAGAGTATAACATCTTTGCACGGGCAATGGCAAATCGCCTGGGCTCTGTGCTGGCCCAATTGAACCACCCGGACCAGCCCTACACAGTCCCTGGCTGGTCCATTCAAGATAACATTCACCAGGTTAGGGACCCGATCCAAATATACCAGGGGGATGGTCAGTCAGTCGCTTTTCTATCCCTTGATCATGTAAAGGCATTTGACATGGTAGATCTTTTTTTTAAATTAATTTTATTTAAATTTTAACAAAACAAATACATGTATGAACTCATAGTACGCGATGGTACCTACATTATAAATTTGATTATACATTTTAAATTCGATTATACCTGTATTGTTCTGTATTATCTCCCCACCCACAACCCCTCTCCCCCCCCAGTTAGAAAAAGAGGAAAAAGGAGAAGAAGAAAGATAAAGAAATAAAAATAAAAAAGGAAAGAAAGAAAGAAGAAAGAAGGAAACCTGGAGACAAGAAGGAAACACTTCCGGCTAATTTCGTATAAAATTCTTTTTAGGGGTATCAAAACAATCCTAAAATTAAATATTTCCAATTCTTAATCTTAGTTTTAAAGTGAATGGGTTCCAAAGTTTCAAAAAGAAATCATATTTATTTCTCAGATTATAAGTAGCTTTTTCTAATGGGATACAACTACGCATTTCTGCATACCATCTTGCAATTCTTATTTCATTTTGATCTTTCCAAGTGACCGCCACACATTTTTTTGCTATTGCTATTGCTATTTTGAGAAATCTTTCCTGATATTTATCTAAAATTAATCTTGGTAATATTCCTTTAGTATCTCCCAATAAAAACAACCTTCAATCCAATGGTATGGTCTTATTCATCAATTGTTCCAAAAAGTTTTTTAGGTCTTTCCAACAAGGAGTTACCTTAGGACATGCCCATGTGGAGTGTAAAAAAGTACCCACATCCTGGTTGCATCTAAAACAAATTTCAGGTAAATTTGGATTTAAATTGTTTAATTTTTTCGGAGTTAGATATAGTTGATGTAAAAAATTGTATTGTACTAAACTATATCTCACATTAATAGTATTTTTCATACTTTCTAAACACAATCTTTCCCAACTTGGTTCATCAATGCTAATATTCAGATCTGTTTCCCATCGACATGGTAGATCATGACTACCTTCTTGGAACGCTGCAGACGTTCGGATTTGGACCGCATTTCGTGGCCCGGGACCGGATTTTGTACGCTGCTGCAGAGTGCCTTGTTAAAGTCAAAGGCTCTTTGTTGGCCCCCATTCACTTTGGGAGAGGGGAACGTCAGGGGTGTCCCATGTCCGTCCGGTCAGCTGTATTCCATCTGTGTAGAGCCATTCCTGTGCCTTCTCCGGAGGCGGTTGGCAGGCCTGGCTTTGCCGGGGCCGGGGGCAGAGGTGGTTCTCTCGGCATACGCCGATGATGTCCTTCTGATGTTCACCGCCCCTGTTCACCTGCGGAGGATGCGTGAGTGCCAGCAGGTTTTCTCCACCGCGTCCTCCGCCAGGATCAACTGGGGGAAGTGTTCTGGTCTCTTGGTGGGTCAGTGGCAGGTGGACTCCCTGCTGGAGATGATAGCTTATGTGTGGAGCACCATGCACCTCCTCTACCTGGGGGTCTACCTGAGTCCCGCTGAGGGGACTTGCCTGGCGAACTGGCAGGAGCTGGAGGCAAAAGTCGTCGCCCGGCTAGGGGCACTGGTCAGGCCTCCTTTGTGTGCTCTCTTACCGGGGTAAAGTATTGGTGCAGGAGCAGCCATTGGTCACAAACCAGCTGGTGGCCTCGATGATGTAACCGGCTGGCCACTCTGGTCCCATCCTCTTTATTTGTCATCATGATCCAGAGGAGGTTGGTGAACTTCTTCTGGGGAGAGAGGAATCACTGAGTCTCTGCTGGGGTTCTGCGTCTCCCGTTGGAGGAGGGCGGTCAGGCGCTGGTTTGCGTCCTTACCCAGGTAGCAGCTCTCCGACTCAGGACCCTGCGGAGGTATATGTACTTGGAGTGCCCTCCTGGATGGCACGCGCTGACGACGTACTTTTTCTGCCAGGGGCGCTGCCTCAAGGAGGGCACACGGCACCCGGTAGCGGGCATAAGTCGTCACACTAGGCGTGCGTTGCCTGGCTTTTATCGTGAATCTGGTCACCTTCAGCCAGGGCGCAGCTCCTCGGGAGAGGGGGGGTTGTTGTAACTGTGAAGGTGGCCGGTCCTCACCCTGTCACGGTGGGTATCGAGGAGAGGCCTGGGTCCCTTCCCGAGAGCCGGCCCCACGCAACCTGGGCCGCCTTTCCGAGAAGCCCAGCTTGCCGTTCCGCGACACAGCGAGGCACGCACTGTACAGGCTGCTCCTGCACACTCTACACTTCCTCGCCCTCGTCTTCCGTCCGGACACGCCCTGGCGGTCCGTGTTACCACAGGACGGCGGGAGCGGTCCCCAGTGGAGGTCTCTCTACCAAGGAAATGCAGACGCTTTTTGATTATCTGACTATATTGGCTACATTTTAGCCCCACGCTCCTGATATTTGGGCACCCGATACAGAGAGGGGAGGGTCGAGGGGGGGGTCTCCCTGTCGGTCTGCTCCTGGGCCTGGCCAAGATGGCCATTCGCGGGTCCAGGCAGCGGGTAGTGGACAGCTGCACCGGGGTCGGCTGCCTGTGCCCACGTATCCCTGGAAAGGGAACATGCGGTGTCCACGGGGACTCTGGAGGCCGTCTGTGGACGCTGGTCGCCGCAGGAGGTCGAGTGTATTATTGATAAAGTTGGCGATATATTAATTTAATAACTGTTTTGTTTGTAAACTGCCAATATTGGCAGCCTTTGATCGTGTTACTACTCTGTATGTTTGTTTTGTTTTCTGAATAAAAGTATTTGTAAATTATTAATTTTTATAATGTTCACTGACTCTGTTGACCTGTGGAGGATGCGTGAGTGCCAACAGGTTTTCTCATCCACATTCTCCGCCTGGTTCAACTGGAGTAAGTGTTCCAGACTTTTAGTGGGTCAGTGACAAGTGAACTCCCTGTCAGAGGAGATGACATCTTCTGCGTGGAGCACCACACACCTCCTCTACCTGGGGGTCTACATGAGTCCCACTGAGGATGCTTGGCAGGCGAACTGGCAGGAGCTGCCGATGAAAGTCCTCGCCCGGCTGGGGGGCTGGGTCTCTCTATAAGGGAGTCCTCCCCCTTTACATCGGGGACCTGGGGTGGAGAGTATTGCACAGAGCGGTGGTGTGTAACAGATATTTAAGTCGGTTCATGGACTCGCCAGCCGCCTGTAACTTCTGCAGAGAGGAAGAGACCGTGTTCCACGTGTATATGGAGTGCGAAAGGTTGCAGCCCATGTACTAATATCTGATGGGGCTGCTCCTCACGTTTTGGTTGCATTTTAGTCCCACGATTTGGGTGTTTGGGCACAGGGCCGGGAGTGGGGAGGGTCAAACGGGAGGGTGGGATCGCCCTGTCAGTCTGCTCCAGGGCCTGGCCAAGATGACCATTCGCGGGTCCAGGCAGTGGGTAGTCGATGGTCACACTAGAGCCGGCAGCTTGACCCTCTTGTGGGCCTACGTCCATGCTCGCGTGTCCCTGGAGAGGGAACATGTGGTGTCCACAGGGACTCTAGAGGCCATCCGTAAATGCTGAGTGTATGTAGAATAAGATGCTACTATTGTGTTATAATGATTGTCTAATGTAACATGACTATTTAAAGTTTTGGTACATTCAGGTACACTATAAATTGCAATTACTGAATAAAGTCCTTCTAAGGAAAAAAAAGTGTAAAGGGCTCGATTGTAATCATGTTCGTCTTTCTGCTGACTGGTTAGCACGCAATGAAAGCTTTTCACTGTACCTCGGTACATGTGACAATAAACTAAACTCAACCGGATGTAGGATTCTCTGTTATACAGTATATCTAAATCACTTCATCGGTAATCTTTTATATCACGGAAAATCTTGTTCAGTGGTGTCAACGTTGCAGCATATATATTTTATCAGGATGTAAGACTAGTCTTCCTCATGGTCGGTGTAGACTAGCTAAGGTGACCTTATGATTGGAAGATGCAGGTAGAATTGGGAGGAAAGCTTGTTGTTCTGCAGAAAATAATCAGTACCAATTTCCCTTCTGGGATCAATAAAGTTCTATCATATTGTATCGTTTGAAGCTAGATATAGTGTTATGGTCAGTCAGTGGATAATGTATTCATAACTATAACTGAATATAGTGCTATGACAAATCAAGCCGGCCACCTCAGCTGTTGATGGAAGGACAGGTTGTCAGGTTGCAGACCCCACAAGGTTACAACCGGACAGGCATGGTAAAGGAAATATGCAAGGAGCCCAGGTCTTACCTTATTCACTCAGAAGGAAAGCTGTACAGAAGGAATTGCAGACACATTTTGCCCGTAGTCGAGCCTGCCCCATCACCACCGCTAAATCCAAGTGCCACCAATCACCAGGATACTGGACTTGGGTCAAAAGACTATAACACTCTCACAAGAAACTGACAAGAAATAATGGACACTGAGCAGCTCCAGGTTCAGGTGCCTGTAGCTCAGTTGCCTTTGAACACCACTGAAAGTCTCACAGGTCGTGTCAGCAAGTCAAATCCCAAATACAGAGACTGAATTCACTTGTCAGCTAAATATACATAGACACATTGTTCAGGTTAATCTATCGTGTGCCAAAAGCTGACAATCAGGTGTTCCAGTCAATATGTTAAGTATGTTTACTATGCTGTGACCTTAATTTTGTGTTTCACAGTGTGAAACTTGTTTGGCGATAGCAACTGATATTCATACTATTTACATATTAAGCAAGGTGTTTTCTTATATTTCTCACCTCCTATGTTTTTCATATGTTGGATATTGGTCATTTTGTGACATTTTGTAAGTCCTGCTACATTTACTACTTAACAAGATATTCTGTCATTATATGGAGCATGAGCTAAAGAATGGGGATGTCGATCAGTCACTGTGTTCACGGTCTATGTTGAGCTATTACAGACGCCGTACCTGGAGGAAGTTATCCTGCGCATGTGTGTTACTCAGCGAGGTTCCTGTGGTAGCACTCGTGGGGGGGGACTGCTTCCACGTCTGTTACGCTGCATCCTCGATGGTCATTAAACCAGGATTGAAGCCAAATAACTTGTTTTTATTCCTGCAACATCTAACAATCAGCATAACCAGGTTTTGAAGTGTATAGCTGCCGCAATCGAGAGAACACGGGTGAATTCAGTCTGCAATAGGATTGAGAGTGTAGCTATTCATTTTGTCTGAGGGTGAGAAAGATGGAGGAAGGTTTTCAGACAGGCATGAGTTAGACTAGCTAAGGTGACCTTATGATTGATGCAGGTAGAATTGGGAGGAAAGCTTGTTGCTCTGCAGAAAATAATTAGTACCAATTTCCCTCCTGGGATCAATAAAGTTTTATCGTATTGTATCGTTTGAAGCTAGATATAGTGTTATGGTCAGTCAGTGGATAATGTATTTAGTAAAACTGACAGTGCCTTGGGAGAATCAGTGGATGAGGCTTTTGAAATTGAAAAGCTTAGCTATGTAGATTTATAACATATAACAATAACATATAACAACTACAGCATGGAAACAGGCCTGTCCGGCCCTACCAGTCCACGCCGACCATTCTCCCTGACCTAGTCTCATCTACCTGCACTCAGACCATAACCCTCCAATCCATATACCTATCCAATTTACTCTTAAATAATAAAATCGAGCCAGCCTCCACCACTTCCACCGGAAGCCCATTCCATACAGCCACAACCCTCTGAGTAAAGAAGTTCCCCCTCATGTTACCCCTAAACCTTTGTCCCTCAATTCTGAAGCTATGTCCCCTTGTTGGAATCTTCCCCACTCTCAAAGGGAAAAGCCTACCCACGTCAACTCTGTCCGTCCCTCTCAAAATTTTAAAAACCTCTATCAAGTCCCCCCTCAACCTTCTACGCTCCAAAGAATAAAGACCCAACCTGTTCAACCTCTCTCTGTAGCCTACGTGCTGAAACCCAGGCAACATTCTAGTAAATCTCCTCTGTACCCTCTCCATTTTGTCGACATCCTTCCTATAATTTGGCGACCAGAACTGCACACCATACTCCAGATTCGGCCTCACCAATGCCCTGTACAATTTCAACATTACATCCCAACTTCTATACTCGATGCTCTGATTTATAAAGGCAAGCATACCAAACGCCTTCTTCACCACCCTATCCACATGAGATTCCACCTTCAGGGAACAATGCACAGTTATTCCCAGATCCCTCTGTTCCACTGCATTCCTCAATTCCCTACCATTTACCCTGTACGTCCTATTTTGATTTGTCCTACCAAAATGCAGCACCTCACACTTATCAGCATTAAATTCCATCTGCCATCTTTCAGCCCACCCTTCCAAAAGGCCCAAGTCTCTCTGTAGACTTTGAAAATCTACCTCACTATCAACTACTCCACCTATCTTAGTATCATCTGCATATTTACTAATCCAATTTGCCACACCATCATCCAGATCATTAATGTAAATGACAAACAACAGTGGACCCAAAACAGATCCTTGGGGCACTCCACTAGACACTGGCCTCCAACCTGACATACAATTGTCAACCGTTACCCTCTGGTATCTCCCATTCAGCCATTGTTGAATCCATCTTGCAACCTCACTATTAATACCCAACGATTTAACCTTCTTAATCAACCTTCCATGTGGAACCTTGTCAAATGCCTTACTGAAGTCCATATAGACAACATCCACAGCCTTGCCCTTATCAATTTCCCTGGTAACCTCTTCAAAAAATTCAAGAAGATTAGTCAAACATGACCTTCCAGGCACAAATCCATGTTGACTGTTTCTAATCAGGCCTTGATTATCCAAATAATTATATATATTGTCCCTAAGTATCTTTTCCATTAATTTTCCCACCACAGACGTCAAACTAATAGGTCTATAATTGCTAGGTTTACTTTTAGAACCTTTTTTAAACAAAGGCACAACATGCGCAATGCGCCAATCTTCCGGCACCATCCCTGTTTCTAATGACGTTTGAAATATTTCCGTCATAGCCCCTGCTATTTCTGCACTAACTTCCCTCAATGTCCTAGGGAATATCCTATCAGGACCTGGAGACTTATCCACTTTTATATTCTTCAAAAGTGTCCGTACCTCCTCTTCTTTAATCCTCCTAATTTCCATCACTACTCTACTTGTTTCGCTTACCTCACATAATTCAATATCCTTCTCCTCGGTAAATACCGAAGAAAAGAAATTGTTTAATATCTCCCCCATTTCTTCCGGCTCAGCACATAGCTGTCCACTCTGACTCTCTAATGGACCAATTTTATCCCTCACTATCCTTTTGCTATTGACATATCTGTAGAACCCCTTGGGGTTTACTTTTACATTACTTGCCAAAGCAGCCTCATATCTTTTTTTCGCTTTTCTAATTTCCTTTTTAAGATTCCTTTTACATTCTTTATATTCCTCAAGAACCTCATTTACTCCCTGCCGCTTATATTTATTGTATATCTCCCTCTTTTTCCGAACCAAGTGTCCAATTTCCCTGGAAAACCACGGCTCTTTCAAATTATTATTCTTTCCTTTCCACCGAACAGGGACATAAAGACTCTGTACTCTCAAAATTTCACCTTTAAATATCCTCCATTTCTCTATTATATCCTTTTCATAAAACAACAATTTCCATTTCACTCCTTTTAAATCCTTTCTCATCTCCTCAAAATTAGCCTTTCTCCAATCCAAAATCTCAACCCTTGGTCCAGATTTGACCTTCTCCATAATGATATTGAAACTAATGGCATTATGATCACTAGACCCAAAGTGTTCCTCAACACATACCTCTGTCACCTGACCCATCTCATTTCCTAACAGGAGGTCCAACACTGCCCCTTCTCTGGTAGGCACCTCTACGTATTGCTGCAAAAAACTATCCTGCACACATTTTACAAACTCCAAACCATCCAGCCCTTTAACAGAATGTGATTCCCAGTCTATATACGGAAAATTGAAATCACCCACAATCACCACTCTGTGCTTACTACTAATATCTGCTATCTCCTTACATATTTGCTCTTCCAATTCTCGTTCCCTATTTGGCGGTCTATAATACACCCCTATAAGTGTTGCTAAACCTTTCTCATTTCTGAGTTCCACCCAAACAGCCTCCTTAATCGAGCCTTCTAGTCTGTCCTGCCAAAGCACTGCTGTGATATCCTCCCTGACAAGCAATGCAACACCCCCACCTCTTGCCCCTCCGATTCTATCACATCTGAAACAATGAAATCCTGGAATATTTAATTGCCAATCGCAACCCTCCTGCAACCATGTTTCACTGATCGCCACAACATCATACTTCCAGATGTCAATCCAGGCTCTAAGCTCATCCACCTTTCTTACAATGCTCCTAGCATTAAAATATACACATTTAAGGGACCCATCATTTCTTATTCTCAGTTTATTTCTTTTCCCTTCTTTCTCTCCTACATATTGGGTCTGAGTGTTTCCCTTTTCTGCCTCCTGCCTCACACACTGCCTATTAGCTATCTGTGTTTGAGTCCCTCCCCCCAACCGTACTAGTTTAAAGTCTCCGCAGTTATTTTAGCAAATCTCCCCGCCAGGATATTGGTTCCCCTCGGGTTCAGATGCAACCCGTCCTTTTTGTACAGGTCATACTTCCCCCAGAAGAGGTCCCAATGATCCAGAAACTTGAAACCCTGCTCCCTGCACCAGTTCCTCAGCCACGTATTTATCCTCCACCTCACTCCATTCCTATTCTCACTATCGCGTGGCACAGGCAGTAAGCCTGAGATTATTACTTTGGAAGTCCTTTTTTTTAACTCTCTTCCTAGCCCCCTGAATTCTCCTTTCAGGACCTCTTCCCTTATCCTACCTATATTGTTGGTACCTATATGTACCACGACCTCTGGCTCCTCTCCCTCCCCTTTCAGGATATCCTGGACACGCTCAGACACATCCCGGACACCGGCACCAGGGAGGCAAACCACCATCCGGGTCTCCCGACTGCGTCCACAGAAACGCCTATCTGACCCCCTCACTATAGAGTCCCCTATTATTACTGCTCTCCTCTTCCTTTCCCTACCCTTCTGAGCAACAGGGCCGGACTCCTTGCCAGAGGCCCGGGCACCGTCGTTGCCCCCAGGTAGGCTGTCCCCCCCAACAGTACTTAAACAGGAGTACTTATTTCCAAGGGGTACAGCCACCGGGGTACTCCCTAGTCCCTGCCTCTGTTCCTTGCCCCCCCTAACAGTGACCCACTTGTCTACCTCCCGTGGTCTAGGAGTGACCACCTCCCTGTAACTCCTATCTATAACCTCCTCACTCTCCCTGATCAGACGGAGGTCATCAATCTGCCGCTCCAGGTTCCTAATACGGTCCCTTAGGAGCCCCATCTCGTCACACCTGGCGCAGATGTGGATGTCTGGAAGAATATCAGACTCCCAGATTCCCCACATCTGACACCCAGAACAAAAAACTGCCCTGGCAGTCATACTCTCCAAACAAAGCCCAGCGCTCGGTTACTAAACCTACCGCCCGGCCGCTACTCCAACCGCTCCAACCGCCCACCCAAAAGAACTGAGTGATCTCCTGGGAGAGGCGAAAAACCGGATAAAAAACCCAGGCCAATTTGGGAAAAAATCCGGGAAATTCCTCTCCGACCCCAAGCTAGGCGATCGAAACTAGTCCGGGAGATCACACAGGTCTTACTCCTTACTATCCCCACACAATCCCCACACACTACTTCCCAAGCAACACAGCTTGGTGCTGCTTGCTACTGCTGCTGCTTGCTGCTGCTGCTACTGCTGATTGCTGCTGCTGCTACTGCTGATTGCTGCTGCTGCTGCTGCTACTGCTGATTGCTGCTGCTGCTACTGCTGATTGCTGCTGTTACTGCAGATTGCTGCTGCTACTTTGGCAGCAAAAGTTCAGCAGCGAGGATGGAAAGTATAAGTGTGTACAGGTAGTTTAGATACTACATTGGCATTGGGCTTGGTTTTCTTGGTTGAGTGCTTATCCTGGTGTTATATCACAAGTACTTTCAGTTTTAACAATAATTCAATGTTTAAAATATAGGAAGAGACAGGGCAGGCCCAAGAGTTAAAATTCTAAATTGGGGCAACGGCAACTTTGAATGTATTTGGCAAGAACTCACTCAAGTTGATTGGAGCAAGTTGTTTGAAGGAAAAGGATTGTCTGGAATGTGGAATGTTTTTAAAAGTATGCTGACCAGAGCCCATATGTTCCTATTAGAGTGAAGGGCAAGACAGCAAGGAAGCTTCGATGACGTGAGAAATTAAAGCTCTGGTCATAAGGAGGCATGGGGCAGGTGTATGTAGCTGGGATTAAGTACACCCTTGGAGAAGTTTTGGAACTCAAGAGCACGCTGAATAAGAAAATCAGTAAGGCAAAAAGGGGACAAGGGATAGCATTAAGGATAATCCCAAGAGATTTGCATAGATGCATGGATAATAGGTGCAGGAGTAGGCCATTCGGCCCTTCGAGCCAGCACCGCCATTCAATGTGATCATGGCTGATCATATTCTACGTTATCCCATTTTCTCACCCACCCCCCACACATTAGGGGCAATTTACAGAGGCCGATTAACCTACAAACCCGCATGTCTTTGGGATGTGGGGGGAAACCGGAGCACCCGGAGGAAACCCACACGGTCTCAGGGAGAACTTGCAAACTCCACGCAGACATCACTCGAGGTCAGGATCAACCCTGGATCTGTGGCGCTGTGAGGCAGCGGCACTACCCGCTGTGCTGCCCCAAAAATCTTATACGAGTCATCACCCTTCCACTCTATGTATGTTAATAAGAAGTCCAAGTAAAATCAGATTAAAAGTTTAAAGTGACTTGGTTTGTTTTGGCAGAAAGATTGTCCATACTTCATCTTCAAAATTACTATTTCTATTATCTTTTTGGGGCAATTTTGATAATTTTAAGTTTGCAAACTGCAGGATTAGGAATTCACATATCTATAATGAAAAAATGCCACAATGTACTGGCGTTATATGTCAGGGAAATACGCTAAATGTATTATCTGTAGCTGTTTAGATTGATTCATTTCAATGGTTAAACATTGTAATCTTCATGCCACAAACATATTTTGTTACCAAGATGCTGGCACGCTGGAGTTTCATATTGAAAAGCCAACCCTATGGTATTCTGTTTAGTGAAGCCTGAACTCCAGCACTGTGTTCTCACGTGAGGGCAAGGATCCCCTTTAAGGATCGGTAACCCAGGCAAAGGAATTGTTAATTGACAGTTTTCTATTGGTTCTCCTGCTCTTGTTGGCCGAAACAAACAACAGGAAACTCTGAAGGATGCATTAAACCATAATCTCTACAGATGCCCACTTCATACTAACTCAGAAATGACTCAGGAAACAGCCTCTCTGCCCAGGATGTTCACATCAACCATCGATCAGCCGTTCATACGAATTCTATGTTCTCGTATTTTCTCAACACACTCCCTACACACGAGGGACAGTTTGCAAAGGGCAATTAACCTACAAACCTCACATCTTTGGGATGTGGGAGGAAACCGGAGCACCTGGAAGAAACCCACGTGGTCACAGAGAAAATGTGCAAACTCCACACAGATAGCACCTGAGGTCAGTATCGATCCTGGGTTTCTGGTGCTGTGAGGCAGCAGCACTACCAGCTGCGACTCTGTGCAGTCCTGATGAAGCTTCAGAATAGCTGCATTGTGAATATCAGGGAAATTACTTTTATAAGGAGAAAAAGTACGAAGTGCTGGAGTAACTCAGTAGGTCAGGCAGCATCTCTGAAGACAGGGGGATTGTATATTAAGGGGAAAAGGGTAACCAGAGAAAGAATAGGCCCCCTCAGTAATCAAAGTGGACAACTCTGCATGGAGCTACAGGAAATGAATGAGGTCCTGAATGAGTTTCTCCGGTTTGTACCGTGTAGAAAGACACGAGAACCAGGGAACTTGGGGTAGTCAATGCAAGTGTGTTGATGGCGATCAGCATTACAGTCGAGGAGGTGTGGAAGGTCCTAACGCATCTGAAGATTGAGAAATCTCCCGTGCCTATTCAGGAAGCTGGAAGCCAAAATGAAAATTGCAGGTGCCCTGACTGAAATTTATGAGCTGTCATTAAATACGGGTGAGGTGCTGGAAGACTGGAGGGTGGCAAATGTTGTGCCTCTATGTTGTGCCTCTTGGAAGGCTGCAGGGAAAAGCGTCGGAACTACAAGCCAGCGAGTCTAACATCTGTGGTCGGAAAGTTACTAGAGTATTCTGAGGGATAAGATATAGAAGCAGCCTCCCTGTGGCAGTGTACAAGGGTGTGTCGGCTGGTTGTCAGGACCAGGCAGGATAGCAGGGCTGCCAAAGTTGGTACGCTCGTACAAAATTGGAACTATTTACCTCCTGTTTTACGTTAGGTATGACGCCCGATATTTTTGGTACGTTTTAGGAATTCTGTGTGTTAATATTATACATTTTTGCTCAGAAGTCTCTAAGTTATAATTTTATGTTCCACGCTCATTTTTAAAACGTTACCATTTCTTACATCTGATACATGTTCATTAATATATTTCCGGTTTATTATGTAAATGAAGACTGGAGAGAGGAGACTGTGACTGTGTGTATTGTGTAATGTGATGCAATCATGTGATGTATTCCTCCACTTCATGTGGCCACGTTACTGGCCCTGCCGCCCTGGTGTCAGTTTGTGTTGCAGTCACGCAGGTAGCGCTGTGTTCCGGTTACCTGGCGTTGTTTGCTTACTTTTACAAGTCTTTTGTGAACATTTTGTGTTTTCACGTTGTTTTTAGTGAACCCATTATGAGTGAAGAGAAAAATATGGATATTCCTTCAGATAGAGACGAAAATGATAAGGATAACACTCCTAAGAAAAAGAAACAAAAGTGTACAGCTTCTTATGAGAGAAAATTGCCGTTGAAGGATGAGAGGGGATCTTATCGAAACATATAAGATTATTAAGGGGTTGGTCATGTTAGAGGCAGGAAACATGTTCCCAATGTTGGGGGAGTCCAGAACCAGGGGCCACGGTTTAAGAATAAGGGGTAGGCCATTTAGAACAGAGATGAGGAAAAACTTTTTTAGTCAGAGAGTTGTGAATCTGTGGAATTCTCTGCCTCAGAGGGCAGTGGAGGCCAATTCTCTGAATACATTCAAGAGAGAGCTAGAGAGAGCTCTTAAGGATAGCGGAGTCAGGGGGTATGGGGAGAAAGCAGGAACGGGGTACTGATTGAGAATGATCAGCCATGATCACATTGAATGGCGGTGCTGGCTCGAAGGGCCGAATGGCCTCCTCCTGCACCTATTGTCTATTGTCTATTGAAATTGTTGACACGCGGAAAAAATTCTGGCTGTCTAGTAGTCAGCAAAAACAACTCAGGTAAATGTCTCTGCAAATTATGCAATTGCGAAATTGCTGGTAGTTTAAGTCAAATTGAAAGACATGAAAACACAGAAAAGCATCAAAAAAAACTAAAATCTACAAAACAAACTTCAAAAGTAACTGACTTTATGAAACCTGGTCCATCCTCTATTCACTCAGCACAGATAGCAGCTGCTGAGCTTAAACTGTGGATTTATTGCAGAACACAATTTACCTATAGCCCTTTTGGATCATTTGTCTGGCCTCGTTGCAAACGTTTGTCCAGATTCAAAAATAGCAAAGGATATCAAGTGTGCTAGAACCAAAGGAACATACATTTTTTCTAATGTGATCGGTGAATATGACTTCAGTGACCTAGTATCTAAGTTGAAGGTGACAAAATGTTCTCTTATTATTGATGAGACAACAGACATTTCTGCTATCAAAGAATTTGTTCTGGTAGCTAGACATTATGACACTGAAGTTCAAAAAACAGTGGACAAATTTCTAACACTTTTAGAAATTAAAGACACACCTGCTCGTGGAATTTATAATTGCATAGAGGCGTTTTAACAGTAATGACATCCCCTTTGAAAACCTAATAGGATTTGCCAGCGATAATGCTAGTGTTATGATGGGAAGCAAAGGAGCAGTACAGCATCTCTTAAAACAGAAGAATCCTCATATCGTCATACAACCTTGTTTGCCATTCGTTGCACTTCTGTCCTTCTAAAGCCTGCACTGAACTGCCACATTATTTAGAAGAGTTAACCAGAGATATTTTTTTCTTATTTGAGCAAAAGTCCTAAGCGCCTAAATGAATATAAAAAATTTCAAACTTTAAAAAATACCAATCTTCAAAAAATTCTCCACATTAGCTGCACAAGATGGCTTTCCCTTGAGCAAATGGTGAAAAGAATTTTAGAACAATGGCCTGCACTTTTATTGTCCTTTATATCTGGTGCATTAGATGCTGGCAGTCCTATGGCTTCAAGAATTCTAGAGGGATTATAAAATCCCATTACAAAAATGTACTATGCTTTCTTAGCTTATATTTAGCCTGACATCAATAACCTCAATTTGAAGTATCAGCAGAAACATTTAGAATTCATAAGTTAAGGAATTGTATTAATACTAGTGTTGAAGGGATTCTCAGTAATTTCATCAAGCGAGAAATTTTGAAACCTAATGATATAAGTAAAATCAATATTAATGATCCTTCAACATATCTCAGGATAGATGACATTTATTGTGGTGATACTGTAGATTGCATTTACCTGGATAATTCAACAAAAAATTCCTGGAAAGAATTGCAAGAATTTTTGAGTAATTTTTTTAAAATTTCTATGTTTGCCTTACAAAGCAGATGTTTCAGCGCTTTTTATCTTGTGAATTGTTTGCAAAATTGGAGTTGCTTGAGGCGTTGGACCCAGCTAATGTTATTGAGGGAAGGACTAAATCACGTATCCCACTAGTTATGAAATTTTCTAAGCTAGTTCATGAAGAACATTATGAACAAATAAAGAATGGAGGGAGCTGACAATGCAAGATCAACCTCCTCGTGCTAAAAACATGCAGGAAACATTTTGGTTTAACATTCCTCAAGAAAAATGCGCTGACGAATATCGCTTCTCTCTGTTGTCAAAAATTAATGATCAATCTTCTTTCATTACTCAACAACATTAAAGTTAAAAACCATGCATCTCTGAAAATGTCCACCTTAAATGGGGTGGGGGTGGGGAGGAGGGAGGGGGTGGGTGGAGGAGAGTGGGGGTGGGAGTGAGAGAGGGACTGGTGAGGAGGGCAGAGTGGGGTGGGGAGGAGGGAAGAGTGGGGTGGGGAGGAGGAAAGAGTGGGGGTGGGAAGGGAGGGGTGGGGGGAAGGGGGACAGTGGGGGTGGGGGGTGGTGGTGGGGGGAAGAAAGAGTGGGGGTGGGGGGGAGAGAGTGGGGGAGGAGGGGAGGAGAAAGTGGGGGTGGGGGTGGGAGATTCGGGCTGGGGAGGAGGGCAGGGTGGGGAGGAGGGGTGGGGGGGGAAGGGGACAGCTTGGGTGGGGGGAGGTGGTGGTGATGGGGGGAAGAAAGAGTTGGGGTGGTGGAGAAGGGGGACAGTGGAGGTCAGGGAGAGTAGGGGGTGAGGAAGTGGGGAGAGAGGGGGAGGGTGTGGGAGAGGAGAGAGTGGGGGTGGGGGGGAAAGGAGGGGTGGGGGGGAAAGGAGGGGTGGGGGGAAAGGGGGGTGGGGAGGACGGTGAGAGTGGGGGTGGGGGAGGAGATAATGAGGAGGAGGGGGTAGGGGAGGAGAGGGAGAGTGGGGGGAGGAGAGAGGCGGTGGTGGGGGGAAGAGGGACAGCGGGGGTCAGGGCAGGGTGGGGGTAGGGTGGGGGTGGGGAAGAGTGGGGGAGGGAGTGGGGGTAGGGGAAGGGGGCAGCAAGAATGGGGATAGAGGAGGAGAGAGTGGGGAAGGAGGGGGAGGGGGGGAGAGAGTGGGGGTGCGGGTGGGGGGAGATTCGGGCTGGGGAGAAGGGCAGGGTGGGGTGGGGAGGAGGGAATAGTGGGGGTGGGGAAGAACGGGGATGGGGAGGAGCGAAGATTGGGGTGGGGGAGAGTGGGGTGCTGGCTGGGAGAGTGGGGGAGGGGGAATAGGGGAATGGGGGTGGAGGCAGGGCTGGCGGGAGTGGGGGCAGGGATAGGGCAAGTGGGGGTGAGGGCAGAGGAGAGGCATGTGGGGCTGCGGTAGGGGGATGCAGTGGGTCAGTGGGGGGAGAGGATAAGGGGGATTGAGTGAGGGGGTTGAGGGTGCTACACCAATACAGGAGAGCCTTTGGGTCGAGGGCTCACTCACTCACACTCTCTTCCCCCCCCCCTGGCCCCCCCTCCCCCCCCACCATGATGAATGGGCCAAACGGGTCCACTTGGTCCAGTAAGATGTATATCTTTACTTCAAGACATTAACTGCACGACATGGAATCCACCAAAAGAGCTTTGTGATAGAATGCAACAAAAAAGATGGCACAAAAAAGTAATGTAGCAGTTGGTGAGGGGGGAACGGGGGTGGGTGAGGGGGGAACGGGGGTGGGGGAGGAGGAAGGGGGATGGAGTGGTTGAGGGGTGGGTGTGGGGGTATGGGGGTGGGGGTAGGGGAGGGGGGATGGAGTGGGTAAGGGGGGATGGAGTGGGTGAGGGGAGGTGGGGAGGAAGATATAGATGGAGTGGGTGGAGGAGGAGGAGGGGGCATGTAGGTGGGGGAGTAGGAGGGCGGATGGGGTGGGGTAGGAGGGGGGATGGGGTGGGGGAGGAGGGGGATGGGGTGGGGCAGGAGAATGGGGGAGGAGGAGGAGAGGGGATGGGGTGGGGGGAGCAGGAGGGGGGATGGGGTGGGGAGGAAGGGGATATGGGTGAGGAGGGTATGGGGATGGTGGAGAAGGAGGGAGGATGGCATGGGTGTGAGGGGGGTGGGGATGGGGAGGAGGAGGAGGGGAGATGGAGTGGGTTCGGGGGGGTGGGGATGGGAGAGGAGGGGAGATGGAGTGGGTGAGGGGGGATGGGGTGGGGAGGAGTAATGGAGTGGGTCAATGGGGGTGGGGAGGAGGAGGGGGACTGTAGTGGGAAAGAAGGGGGGAAGTGGAGGGGGTGAGGTCCAATGATTGGCTCCGAACTCCCGCTCGATGCAGGTGGAGCAGTTGCTTCGGGCTGACAGCAACTTCCATCGCAGTCCACCATGCACTGCTGCTGATTGACGACACGGGATGACAGCAACTTCCGTCGCTGACAGTCCACCATGCACTGCTGCTGATTGAGGACACGGTCTCCAGCATCGCAAAGAGGGGATTTTCAATGATAGAGAGACGAAAACTTTATAGATAAGTTTCATTTCATTTCTAACAAAAAAACGACATTTATTTTAAATGAAGATCGAGATTTCCATTGCGTTTAATTTTATTTTTTAAAAACGATGGTCGGACTTGATGGTCCACTCATCCTTCCCTTCTGTCCCTTCAACCCACGGCGTCCTCGAGACCCCCTCCCGCCCGGGCCCAGCGCCCCGCACCGTTACCGCACACAAGGGGAAAGCTTCTTCACCTCCTCCTGCAGCGGCCGCTTCCACCGATGGCAGTGTCGACGAGGGCCGCTGCCACCGACAGCCTCGTCTCAACTTCAGAAAGATGGCGGCCGCTCTCCTCCTCGACAAGTACCGCGGCTTTATGGAGCTCCTGCTCCATCGCTACGGGCTCACCCGCATGGAGCGCGCAGCCAAGATCCTCAGGATGGACGCCCTTGGCGACAGGCGGCCGTCAGCCCTGCTAAACGAGATGCTCGCGCTGCTAGAGGGACACACGCCGTGCATTCTTTTGCAGCAGTTGCCAGATGACATCCGCCCGCAGCTCGCCGAGATCTCCTTCGCCAACCCCCAAGCGCTCGGCAGGCGCTCAGAAACGCTATGGACGGCGCGATGGAGGGACGTAAATACGCTGGCCGGTAGCCCTGCGACGTCCGAGTTCCTTCATCAGGGCGGGAGAGCCGTGGATGGAGTTACTGCCGCGCCCCAAAGGCCAGTGCGACCGCCCTTCACAGCTGCCGCACGTTCACCCTCTGCAGTCCCGCCCCAGCAGGCTCCGGGTCGCACAACTTACTCTTTTGTTATTGCTCCGCAAAATATAACAATCGAAGACGAGGTTTAAATAAACACACATGGCCTATCCACTTCAAGCACCCAATCCCTTTGGCTACAGCAAGACAAACACCAGAGGCCTGGCTGTAATGGAAAACAACCTTCTTGGACTACAGTAACCACCAGGTGGCGTCAGCAATGGCAGCCTTGCTACAGTATGTCTGTCCCTTCCTTCTCTGTTGTTTGTTCATCAGGGCGGGAGAGCCGTGGACAAATGTAGGTCCCTTGCAGTCGGAAAAGGTGAATTGATCATAGGGCATGGCAGACCAATTGAACAAATACTTTGGTTCTGTCTTCATTAAGGAAGACATAAACCGTCTGCCGGAAATAGCAGGGGACCGGGGGTCTAATGAGATGGAGGAACTGAGGGAAATCCAGGTTAGTCGGGAAGTGGTGTTAGGTAAATTAAATGGATTAAAGGCAGATAAATCCCCAGGGCCAGATAGGCTGCATCCCAGAGTGCTTAACGAAGTAGCCTCAGAAATAGTGGATGCATTAGTGATAATTTTTCAAAACTCTTTAGATTCTGGAGTAGTTCCTGAGGATTGGAGGGTAGCTAATGTAACCCCACTTTTTAAAAAGGGAGGGAGAGAGAAAACGGGGAATTATAGACCAGTTAGCCTAACATCGGTAGTGGGGAAAATGCCAGTCAGTTATTAAAGATGTGATAGCATCACATTTGGAAAGTGGTGAAATCATCGGACAAATTCAGCATGGATTTACCAAAGGCAAATCATGTCTGACGAATCTTATAGAATTTTTCGAGGATGTAACTAGTAGAGTGGATAAGGGAGAACCAGTCGATGTGTTATATCTGGACTTTCAGAAGGCCTTCGACAAGGTCCCACATAGGAGATTGGTGTACAAACTTAAAGCACACGGTATTGAGGGTTCAGTGTTGAGGTGGATAGAAAATTGGTTGGCGGACAGGAAGCAAAGAGTAGGAATAAACGGGTCCTTTTCGGAATGGCAGGCAGTGACTAGTGGGGTACCGCAAGGCTCAGTGCTGGGACCCCAGTTATTTACAGTGTATATTAATGATTTGGACGAGGGAATTGAATGCAACATCTCTAAGTTTGCGGATGACACGAAGCTGGGTGGCGGTGTTAGCTGCGAGGAGGATGCTAGGAGGCTGCAGAGTGACTTGGATAGATTAGGCGAGTGGGCAAATGCATGGCAGATGCAATATAATGTGGATAAATGTGAGGTTATCCACTTTGGCGGCAAGAACAGGAAACCAGAGTATTACCTGAATGGTGACCAATTGGGAGAAGGGGAGATGCAACGTTACCTGGGTGTCATGGTGCACCAGTCATTGAAAGCAAGCATGCAGGTGCAGCAGGCAGTGAAGAAAGCGAATGGTATGTTGGCATTCATAGCAAGAGGATTTGAGTTTAGGAGCAGGGAGGTTCTGCTGCAGTTGTACAGGGCCTTGGTGAGACCGCACCTGGAGTATTGTGTGCAGTTTTGGTCTCCTAACCTGAGGAAAGACGTTCTTGCCTTAGAGGGAGTACAGAGAAGGTTCACCAGATTGATCCCGGGGATGGCAGGACTTTCATATGAGGAAAGACTGGATAGACTGGGCTTGTACTCGCTGGAATTTAGAAGACTGAGGGGGGATCTTATAGAAACATATAAAATTCTTAAGGGGTTGGAGAGGCTAGATGCGGGAAGATTGTTCCCGATGTTGGGGGAGTCCAGAACCAGGGGCCACAGCTTAAGGATAAGGGGGAAGTCTTTTAGGACCGAGATGTTTCTTCACACAGAGAGTGGTGTTTCTGTGGAATTCTCTGCCACAGAAGGTAGTTGAGGCCAGTTCATTGGCTATATTTAAGAGGGAGTTAGATGTGGCCCTTTTTGCTAAAGGGATCAGGGGGTATGGAGAGAAGGCAGGTACAGGCTACTGAGCTGGATGATCAGCCATGATCATATTGGTGCAGGCTCGAAGAGCCGAATGGCCTACTCCTGCACCTATTTTCTATGTTTCTAATGCTGATGCCAGCCTAACTGATCTGAAGTTCCTCATTTTCTATCTCCCCCTCTCCTGAAAGAGTGAAGCGTCATTTGCTCTCTTCCAACTTGTGTGAACCATTCTGCAACCTACGGAATTCTGGAAGACGATGAACAGTGCGCCTGCCCGACGCGGGAGCTTCGACCGCCCCGACGCGGGAGCTTCGACCGCCCCGACGCGGGAGCTTCACCGCCCCGACGCGGGAGCTTCGACAGCCCCGACACGGGAGCTTCGACCGCCCCGACGCGGAAGCTTCGACCGCCCCGACACGGGAGCTTCGACCGCCCCGACGCGGGAGCTTCGACCGTCCCGACGCGGGAGCTTCGACCGCCCCGACACGGGAGCTTTGACCGCCCCGACACGGGAGCTTCGACCGCCCCGACGCGGGAGCTTCGACCGCCCCGACGCAGGAGCTTCGACCGCCCCGACGTGGGAGCTTTGACCGCCCCGACACGGGAGAAAAGAGGAAGCTTAGACTTAATTGCCTTCCATCACAGTGAAGAATGTGGGGAATCCGCTGTGGTGGATGTTTATGTTAACTTTTATGTAGTAGTGTGTCTTGCTGCTTTTTTAAAAAGTATGGCTGTATGATAAATCGAATTTCACTTAATGCGTAATGGGGTGTCTAGATGGGAGGTGGCTAGTGCGTGGCGACAGAGGTTGTGGGCCAGTTTAGACTCGGAGAATGGTGAGCATACAGTTCTTTACCACGCGCACACACCTGCGCTCGCACCGGTTATATTTGCAAAGAACCATACGGTAATAACTGCAAGAATTTCTAGATATTGTTTGAAGAAGAAACAGTTGATAAAGTACGGAAACTGATGAATTACTCTATGATTTGTGCTACTTTAATAAAACCAATTAATGAAGAAAAGAAGTTTGGAAGATTCGTTTTGTCATATCAGGGTGCGACGTGTGCGTAAGCTATAACTACATTTCATCCGCGAGAAGTAATGGCTATCGAAGTGGGATTTCGAGATGGTATAGAAACTGCCATTACCTCAGAACTTTGTAGGAACAACGTCAAAATGACAGGTAGTGGATTTGCTCTCAGCCACAATTTTACAAAGTTTTAAAGAATATTTTCAACAATTTATCCAGTTTTTTTTCTTACAATTATAAACATCTCCCTTGAGACTGGAACTTCTCCAGATACTTATAAAACCGCTGTCATAAAGCCTCTGTTAAAGAAACCAAATTTCGACAGTGGGCTACTGAGTAATTCTCGACCCATATCAAATCTACCCTTTATCAGCAAGGTGCTGGAGAAAGTGGTATTCAACCAATTACAACACTTTCTGAATCAAAATGACATCTTAAGAGAAATTTCAATCAGGCTTCAGAGCAAATTACAGCATTGAGACTGCCCTGATAAAAAATAGTCAGTGATCTAAGAGTTCACACTGACGAGGACAAAGTCTCAGTGCTGCACCTCTTCAACATCACAACAGCTTTTGACACCATAGATCACAGTATTCTTATATATCGCCTAGAAAACTGGGTCAGCCTGTCAGATCAGGTACAAAGTTGGTTCCAATCATATATAAGTGGAAGGAAGTACTTTGTTAGCCGTGGGGACTATGTGTCAGGGCTGCATGATATACCCTTTGGTGTAGCACAACGTATCTGCCTTGGCCCGTTACTCTTTTCCTTGTATATGCTGCCGCTAGGAGGAGTTATCAGACAGCATAATGTAAACTTTCTAAGTTATGCCGATGACATAACTCTCTGTCAAACCCACTGATGCAAATGCCTTAACTTCTCCTGCCTATTTTCCATTAAAAATTGGATGAATGCCGACTTTCTTAAATTCAACGATGACAAGACAGAAATTGTATTAGTTGGATCAAACCCCGAGAGATGTTACTTGGTAAACTGGGAAATTTGACTGCCTATGTCAAACAAGAAGTCACAAGCCTGGGGTAATAATTGACAGTGATCTTAATTTTAAATCTCACATAAATAAGGTAACAAAGTGTGCTTTCCATCACCTCTGAAATATTGCTAAAATACGGCCTTTCTTAACTCAACATAACTGTAAAAACTCATACATGCTTTCATATCAAGCAGACTTGATTACTACAATGCCTTACTTGCCTGCCTTCAAAATCCACCAACAAGTTACAGCTATTCAAAATGACGCAGCCCGGCTTTTAACAAATACCAAGAAAAGGGAACATCTCACCCCAGTATTACACTCCCTTATTGATTCCCTGTGAGATCCAGGATAGACTATAAAGTCCTCCTTCTTGTATATAAAGCCCTAAATGGCTTAGGAGCAGCATATCTTACAGTCCCTCCTCCCCTATGCCCCTACTCGAGCGCTCAGGTCTTCTGATGCTGGCCTGTTAGCCACTCAATGCTGCACCAACAAGAAAATTAGTGAAGCAGCCTTCATCAATAACGCCCCAAGCTGTGGAATATCCTCCCCAGGGCTGTGAGAGACACCCACTCAATTGACATTTTTAAACGGCAGCTAAAAACATATCTTTTTAATCAAACTTTTAACTGATTTTACTTCCTTTGTCCTTTTACACTTTCAATTTTACATTTTATTTTTATATAAATCTGTGTTTTGTATGCTATTAACTGCCTATGCCCTTGCAGTTTTAAATTGTATTTTTGTTGAGACCCGTGTTTGTTTTTGTGGAAAGCACTTTGGGCTGCATTCAATAGCATGAAAAGTGCTATATAAATAAAGTTATTAATATTATGATCCCACAGATGAACACCAAGCCATAATCTCACAGGCCATTTCAGATTTTAATCACTTCCAGCTGTCTGTCCTCCAACACTTCCAACCTTGTCGTTCCCCAGCTCCGTACGGCTCAGTTTTATCTTCTCCCCAAAATCTATAACCACAACTGCCCTGGCAGACCCATTGTTTCTGCTTGCTCCTGTCGTACTGAATAGATTTCCACATACTTCAACTCCATCCTACCCACCCCCCCCCCCCCCCCGATGTCCAATCCCTCACTACCTTTGTCCAAGACATCTCACATGCCCTTCGTCTCTTCAATGACTTCCATTTTCAAGGTCCCCACTCCCTCATCTTTACTATGGATGTTCAGTCTACACCATCCCCCACCAGGAAAGTCTTAAAGCCCTCCGTTTCTTCCTCGACCGCACAACCAGCCAATTTCCTTCTACCAACACTATCCTCCGCCTAGCAGAGCTGGTCCTTATTCTTGACAACTTCAACTCCTCCCCCTTCCTCCAAATCCAAGGCGTAGCTATGGGCTGTCGCATGGGCCCCAGCTATGCCTGCCTCTTTGTAGGGTACGTCGAACAATCACTGTTCCAAACGTACACTGGCCCTATCCCCGAATTCTACCTCTGCTACATTGACAACTACATCGGTGCTACCTCCTGCACCCATGCAGAACTCGCTGACTTCCTTAACTTTACTACTAATTTCCATTCTGCACTCAGATTCACTTGGACCATCTCTGACATCGCCCGACCTTTTCTTGATCTCAACGTGTCCATCACAGGAGACGATCAACTGACATCTATTATAAACCCTCTAACTCCCACAGTTATCTAGACTACACGTCTTCCCACCGTGCTTCCTGCAAGGACTCTAACCCCATCTCCCAATTCCTTCATCTACGCCGCATCTGCGCCCAAGATGAGGTGTTCCACTCCAGGATATCGGAGATGTCCTCATTTTTTCGGGAACGGGGGTTCCCCTCTTCCATCATTGATGAGGCCTCACTAGGATCTCCACAATATCCAGCAGTTCCACCCTTGCTTCCCCATCCCACAGTCGTAACAGTGACAGAGTCACCCTAGTCCTAAGCATCCACCCCATCAGTCATCGCATATAACACATAATCCTCTAACAATTTAGCCAATCGGTCTGAAGAAGGGTCTAGACCCGAAACGTCACCCATTCTTTCTCTCCACAGATGCTGCCTGTCCCCCTCAGTTACTCCAGTGTTGTGCCGACCAACCTCATTATATGGTTACGCTGCATCTGTTCCCAAGATTCTGCTTTCCATTCAAGGACATTGAGATGAGGAATGAGGCTTCTTTAGTGAATGTGGTTTGCCCCCCCCACCCGCTATCATAGATGGGTCTCCTCTGTATCCCGTAGTTCAGTTGTCGCTCCCATTCCCCCCAGATGCAACAAGGATAGTTTCCCTGCTCCGCATCTTTTACATCACCAGCCTCCGCATCCAACACATCATGCTTTGACATTTCTAGCAGTTCCAACATGATTCCACCACTAGTCACAGTCCATCTCCACCCCTTTTCCGCCTTCCAAAGATATCGCCCCCCCCCCCCCTCCACCCCATTTGCAATTCCTCAGCTCACATCCCTACCCAGCCACACTACCCCACCCCCCCCAGATACTTTCCCCTGCAACCACAGGAGATGTAACACCTGTGCCTATACATCCTCCCTCACCTTGACCCAGGGATCTCGAGACTTCTTCCAGGTGAGACAAGGATTACACGCTCCTCCTCTAACCTCATCTACTGCATTCGGTATTCCCATTGTGGACTCCTGTACATTGGTGAGACCAAGCATAGACTCAGCGACCACTTTGCCGCACACTGCCACTCGGTCTGCCAAAGCCTGCGGCATCTCCCGGTTGCGAACCATTTTAACCCCCATTCCCATATTGACCTTTCCATCCTGTGCCTCCTCCACTGCCAGGGTGAGGCCACATGCAAACTGGAGAAACAGCATCTCATATTCCACTTGGGGATCTTACAGCCCAACGGTATGAACATTGAATTATGAGTCCCAGCTTCAAATGCTGCGGCACATATGGGGCGGGAAGAATTGCCTGGACGGTGCGTTTCTGGGGGCAGTAACACCTTTTCCATTAACTGTTTCCAATTTGGTCCTTATGAGAAAATAACTGCAGATGCTGGTACAAATCGAAGGTGTTTATTCACAAAATGCTGGAGTAACTCAGCAGGTCAGGCAGCTTCTCAGGAGAGAAGGAATGGGTGACGTTTCGGGTGGAAGAAGGGTCTCCACCCGAAACGTCACCCATTCCTTCTCTCCTGAGATGCTGCCTGACCTGCTGAGTTACTCCAGCATTTTGTGAATAAACACCTCCAATTTGGTCCTTAGTCAGGAGGATGGTGTGACAAGTGAGGCGGGTAAAGGGATCGATGAGGCCGTGTTAGAGGAGCCTTGGCTCTTGAGATTGTCTGGTAGATCTGAGATTCTTGCTTCCGGTGCAGATGAGTGTGGGGGCTCCATGAAGAAAGCATGGTGAACAGCATGTAAAGTAAGGGATGACCAAAGGAGATGTGAATTTGGTCAAAAGGAGAAAGGGAGGACATGCAAGGTTGAAGAGGATAGAATCAGACAGCGGCTTTTAGGAACATAAATTAAGGTGGAAAGAACTCAAGTGAGCGAGTAAAAGGGCCAAAATAGGTGACAAAATGGCCTTGGATTAAAGAATTAAAAACAAGAGGGTAGCCAGGGTAAAGGTGGGACCACTCAGAATCAAGGAGTGAATTTGTGCTTGGAGTCTGGGATGTGGACAAGGAACAACCACTTTTCATGTGTTACCACCAATAAGAAGGACAGTCTGGAGAACACTAATATGCTGGGGCAGTTTGAGATTAAGGAGGTGGTGTTGAGGCTCTTAAAGAGCATTAAGGTGGATAAATCCCCAGGACCTGATGGGATTTATCCCAGGTCAATGAGGGGCAAGAGGGGAGATTGTCAGAGCTGACAATATCTTTGTGTCTAACCACAGACGAGGTCCAGGAGGACTGGAGAGTAGCTAATGTTGTTCCTTTATTTAAGACGGGAAATAGAGAGAATTCAGGGAATTATAAGCCGGTGAACCTCACATAAATGATAGGAAAGGTACTGGATAGGAGTCTTCAGGATAGAACCTACTGCCATTTGGAAGAGAATTAGGGACAGTCAGTATGGCTTTGTACACGGCAGGTCGCAACTTACCAGCTTAACCAAGGATTTTGAGGTGACAAAGATGATCGATGATGTAGGGCAGTGGGTGTTGCTGCCTACATGGCATTTAGAAAGGCATTTGATCAGGTATCCCATGGTAGGCTGATCCAGAAGATTAAGATGCATGGTATTAACAGTGACTTGGTTGTATGGATTCAGAACTAGCTTACTGATAGAAGATGGATGTGGTGGAAAGACTATATTTAGGCTGTGGTTTGCGACTAGTGATTCCGCAGAGATCTGTGCAGGGACCTCTGCTGTTTATAAAAATAACTTGCAGCCAAGCATAGACAGGTTGTTTAGTATGTTTGCAGATGATCCCAAGATTGCTGGGGTCTGGAGTGTGAGGAAGGGTGCCAAGATGTACAATGGGATATAGATCAGTGACAGAAAAGGTTGGAGAAATGGCAGATGGAGTTTAATTCAAACAAGTGCAAGGTGTTGCACTTTGCGAGATCAAATGTAAGGAAAAATATACAATCAATGGCATGACCCTAAAGAGCATTGACGTACAGAGGGATCTTGGGGTCCAAGCCCATGAATCCCTGAAAGTAGCAACACAAGTAGATAGTGGTAAAAAGGCTTATGGTATGTTAGCTTTAGGTCGGGCCATTAAGAATAGGAGTCAGGAAGTCATGGTGCAGCTTTATACGACTTTGGTTAGGCTGCATTTTGAGATAGAGTACAGCTCTGCTCACCCCATTACCGGACGGATGTGGAGTCTTTGGAAAACGGGCGGCGGTTTACCAGAATGGTGCCGGAACTCTGGAGATTGCGGGGAGACCTGACCAAGGTTGACCCGGTCGGGCCGGCGTTGGAGACTCGCTAGTTGACGAAGCCCACGGCCATCAGTGCCTGGGTCTGCAGACCCCGTGGCTGGGGCCTGAGTCGGCACAAAGGAGGCGTCCGGAGAGGACCTGGCAGCGTCAGTGGAGAGGTCGGTGCGGCAGCAGATGATGGCGCCGACCGATGGACGAGAGCGGACACGTGGAAGTGAGGATGCTTCTGCCGAGGAAAGGAATAAAGGAGGACCCGGCGAGGGGGGACACGCCATGAGGGATGGGGGAGAACAATGGGGATCCAGCATTGGAGGAACCCATGTGAGGGAGGGGGAAGAACAATGGAGGGCCCGGCGTTGGGGGACACACCGTGAGGGAGGGGGAAGAACAATGGAGGACCCGGCGTTGGGGGACACACCGTGAGGGAGGGGGGATGAGCAATGGGGATCCAGCGTTGGGGGGACCCATGTGAGGGAGGGGGAAGAACAATGGAGGACCCGGCGTGGGTGGGACACCGTGAGGGAGGGGGAAGAACAATGGAGGACCCGGCGTTGGGGGACACACCGTGAGGGAGGGGGAGGGGGAGGGGGGTAAGAGAGGAAGAACAAAGGGGGACCAGGCACGGGGGGGATTTGTAACTTTGTAAGCGCCCTTTACGGGCGACTATTTCCACACCTTGTGAATGCAAGCAAAGAATTTCACTGTGATGAGTCACATGTGACAATGAAGTATTCAATTCAATTTGAAGAATATAAAATTACGAGAGGCATAGATAGGGTAGACAGTTAGAACCTTTTTCCCAGGATGGAAAAATCAAATACTAGAGGGCATCGCTTTAAGGTGAGTGGGGCAAAGTTTAAAGGAGATGCGCTGGGGAACTTTTTTCTTTCTGTGCAGGGAAATGCGAGATGGTTTTGGCATCATGTTTAGCACAGACATTGTAGGCTGAGGGGGTTTGTCCGTGTGCTGTACTGTTCTATGTTCTATGTATGACCCACAGGTGGTATCCTCATCCCAGAGATAGCCTCTGCTGTCCTACTTTCCACAGCTGCTGTAAAGTGTTGCTGTTTTACATATTTCACTCTTCAAATTTGTTATTCATGAAACAGTTCAATATTCGACATTGTACATTTCCTTTTCTCTTCTCAGCATTCTTTCCTCAAAAGCTGACATTGACTCTGAGGTCAACCATCGCCTGAGTTGTGCCAGTGGAGCCTACGCCAGACACAGGAAGACCGAGACCTAAAGGCTCAAACAAAACTGCTGTTCTACGGAACCTGTCCTCCCCACCCTGTTGTATGGAGCAGAGTCATGGGCCACCTACAGCAGGCACCTGAGAGCCCTGGAACAACACCATCAAAGATCCTTATGAAAGATTCTGAGGATCAGCTGGGAGGACAAACGCACCAACATCAGCGTTCTGGAGGAACTCAACATGACCAGCATCACAACCTTGGAGAAAGATTACGAGAAGGTTGACACTGAGACTATGGAAGGGGAAGGCGAGACTATGGAAGGAGAGGAATATTAATCCGCAGAAAGTAGTCCAGATGGTGATAAACACGGGATCAATAACATGATATGATTCAACGTAAACTATGAAGGAAGACGTTATAGTCTCTGGCATTCTTAAAATACATGAAGAAGAAAAGACAATGGAAGTTGATCTGAACCTGTCCTTTCTCATTTCTTGACTTTTTCTATTGCAACCTGCATAGATACCAACCTTACTCTCTCTTACAATAACGCAACACCAACTCCGATGTCCAACACACATCTCCCTAAACAGATCCTGTACTGTCAACTGAAGGAAGGTCAGCAAGCCCCCGGCGGGCCAAATAAACCTTCAAGGACAACATGAAGAACAGTCTGAAGAAATTCCACATCACATGGAGCAACTGGGAGCACATTGCACTGGACAGACGCTCCTGGAGGAAATCCGTGCAGGAAGGAGGAATTGGGGAAGGAAATATCTGAGGAAGTATGGGAGGAAGCACTTTGGAGGGTGCATACTTCTTCTATTTGCGCTGGGCACGGTCTCATCCAATGTAAACTCATTCATAGGGTTCATTGGACTAAAGCAAGACTGTCTAAAATTTACAATTATGTGAATTTGGACTGTGTAAGATGTAATCAGTCACCTGCAAATCATGTGCATATGTTCTGGTGTTGCCCATCTCTTGCTGGTTTCTGGAAAGACATCTGTAACACAATCTCAGAAATAAGCGGCACACAGATTGAACCAGACCCTATTACCGCAATATTTGGGGTTTCCTCATCCGAACTGCAACTCACTCAAATAAATAAGGATGTAATTGCCTTCGTCACTCTGTTGGCAAGACGACTAATTTTGCTCAGACGGATATCTCCTGCATCCCCTTCTCATGCCCTTTGGATTACAGACATCTTAAATTGCATCAAGTTGGAAAAAATCAAGCACCCACTTAGGGGGTCTGTAAACAAATTTGGGCAATATGGATTCTTTTTTTTCCATGTTAGACAACTGGACTTCCCTGCAATTCCAGAGTGATATATACCTATATCAATTTATATATATATATTTTTTTTAAATCCTCGTTGAATGGAGATGAGGACATGCCATATTCTGTCAGTGGTGGTGTAAAAGGCCTAGAGTGTGTATACATTGCGTCTTGGATATTAAGGAGGACTGTACGGTCTGCTCTGGTTGACCTGGAAACATTTGTATCAATATATATATATATTTTTTTTTTTTGTACTTTTGCTCTACGTTTTGTATTGTATTGTTGTTCTTAGTGTGCTATTTTGTACACCTGATAAATAACTTACAAGTGCAATTATTTTGTTAATGCTGATTGTACTGGATATTTTTTTTAAAGGAGTAATGATGACTTTGCAGAACTCGTAAGGCTCTTTGTGTTGTATAAAGATGCAGCCAGAATGCTGTATCTTTGAGTGGGGCCACAAGGGGCTACCAGTATGTAAGCAGACTGGTGATCTCTCTCCCACTCCCGCATGCCTAATAAAGGATTGTGGTTGTATCTGAGTTGACTAATGTGTTTGACTAATGCAAACTGAACTTTAACCTTCCGGGACCGCTGGGCACTGCGAGGCGTGGAATGCATCCTCAATAATGATGGTAAAATTGTTGTATAGTCGTTTATTCAGTGTATTTGTTTGATCTGTATTATGGTGTTGGGTTTTGATTTGATTCATTTTGCACTGTACATATTGTTGATTAAATTATTTTTGGTTAAAAAACTGCGGTCTGTTGAATCACCAGTGGTGCTGAGTCTGCTGTGAGAGAGAGAATATTTGGTTGAGTGTTGTCAGCATTAATTTGAACAATTATTAAAAAGGATTGTGGCGGCTCCCAAGGGTCGGGCCATACTTCTACCGACCCCTCGGCACGGGAATGGACCAGTCCAGGGAGGCGGTCCGGGACCAGGTATATAAGGACAAGGTTTGGGCGCCAAGCCATTCCGGCAGACTAGACCCGTCTGATAACTGTTATACAATAAAATATACCTTCTCGAAATACCTAGCTCCTTGCCTTTATCGACGCGCTACAATGGTGACCTCGACGGTCCATTCATTAGGATGGACACAAAAGCAAAAGCCGACCGCCCGTCCGGCTCGCAGGCCGACCAGGCCCCAGCTGTCGACGCGGTAGGAATCAAGCTCCCGACCTTCTGGACCACCAGGGCTCGCGTTTGGTTTTACCAAGCGGAGGCCCAGTTCCAGCTGAAGGGCATCACAGTGGATAACACCCGTTTTTTCCACCTGGTGGGAGCCCTTGACCAGGACACGGCCGAAGAGGTAACGGAGTTCCTCCAGGACCCCCCGGCCCACGATAAATACGAAGCCCTTAAGGAGCTGCTGCTCCAAACCTACGGGCTAACCCGAATGGAGCGGGCCGAAAGGCTCCTCCACATGCCAGGCCTCGGTGACCGGCGCCCATCTAGCCTCCTGAAGGAGATGGTCGCGTTACTCGACGGGCACAGACCGTGCCTAATGTTCGAGTACACTTACCTGCACCTGCTGCCGGCCGACATTCGCCTGCAGCTCACAGACGCCTCCTTTGAAGACACCCGGGCCCTCGGCAGGCGCGCGGACGCGCTGTGGGCGGCGCGCCGTGATGACGTCAGTGTGCTAAACGTCACTCGACAAGCGCCCGATTTTCTCCGGTCGGGCGGGGGAGCTGTGGAAGGAGTGACAGCTACGTCCCGGAGGCCTGCGAGATCGCCCCCGGTGGCCATTGCGGGTCGTGCACCTGCAGTCCCACACCAGCAGGCTCCAGCCAGCACCAGCAGGAGGTACTGGTGTTATTACCACCAGCGCTGGGGTGCTGCAGCCCGACAATGCCGCCAGCCGTGCACGTTTCCGGGAAACGCCAGGGCCGGCTGCCAATAGTCCCCGCGGTGGCCGGCCAGATTCACCGCCTCTTCGCCTGGGATCGGCGCTCCGGGGGCCGCTTCCTCGTGGATACCGGGGTGGAGCTGAGCATCCTGCCCCTTTCGCTGCTGGACATTCGTTCTGGGAAGCGGGGGCCCATCCTCACCGTGGCAAATGGGAGCATTATTCAGACTTATGGCGTCCGCACGGTCCACATCGTTTTCAGCGCCAGTCATTTTACGTGGCAGTTCACGATCGCCGACGTCTCCCAGCCGTTGCTCGGGGCCGACTTTCTGCGGGCTCATTCTCTCCTCGTGGACGTCAGGCAGCAGCGCCTGGTCCACTCCGCCACGATGGAGCCCATTGCGCTGCGGCTGAATGAGCCCATTATACGCCCGCTGTCGTCCGTGGACTCCCATTTCGCTCAGGTGCTGGCGGACTTTCCCGATATTATGGCCCCACAATTCCGGTCGTCGACCCCCAAGCATGGGGTGTACCATTATATAACAACTACCGGCCCACCCCTCCACGCACGAGCAAGCCGACTCCCGCCTGAGAAGCTACGCCTGGCACAACAGGAGTTCCGCACGATGGAGTCCTTGGGGATCGTCCGCCCTTCCAACAGCCCATGGGCATCCCCACTCCACATGGTCCCCAAGGCAAACGGGGGCTGGAGGCCTTGCGGGGATTATCGGCGGCTGAACGTCGCTACCGCCGAGGACCGATACCCCGTGCCCCACATCCAGGACTTCAACGCCCATTTGGCTGGGGCCACGATATTTTCAAAGGTGGATCTGGTGCGAGGTTACAACCAGATCCCGGTCCACCCGGAGGATGTACCCAAGACGGCAATCATCACGCCGTTCGGACTCGACGAGTTCGTACGGATGCCGTTCGGCCTCAAGAACGCCGCGCAGTCATTTCAGCGGTTAATGAACGGCGTGTGTCGCGGGCTGGATTTCCTATTTGTCTACCTTGACGACATGTTGGTAGCCAGCCGCTCGCGGCAGGAGCACTGTGCCCACCTCCGGCATCTTTTCCAGCGGCTCAGCGAGCACGGGTTGGCTATAAACCTCGCCAAGTGCCGCTTTGGCGTGGCCACAATCGACTTTCTCGGCCACCGTGTGTCCTCGCAAGGAGCGGTTCCCCTGCCGGACAAAGTAGACGCCATCCGCCGGTTTCCCCGTCCGTCCTCGGTGCGTGGCCTGCAGGAGTTCGTCGGCATGTTGGCCTTTTATCACCGGTTCCTGCCATCCGCGGCCCACATCATGCGGCCGCTATACGAGCTGCTGCATAAGACCGTCGTGTGGACCGACGAGGCGGTAACAGCCTTTGACGGCGCAAAGGAGGCCCTGGCTCGGGCTGTGCTGCTGGTTCACCCACGGGAGGATGCCCCGACAGCCCTTATGCTGGACGCCTCAGAGTTGGCGGTTGGTGCCGTACTGGAGCAACTCACGGACGGGGGTTGGCGCCCCCTGGCCTTCTTCAGCCGGCACCTCGACAACGCCCAGAGGAAGTACAGCGCCTTCGACCGCGAGCTCCTCGCCCTGTACCTGGCCGTTCGTCACTTCCGCTATTTTCTGGAGGGCCGCCCGTTCACCGCTTACACAGACCACAAGCCGCTCACTTTCGCCCTGGCAAAGGTCTCCGACCCATGGTCTGCCCGACAGCAGCGCCAGTTGGCCTACATATCGGAATTCACCACCTCCATCCGCTTCATCGAGGGGAAGGAAAACCGGGTGGCCGACGCATTGTCTCGCCCCGCCATCAATGCCGTGTTAGAAGTGGCACCCGGCATTGATTATTCTGCCCTGGCGGAGGCCCAGCTAACGGACGGGGAGATGCCCACCCACCGGACTGCCATCTCTGGCCTCCGCCTTGAGGATGTTTCCCTCGGCCCCGGAGCAGCGACGATACTATGCGATGTGTCGGCAGGTCAGCCGCGCCCCATCGTCCCGGCCGCGTGGCGCAGGAGGGTGTTCGACGTGGTCCACGGGCTGGCTCACCCATCCATCCGGGCAACGATCGCATTGGTAGCTGCGCGGTTCATGTGGCATGGTCTGCGCCAGCAGGTTGGCCACTGGGCCCGCACCTGCATTCCGTGCCAAGACGTCAAAAATTCAAAGCCACGTCCGGGCGCCACTCCAAGGGATCGGTCTACCCTGCCGCCGTTTCGACCACCTGCACGTGGCATTGTGGGCCCGCTCCCGCCGTCCCGGGGCATCACCCACCTCCTCACGGTGGTGGACCGCTTCACGCGGTGGCCGGAGGCCATACCTCTGGCCGATACGTCTACAGCCACATGCGCTCGTGCGTTGGCCGCTCACTGGATTGCTCGCTTTGGTGTGCCGGTGGTCATCTCATCGGACCGGGGGCCACAGTTCACCTCCGAGCAGTGGTCGGCCATGGCCCACCTGTTGGGCGTGCGGCTGCACCACACCACGGCCTATCACCCGCAGGCAAACGGCTTGGTGGAGAGGTTCCACCGGCAGCTGAAGGCAGCGCTGAAGGCGCGACTCGCCAGCCCCGACTGGATGGACGAGCTACCATGGGTCTTGCTGGGCATCCGGACTGCGCCCAAGGAAGACCTGGCTTCATCCTCAGCGGAGCTCGTCTACGGGTCCCCGCTCACGGTGCCCGGGGAGTTCGTGCCCTCGTTGCCGGGGCGAGAGGAACCGCCCTCATCCACCCTACAGCGCCTCCGAGAGCGAGTTGGCAAGCTCGCACCCGTGCCGACGTCTCGCCATGGGACATTCCGCCCTTACGTGCCATCGGTTCTGGGGGTGGGTACTGTGGCGGCTCCCAAGGGTCGGGCCATACTTCTACCGACCCCTCGGCACGGGAATGGACCAGTCCAGGGAGGCGGTCCAGGACCAGGTATATAAGGACAAGGTTTGGGCGCCAAGCCATTCCGGCAGACTAGACCCGTCTGATAACTGTTATACAATAAAATATACCTTCTCGAAATACCTGGCTCCTTGCCTTTATCGACGCGCTACAGGATCTTAATTTAGTTGCTGCAAATCTGAAACCTTTCAAACAAACACAATAGACTTCCTTGTGCAGACTTTAGTTTAGAGATACAGCACAGAAACAGGCCCTTCACCCCAACGAGTCAAACAGCAATCGCCGCACATTAACACACGAGGTACAACTTTTACATTTATACCAAGACAATTAACCTACAAACATGTACATCTTTGGAGTGTGGGAGGAAACAGAAGATGTCGGAGAAAACCCACACAGGTCATGGGGAAAACGTACAAACTCCATACGGACAAGCATCCAAAGTCAGGATCAAACCCGGGTCTCTGGCACAGTGAGGCAATAGCTCGACCGCTAAGCCCACGTGCCACCTTTATTTAACTGTCCACAAAATGCAAGTTACTATAAAGTTATTATCAAAGGAGAAAATGTGGAATGGGCCTCCTAAAATATGGTGTCTGTCTCCTTGGATTCTGAGGGTTAACCTTTTCATACAAAGGGTGATGGATGTATGGAACGAGCTGCCAGACCTAGTTGAGGTTGGGACTTTCCTGATGTTAATGAAACAGTTAGACAGGTACATGGATAGGACAGGTTTGGAGGGATATGGACCAAACGCAGGCAGGTGGGACTAATGTAGCTGGGACGTGTAGCCGGCATGGGCAAGTTGAGCAGAAGGGCCTGTCTCCACGCTGTATCACTCTGTAATTAGATAGTTCATGTCCAGAATTCAGCTGAATCTGGACGACATTCAGCGTAGGTTGAAGAGTGGCAAGTAACATTCAGACAGTGAAGTATCAAAGATCAGCTTCAAAAATAGAGAATCGAACCGCGTACAGTTGAACTTCAATCAATCAAGACCCACCAACATTCTGGGGTTATCACCAGCCAGAAACTCAACTAGATTAAACACAATTACTGTGGCTACAAGAGCTGGTCAGGGGCTGTAGTAATTCATCTACTCATGTCCCAAAGTTTTCAACCAGATGCAAGGCAGGAGCCTGATAGGATTCTATCCATCTTCATCAATTGATGCATCTCCAACAGCATTCCCATAGTTGAGATCATTATTCAAAGCAGCCCACTTGTTTCGCATTCCACAGAAACAAGCTAGATATTCTTTCCCCACACCTCTATTGCGCTAGGACTAGCTTTTACAACTCACTTGCAGGTCCAGAAGTTAACAGGACATCATCACATGTACTATGAGGCAGGTGCTCTCTCTTTCGTGAGATGATGAAGGGAGACAAGAGGCCATCTCCAGTTAAAAACACATCTCTGCAGCGATTATGCCTTTCGAAGTACGCTCTAGTGCAGATGTAGGTAAAGTGTGGCACCCAGGGAAGACTTTGTTATTAAAAGCAAATAGCATGGAGGAAGGATTTGTAAACAATTGGGAAAATACCACAGCTAAGAAAGGTAGGTACAGGATCAGAAACAGTCAGGAGTTAATATACAAAACCAAAGGTGCATAAAAATGATGATCACTGGTGGTTGAGTTTCTGTTCCAATTTGGAGGATTAATTACTGTGATGTTTGATGGACTGTGTGGGGTGGGAGGACCCATTGCTCCTCCCGTGCAGCAGGTGACGCTGCACAGGACAAAGGAAGATGTTTGTACATAGTTATCTTGGCTGTACACAGTGTGGAGTGTGCAGTCAAATTGTGTGGTTGCAGCCATTTTAGTTGTCTTGCTGCCAGCATTGAGTTACTGTAATAAAGACTTTTGTTGTACCTTGAAGACTTGCAAAGTTTCATACAGACATAGAACAAGAACGCGAAAATTACGACATTAACATGAATTAACTCATTCCTCCAACAACAATTAAATCACAATTGTTATAAGCATTTTACCAGAAATTATTACCAGTAATTTCAACTAATCCATCAAAGATGCTTATGAGATACAATAGTAAAAGCCTGCTTCAAACAAAAGAATAGGCCTGTTAATTAACTCAATGAGTATGGTTCACATAAACTCATTGGGCAGGGGCTCTCTGTGGAAAAACTGAGCGATTTGCTCTCTAATACCTTGCCATAATCTATTGCTAGTTTTTGACAGTGGAAAGCGCATGAACAGATTTTCCATGAAGTTAACAATTGAGTTCCACTCGATGGGTAGTCTAATAGGATGACTAACTTAAGAGGGAAGTAAGCAGCTGCACTGTGTTTGACCGTGAACGGTACAATTGTAACACGGTTGATGCATAGTAGGAAGAGGACAATGCAATGAAACAAATGTAGTCAGACAATCAGCTGAACTGAAGGTCTGTCTCACACTTGCCAATGATAAACCAAATTTGGTAAAAGCCACCAAGAAATTAAAGTTGCAGAAGCTGGAAACTTGACCAAACGAAAAAAGGCTCTTAAAAAAAAAGGACCCTGAACTGACCCATCATCACCTGTCCATTCCCTCCAAGGATGCTGCCTGAACCCACCCAGTTCCTCCCGCACTTTTGTGTTTTGCTCAAGATTCCACCACCAGAAATTTCTTGTCTCCATTTTACTGCTCCACTGCGAAATCTTCTCAAAGTATGCATTCCTTGGAGGTTCTACAGACAAAGTAACTGTAACAACATCCATAGAAATGTTTAAGAAACACCTTATCGAACTTGTACGAAATGGTGCAGCCTTAACTTTATTTTCACAATCAGCCTTTCTAGGCCTAAATGGAGAAATGGCTAAGAACCTAAGAGTTTCTCTGGCAAGATAGAGAGAATCAGAAAACTTATACTTGAAGAAGCCAAGAATGAAATGGAAAAGCTTTGAAAAACTCTTAATGTTCACGTTCATTAAAATGGATGCCACCACTCGTCACAAAAACTATTTTTCCATCAATGCTACATTTGTTGATGAAAACAATAAAATAGTAACTTGGACATTAGGAGTAAAGGACACCAAGGCACATCATGAGAGCATTTATCCCCAGAACTTAGTGGAAGAAATTTTGAAAGATTTTGAAAATAAGAAAGACCAGATTCTATGCATCGTCACTGATAATGCTTCAAATATGCTAAGCGCATTAGAAAAGATTAAAGTTGATGAAAATGTCATTACTTAAAGGGAGATATCTGATGCAGAAGCTGAAACTCAAACCAAATCTTGTTGAGCGAAGATCAAATTGCTAAAGCAAAAGAGGCTCTCTGTGATATTGCAGCTCAGATAAAAGGGCTACTACCTGAAAAGTCAGAACCACAAATTGAAGATGGGAGTACCAAATCCTTCTCATCCTCTTCAAATGATGAAGTCAGATTTTTTTAATTACTTAGATAAAACTGAACAGTCGAGAGCAAAGCTTTTCTGTTTAAATGTGTGCAGGCAGCCTTTTGATGTTAAACTAATGGAATTTAAGCAAGATTTTCTTGGTTTAAAAGAAGAGAAATATGATTGCTCATCTAAACTTACGGTACAAGAAGTCATCCCAGCTTATCCAGAAATAGTAACATTTGCAGCTATGATAGTAACTCCCATTCCACCCACTCAGGTCAGCTTGGAGAGACTGTTCTCCACTGAAAATAATTAAATCAGATCATAATTAAATTAAATTGGATGTGGAACTCAAGTAAAGCTCAAACATTACGCAGTTCAAGAAGTTGTACAAAAATATATATTTTCCAGAGGTATAAGAATGAGGAAGGGCTGTGATGAAGGTTAAGCTTTCGTTTATTGACAGTGATATTCGTGCTGCACATAGAATTTGGATAATTGTTTGTAAACTGCATATGTTTGCACGTGTGCATATATATATATATGTGTATATCTGTATGTGGCATATGTGTGGATATATGTATATATGCATATGTTTGTGTATGTGTATATATATGCAGATGAGATAGTTTGCGAATTAATTGACGAGTCGAAGGTATAGGAATATATAAATATATACTTCCTCCTACTCCTTGGAACATGTAAGATTTAATTTTTGTTGTTTATGAGAGTTTATTCATTGAGATGTGTATTATTCATTTCATTTTATTGTTATTTTGTTTTGTTTTTATTTTTTTGTTTTACATGGTCGAAACAAAATATAAACAGCAGATTAAGGGCTTCAATGAGGATCTGGCAGAAGCAATTCTGCTCCTAAGGACGTTATTAATACATTTTAGCTATGTACTTTTGTAGCAAACAACATTTAATTTTAATTTCTTTTGCACTTGAGAATTTAACCATTTAGCTCATACCTGTGGCCTCAGTTCAATAAATTTTGGAGTAATGCTTTTATAATTTTTATTTAATTCAATGAAATTTTAATTTTGTCGAAGTCCTTTATGTAATTTTTTTTTCTTTTAGCATAATGACATTTTTTTCAAGAATGAACAATAAAAAAGCCACAATAGCACAGCTTCAACCATTAGACTCAAAACTTTAAGGACGTGGGTTTAAAAGGTAGCCTGATGATTCATGTAGTTCTGAAATGCCATCTTGTGTAACGTCATCACAGCAGATTTAGAATTATTATACCCAGGGGTCGGGGTCAGAGTCGGACACACAAGAAATCAAGGAGTTGGAGTCGGAGTCGGGTGTTTTGGGTATTGACTCCACTGCTCTGCCTGACATCCACCAAAGATTGCAAGCTCACCTGCCGCCAGACGGGGTCTCCCACTGATACTGCACGACACACCTCACTCCTAACTGCCCCCAGACCATAGATCACGTGGCATCATTGCACCTTGCTCCCAAATACTTCCAGGACAGGTCCCTCATGTCATCGCTGCCGGATCGAGCAGGGCCATAGACGCTATGGAATCCTTCCAGCCCGAAGCTGGGACAACTGGATCCACCTGTTCTCACGTCCTCAACGGCCAGCTGTGGGCTATCCGAAATACACACACAGGACTGCGCTGGCGGACCTATTGTTTCTGGCCACCTCCTGCCCCTCTAAACTCATTGCTCACGTCTTCCTTGGTGGTGCACAGACTAGCACCACTGAGTTTGCCAGATCCTATTGCTACTTTCAGGGCGGGAGTGCCGGCTCCTACATGTTTTCCGTTTCCTGACAAGCTGTGCGTGTTGACACTGCTGGGTCCTACTGCTCTGCCACCTCCAGGCCTGGGTTCCTTAATACCGGCACTGTTGGGTCCCATTGACGTTCCTCCTATCTGCCCATTTCTGCACCACCCCACCCGCACAACCCTCTCTACTCCCTGACCCATCACTCACTCCACACTACCTTCCTTGAGCCCACCCCATCCTCCCCTGCCCTCCTCACACCCTCCATCTGACCCAACCCGTCATGATTTTGCCATCCATCTGATCGATAAGTGGCACCAATGTGGCTTCACTTTGCATGCTCTTCCCAGAGGAAGTTACACTATCATCCGATAAAATCGCTCTACACTTCTAAATATATATTTCCACCTGCAAGTATAGCACCAAGTATAATTGTAATAATATTTATCACCCAGCAGCTTGAGAAATTTCACATGCGCTCTCTGCGGTCAATGATGGGCATTCGCTGGCAGGACAGGGTGACCAACGAGGAACTGCTGGACCAGTCTGGCTTTACAAGCATCAAAGAAGCCATGGTCATAAAGGCCCATCTTCGATGGACAGGCCATGTGATCCGGGTGGATGAATTTCGCATGCCTTGTATGTACGGAGTGCTGTCACGGGGTTAAAGAACCAGGGCACCCAAAGAAACGGTTCAAAGACTGCATCACGGACCACCTTCACCACACAGGCCTAGTCCCAAAAGAACTGGAAACCTGTGCCAGTGACAGGACAGACTGGCGCACAACCACTGGGGAGGCGTTCAGCAGTTTCAAAGACAATCGCCGAAGCCGACTCATTCGTGCCAGAGACAGGAGGAAGGCTGCAGCTCTAAATCCCCCCCACAGCGGCCATCATGTGCCTCCCACTGGTCCCGCGTGCGTGGCTGCACATCAGACTCATGAGCCACACTCAATCCAACAAGACATGAGACTGCTGTCGCCATCGATGACGAGCCACCACCATAATATTTTTGTTCATATTCCTGCCGACCTGAATCTGCTACCAATCTCTCAGACTGCATGAGCTCAACCACCCACCTGATGGAGTGGCTGATTCTTGCCTTGACCGGGAGCTGCCATCCACTCATGAAACATGAGAAACAAGCTCGATCCGCCCCCCCCCCTCCCCCACACAACCACCCACCCCACAACCACCCACCCACCCTTCCCCCCTCCACACAGCACTGACACGGATACTCCTACATTGTGGCAAGGCTAACACATTACAACGGCTTCCAAACAAAAAGGGCAAGTATTGCTGGCAACAATGGGTCCCAACCCCATGAACTCAATGCATTTTAAACAGGAGGTCAGTGGTGGAATGTCACTTGTCCCGCTAGTGTTGGATGCACTTGCCCAACAGTCACTTTGGGAGATGCAAGATCAGTCTCCCTGAAAGTGAATGTGCAGAAAAGCACAGGTCTGGATGGCGTCCCTGGCCAGAGTGTGGGAGTAACAAATACAATAGCAGAAAAACATTGGAATTGTTCCTACTGCAAAAGCTAAAGACAGGGAGAAGTAGCATCCAACTGGAAAAAACAATCTGCATTTTTACAAGAAATGTAAAAACCGACAGGAAGAGTTGCAGAGTTTTTTCAAAATTGCTGATTGTGGAGGCAGAACATAAGTGTCATCCTGGTGTCCGATAGGGAGGGAGAGCAAGAGAGTGAGAGCTGGGTGTGGCCTAGTGACGTAGCAAACCTGAAAGGGGAGGGGGGGGGGGGGAGAGAAATCCTGGCAAGTGATCTAAAAGCATTTATTTCGAGAGGATTACAATATAAAAACAGGTATGTAATGCTGAGGCTTTAGAAGGCACTGGTCAGACTGCATTTGGAGTATTGTGAGCAGTTTTGGACCCACATCTGAGGTGGGAGCTGGCTGTGCCGACATCCAGAAGCGATTTTCGAGAATGATCCCGGGGACGATTGGGTTAACGCATGAGCGTTTGACCGCTCAGGACCTGTACTCACTGGCGTTTGGAAGGATGAGAGGACCTCATGGAAACTTACAGAATAATGATAGGCTTGAGTTGGGTGGATGTGGAGGGGATGTTTCCACTAGTGGGAGAGTCATGGACCACAGGGCACAGCCTCAGAATAAAAGGACATATCTATAGAAACATAAGGATGAATTTCGTTCGTCATAGTGGTGAATCTGTGGAATTCATTGCCACAGGTGGCTGTGGAGGCAATGTCATTGGGTATACTTAAAGCAGAAATTGACATGTTCTTGATTAGTAAGGATGTCAAAGCAGGAGGAAAGATAGATGAGCCATGATTGAATGGCAGAGTGGACTCAATGGGGCAAATGGCTAAATAAACTCGAATGACTCATGAACTTGTAAGTGCATTTTAAATTGATTACTCGGGAAGGATACAAGTCACATTTACCACTCTGGTGGTGACCCCAAAACATCTTGGCTTTGCAAGCAAAGCAATTTGTAATGGGATTATTAGTTTAAAGCAAAAGTGTTTTGCATACTTCTGGCATGACTATTTCGCGGTATTATCAGATGCTTGTAATCATGGGAAATATTAATGCAGTTTGTCACCCATGTTTGCATGCAATTCTACAGTAGTTTTTAATGTCCGATGTTTTGCCTCGAATGACGTCGAGAGTTGTCTATGACTTGTGTCTAAGTCCAGTCATTGGTTGGACTGACCAATACCTAAAACCAAGCATTCCACATCATCTCTGAAATCAATGCTGCACTGCATGGAGTGCTACCTAAGCAACGGAGAAGGAACAGTAACCCAGCTCTCACCTCTAAACTAAATGGTACAATTTTTTGAGGATGTTGGGACAGAGACTGCTGCAGATGCAAAGGCAATTTTTAACAATTGCAGAACAAATTGGTTTAGACAGTTTTAAAAAGGTACACAGAACCTTTGGAACAGAGAGCAAAGTATAAAAGCAAGTAAGGTATGCTAAGTTTTTACAAATCTCTTCTACATCAGTCTGCTTGACTGCATAAAAAAACAGCAAGAATGCTATCAAGATGAAAGGCTTCACTTACATGAAAAACCCAAAGAAAGTGGGATTGTAGTGCTTAGAGAAGGTTAAAAGGAGAGTTCATAGATCAGTCAGGTACATACGGTTCTTGCCAAAGGCATAAAGGTTTCCAACCAAGGGATACTGATTTAGTGAAAAAGAATCAAAGACAATACTTTTGATCTATTATGTGAAATTGCCAGCCATGTGTAAAGTATGCCTGGGAATCACAAGAAAACCCATTAATGACAAATCATTTTTCATTACAGAAACTAAACAAGCATATGGCAAATTTGTTGTGGCTCAGCATTCTGTCCCTCCTTCCTGAATATAAAATTATATTCCAAGTGCCATAAATACATTTCTAAACCTCAATTAGATGGTCTGCACAACATTCCTCTTCAAAGCTAAAATCACAATCAATTCAGTTTTCTTGCCATTCAATCATGACAGAGCAGTACACAGGTCGTCCCAGAGTAACAAATGCCCCACTGACGAGAAACCCATACATGCAGAAAAGCTCCAATATTAAATTCAAAAGTCCAATGTATATACATAGGTTCATTTCTAGGAACGTCAGAACTAGTTTTGTCTCTTTTAATTGTTCCTTCTTGTCAGCATTATTTGTTTTTTAATGCCATTCATTACACAATGCAGTAGAAAGGTTACCATAGAGTAACTTTTGCCTATTTTCCGACAAATACAAAAATCAACATCTGCACAAATGGAATCCATTTGTTAGTCAGGGAAGGCCTGTGCTCAGATTAATTCATGCACATTTGCTCCGAATCCCTCATTAACCCTCCCACCAAAAATCTTATTTATCATGGCAGTGAAAATACCAACTGACCCACAGCATCCAAAAAGCCTTTTGGGGAGAGCGCTCCAGGTTTCCACGGTGTTGTCTGTATCAGAGGTCTTGCCAGTTTCAAGTAGTCGTAGAGTTGGTGACATAGAAGATGGTGTCCGTGCCGGCTGGAAAATAGCTGCCCAAATTCCAGAACTTGATCCGCAGCCTTTCAGGCAGGCGCACTGTTCATCGTCTTCCAGAATTCCGTAGGTTGCAGAATGGTTCACACAAGTTGGAAAAGAGCAAATGACGCTTCACTATTTCAGGAGAGAGGGAGATAGAAAATGAGGAACTGCAGATCAGTTAGGCTGGCATCAGCATTAGGGAAATTAAATTAAAGATATGGTAGCAGGGTACATAAAACCAAGTCACTTAGTAGATCCAGTGCACATTTACAACTAGCACACCAAAAATAAAACATAGAATGCTGGTATAACTTAGCAGGTCAGGCAACATCACTGGAGGGAATGAAAAGGTGATGTTTTGGTTGTAATATGGAAGGCGAGAAGGCGAGAAAGCTGAAAAAAAGGTGGGAGGGGACAAAGCCGAGCAAGCGATAGGTGAATACGGGCGAGGGGGGTTTATTGGCAGATGGGGACAAACAGTGGAGATAAAAAAGAGACAAGGCTGTCAGATAATTAGAGAAAAGGAGTGAAATACAAAGCAGAAGAAGGGAGATACTGGGCTTATATTCACTGGAATTTAGACTGGGTTTATATTCACTGGAATTTAGAAGGATAAGAGGAGATCTTATAGAAACATAACGTTAAGGGATAGGACAGGCTAGGCTAGGACAGGCATGTTGGGAGAGTCCAGAACCAGGAGTCACAGTTTAAGAATAAGGGGTTGGCCATTTAGGACTGAGATGAGGAAAACCTTTTTCACCCAGAGAGTTGTGAATCTGTGGAATTCTCTGCCACAGGTGGCAGTGGAAGCCAATTCACTGGATGTATTACACTCGGTTCCTACTACACTCGGAACCTGAAAGAGGGCCTCAGCCCTCTACTGGCTCTCCACAGCAAAGTGACATATGGTTCGGTCTGCAATACGCCATGTTGTCTGCAAGGGTTGGTAGTGGGTGAAATGGAAAACCCTAGTATCTTGTTAAGTTCCTCTTTTTCCCAGTCAAATTAACTCATTGTTCAAAAGATGAGTAGCAATTCCCAATTTTGGTCCCACACCTGTTGATCATGTTTGTATCCCCTCCAATGCTTCCATGAAGAGTCATATGTCTTTCCACATATGAGGCAGAATTCAATCGGAACTCAGTAACTTTGAAATTTTAATTCAGCCTCTCCAGAAATAAATACTAAACTATGTTGACTACCTTATTGACAACCACGATTAGTCAGAGAGGCACTACGAGATAATTTTGATTGCAAATTATTGAGGGGTTTTTTAAAGATTTTTTTTTTACACAGTGGGTATTGAGTGCCTGGAATGCACTGCCAAGGTTGTGGTTGAGACAGATACGATAATGGCACTTGAGAGGCTTTTTGATAGGCACATGAATGTGCAAGGAATGAAGGGATATGGATTATACACAGGCAAGCACACAGACTTGCTGTTTAAAGACATTCAGTTTCAGCTTCATGATTAATAAAAGCTGGTTCTTCTCCATGATCAATGGCATTCGTTATTTAGTCCAAGTTGTTTAGAAAAATAACTACAGATGCTGGTACAAATCGAAGGTATCACAAAATGCTGGAGTAACTCAGCGGGTCAGTCTGAAGAAGGGTCTCAACCCGAAACGTCACCCCTTCCTTCTCTCCAGAGATGCTGCCTCACCCACTGAGTTACTCCAGCATTTTGTGATACCTTCGTTATATAGACCAACATCTTTGAAAATCTCCCTGGAAATGAATTTGGGCATTGCCACTATTTTGCTGAGCTATATGTGAGGTTAACAAATTAACCATTAAAATAATCATACGTGAATAATGATAGATGTTGATGCGCCAAAAATGTAGGCAAAATTACATGATGTCACATTAATACAATTTTCAACATTGTAACTCCTGTTTTTCTGATGTGTCAAAATTCTAGGCTAGCTGTCTGAGAATCTAAAGGGAAAAAATGAATTTGGACTTACAAATATACAAAAAATCATGATGTGGTTTAAAAGGTTCAAGCAAAAGCAAACCAAACATATTTATAGAGGGACAAAACGAAAATTTGAAAAACTTAGTGTTGTGCTTCAGTTGCCATGCTATTTAAAAAAAATATGGATACACTAGAAGAGCTGTAAAAATGATTAAGTATTTGTAGAAAAATGTGAAATTATACTTATCAGGAAAAGAATAAAACATTGAGGAAAGGTTTTTGGTCAACAGAATAGACATAATATACTTTTCCACTTAGTGAAGAGTAAAACAACTTTTACAAAGTTATCAATGAGATAACAATTAGGCAATTTCCTTGCACCCCAGTGCTGTGCAATTTTTATTATGGAGAGGACAAGATTGACAAATTATTGCCAATTTAACCCATTTGTCTCAGATCTATGAATATTAAAAGCTATTTGCTGAAAATTTCTGTTCAAAGTGATTAACAAGAAATTGAACAATGACCAAAACAAGCAAAGACTTTCAGACTTACAAAGTCTGTAATCTCCACTAAATGAGCAACATCGCTTTATTATCATTGACATTACACCACCTGCTGTCTAATCTCTCCTATTGTTTTGGGAATGTCCACAATGTTTTTCTTTCATTTGAAAGATGGTGGGGAGGTTAAATGATGAGGGGCAAAGTGAGTGTGAAGTGTTAGCTCCAGGGCAGTAAAGCAACACAACGCCACAGTAAATTGTACTCCTGTAATACATTGAAATAAAAACTAATTCCAATAATAAGCCTTTCCCTATTTTACCTCAGACATCAGGGCACGAGTGTCGAATTTCTTGTCAACGTTCTTGAAAGAGGCAATCTGTCCATCCTTGACTGTGGGGGGAAAATAATTTCTGTTAGCATAAAAAAACAGCATAATTGTACTGCAACAAACACATTACTGGAGGAACTCAGCAGATGCTTCCTAGTACTGTGGAAGCAAAGGAATAATCTATGTCTCAGGTCGAGACCCTGCACCAGGACTGAGAGTGTAAAGAGGAGATAACCAGAGGAGAGGGTGAAGATTTCACGAACAAAATGTGTCAAAGTCGAGCTGCAGCAGTTGAATTTCATTCGAGGACCCTCTGGAATGAATCCAAAGCCTAGATATTTAGCGCCACTGAAAACCAAAGATACTAGAAGAACAAGATGGACTACTTCCTTGAAATCGCCATACTGAACTGTAGTATACAATGGAGCGTAACGCCCCACCATTTTAGTAGGCAAAACCCGCCGTTCGCTATGCCTCTTGTAGTGTAATCAGTGTTTTGGGGGAACAGTATGTTCCCATTAAAATGCAGAATATATCTCATCTAGCAATTCACAGATTTTTGTTAATTTTTCTTTTTTAATGTTTCTGCAAGTTTCTGCCTACTAAAACAGCACCGTGACATACTATAGTTTTTAGGGTCGAGTGGTCTATCTTGTATCTTTGCTCAAAACTGTTGCCCAACTTAGTAGGCAGCGAAATTGAGAGTCCAGCAGCTATTATAGAAGTGTAGGTGCTGCAGCAAGCATCAAGGGCCAAGACTAAGTAACTGGAATGCAGCACTTTGATTATCTCCCTGCTGCTCAGGGGAGTGACTAAAACAATGTAAGATGCTGAACTCGTCAATTAGTTATTTATGAGTTTTTTTTGCCTGTTCAATGGTATTGCTCTATATCCTTTGATTTGCACCTGGGTATGCAGGGAATGGAGGGGTATGGATCAGCTGCAGGTAGAGGATTTATATTGGCATAATTTCAACACACACATCTTGGCAACACAGACATTGTGGGCCAAAGAGCCATAATGTTCTTTATTCTATTCCTTTCTTTTAGTCAGTCAACTTTAGCTGAACAACAGTAACTTTGAGGATGATTTGGCAACATTCAAATCAGTAACGTTGGCAAAAGTGTGTCGACCCTCTGATTCACTTCCAAAGGCAACTCGTGCAAATTACTTTTATTCTGTACATGACCAGATTTTTAAATGGTGCAATTTATATAGGGTACATAATCACATGGCACCTCTGAACCTACCTATTGTAACATAACCGCAGCAGGGCTCCTGGTAAATCCTCCTCTTCAATCAGGAGTTGTACAACCACAGGAAGGGCAGGAATCCGTAGCACTTCTCTATTAGCCAATTGATATTACTGTCCATACTGTAGGAGGATGAAAGAATCTGGAATGAGTACATATTGTAATTCAGCGATAGTGATTCAGCAGTGGAAGTCTCGCCTCACTATCACCACCACCTTTTCCACACACTAAAGAATTCTCCTCCTGACGTCTTCGGAGTGGGGGTGGAAACCGGAGAAAACCCACTGTCTGAAGCTGTGGGGAGAAGGTACAAACGCCGTACAGCCTGCACCTGTAGTCAGGGTCGAACCCGGGACACTGGCGCTGTCAGGCAGCAACTCTACCGCTGGGACACCTCGACCCCCCTCTTGGTCTCAACGCAAAATGCGGGACGATTTCCAGATTCCCACCTGTTTGAACGCGTCAAGTAGTGTTTCACATAACACGGCCCAAGGGACAAGCGCCCGGGGGGGGGGGGGGGGGGAGGGAGCGCCCGGGGGGAGGGACAAGCGCCCGGGGGGGGGGGGGGGAGGGACAAGCGCCCGGGGGGGGGGGGGGGGGAGGGACAAGCGCCCGGGGGGGGGGGGGGAGGAGGGAGCGCCCGGGGGGGGGGGGGAGGGACAAGCGCCCGGGGGGGGGGGGGAGGGAGCGCCCGGGGGGGGGGGGGGGAGGGAGCGCCCGGGGGGGGGGGGGGGGGGAGGGAGGGCCCGGGGGGGGGGGGGGGAGGGAGCGCCCGGGGGGGGGAGGGAGGGCCCGGGGGGGAGCGCCCGGGGGGGGGGGGGGCGGGTCCTCAGACAGGGACGACGCTTTACGCCGCCATTGTGAGCTGTGGACCCGCTGGGTGTCGCCGCTTGGACCCGCGGCCGGGCCCGGACCCGCAGACGGACGGACGGACAGGAGCGGCGCTGAAACCTGCAGCTTCCCGGCCGCCGCCGCCGCTCCCCCTCCACCGGCCTCGTGCCCGCGGCGGCAAGATGGTGGCGCGTCGCGTCACGTGGCGGCAGCGCTGATGACGGGACGGGGACGTCACGTGCCCCTCCGTCCAGTGACCCTCCGTCCAGTGACTGGGCGGGGTCGGGCACGTCACGTGACCCTCCGTCCAGTGACGGGTCGGGGACGTCACGTGCCCCTCCGTCCAGTGACGGGGCGGGGTCGGGGACGTCACGTGACCCTCCGTCCAGTGACGGGGCGGGGACGTCACATCCCCCGACGGTCAGCTCTGCCCGACCTGAGTAATGTCAGATGCGGGGACGGGCGGCGGTGCACGGGACCTCGGTTGATTTGCGTGGGCGGGGCCGGCAGGTGTCAGTCACTCACTCATTGGTTTGGGCGGGATGGTCACGTGATCTCCATTCATGACGGACTAGGGTCACGTGGTGCCCATTCATCGATGATTCGGGGCGGGGCCGGGCGTCACGTGCCGGACATTGATGGAGCAGAAGATGTCCATCAATGGAGCAGTATTGCCTTTTTAGTTATCTCCTGTTGCTCTTTAAAAGAGTCCCAATCCTCTGGCTTCAGGTGAGGATAGAGCCGTTCCCGCGAAGTCGACTGAAACTGGTGGACACCTCTCCCGCGTCTGTTCCAATACAAGGAAGGACAGATAGTAGGCTGTCAGTGCACCAGCTGAAATGAGCAAACACAATACATTCACTGGGCGGCACAGTGGCGCATCGCTACAGGTGCTGCCTTACAGCTCCAGAGAGCCCTGTTCAATCCCGACTACCACTGCTATCAGTATGCAGTTTGTATCTTCTCCCTGTGACCGCGCTGGATTTCGCCGGATGGTCCGGTTTCCTTCCACACTCAAAAGATGCGCAGATCTATAAGTTCATTGGCTTCTGTAAATTGTAAATTGTCTCCAGTATGTAGCATAGTGCGAGAGTACGGGGTGATCGCCGGTCGGCGTGGACTCGTTGGGCCGAAGGGCCTATTTCCACGCTGGATATCTAAAGTCTAAATCCGTTAGATTACTATGGTTGATGTCGAAACAATTAAATATTTCAAGCTACCGCACAGTCCTACCATTAGAAGAGTAAACATTACCCCCATCACATCTCTCTAATCCTGACATGGGGGAGGGGGTCACTGCAACAGAGGACTCTGAAGAGAGAAAGGGCACCGGAGGAGGGGGTGGAGGGTGGGTAGGGTCCTGAAGAAGCGTGAGATGGGGTAAGTTGTGAGAGATGGCGATGGAAAATTGCATTGAGTGTTTGTGGGGGGGGGGGGTGGGAGGCGGGGTACGTGCCACCTCGTGTTCGTGTTATATCTGTCTTACAGTACCTCACTCAAAAGAGTTATCTCTTCGGGGTGCGAGCTTGGACATTAACGGGACGGTTGTAGTGACAGACATCAATAATGGGGCAGCGAAAATCAGGATGCGTAGGAATCAAACCGGTGGAGTGCAGGCCCGCACACACTCGTTGGATCCATCTAAATGAACCGTACCACACCAGGTCAATGAGCCAGAACAATAGAGGAACAGAGAACAAGACAGGGGATATCAATAATGCGCATGCAGATACTGTAATCAGCAGGAAACCTTTCCCCGGGGATTTATGTAAAAGGTAGCAGGTGTAGAACGGATCTGAAGGGAACATTGTTTACCCAGAGACTGGCGAGGACTTGGAGAACCCAGCCGGACAAAGTGTCAAGGACTGCATTTACGACGTGTCCAGTCGTGCACTGGAATCGTCTCGGTGTAGAATTATAGAAACATAGAAAATAGGTGCAGGAGTAGGGAATTCGGCCCTTCGAGCCTGCACCGCCATTCAATATGATCATGGCTGATCATCCAGCTCAGTAACCTGTACCTGCCTTCTCTCCATACCCCCTGATCCCTTTAGCCACAAGGGCCACATCTAACTCCCTCTTAAATACAGCCAATGAACCGGCCTCAACTACATAGAAACATAGAAAAATAGAAACATAGAAAATAGGTGCAGGAGTAGGCCATTCGGTCCTTCGAGCCTGCACCGCCATTCAATATGATCATGGCTGATCATCCAGCTCAGTAGCGTGTACCTGCCTTCTCTCCATACCCCCTGATCCTTTTAGCAAAAAGGACCAGATCTAACTCCCTCTTAAATATAGCCAATGAACTGGCCTCAACTACCTTCTGTGGCAGAGAATTCCACAGAATCACTACGCTCTGTGTGAAGAAATGTTTTCTCATCTCGGTCCTAAAAGACTTCCGTAAGCTGTGACCCCTGGTTCTGGACTCCCCCAACATCGGGAACAATCTTCCCGCATCTAGCCTCTCCAACCCCTTAAGAATTTTATATGTTTCTATACGATCCCCCCTCAGTCTTCTAAAATCCAGCGAGTACAAGCCCAGTCTATCCAGTCTTTCCTCATATGCAAGTCCCGCCATCCCAGGGATTAATCTGGTGAACCTTCTCTGTACTCCCTCTAAGGCAAGAACGTCTTTCCTCAGGTTAGGAGACCAAAACTGCACACAATACTCCAGGTGCGGTCTCACCAAGGCCCTGTACAACTGCAGCAGAACCTCCCTGCTCCTAAACTCAAATCCTCTTGCTATGAATGCCAACACACCATTCGCTTTCTTCACTGCCTGCTGCACCTGCATGCTTGCTTTCAATGACTGGTGCACCATGCCACCCAGTTCACGTTGCATCTCCCCTTCTCCCAATCGGTCACCATTCAGGTAATACTCTGCTTTCCTGTTCTTGCCGCCAAAGTGGATAACCTCACATTTATCCACATTATATTGCATCTGCCATGCATTTGCCCACTCGCCTAATCTATCCAAGTCACTCTGCAGCCTCCTAGCATCTTCCTCGCAGCTAACACTGCCACCCAGCTTCGTGTCATCCGCAAACTTAGAGATGTTGCATTCAATTCCCTCGTCCAAATCATTAATACACACTGTAAATAACTGGGGTCCCAGCACTGAGCCTTGCGGTACCCCACTAGTCACTGCCTGCCATTCCGAAAAGGACCCGTTTATTCCTACACTTTGCTTCCTGTCCGCCAACCAATTTTCTATCCACCTCAAAACTGAACCCTCAATACCGTGTGCTTTAAGTTTGTACACCTATCTCCTATGTGGGACCTTGTCGAAGGCCTTCTGAAAATCCAGATATAACACATCGACTGGTTCTCCCTTATCCACTCTACTAGTTACATCCTCGAAAAATTCTATAAGATTCATCAGACATGATTTGCCTTTGGTAAATCCATGCTGACTTTGTCCGATGATTTCACCACTTTCCAAATGTGATGCTATCACATCTTTAATAACTGACTCTAGCATTTTCCCCACTACCGATGTTAGGCTAACTGGTCTATAATTCCCCGTTTTCTCTCTCCCTCCCTTTTTAAAAAGTGGGGTTACATTAGCTACCCTCCAATCCTCAGGAACTACTCCAGAATCTAAAGTGTTTTGAAAAATTATCACTAATCCATCCACTATTTCTGAGGCTACTTCCTTAAGCACTCTGGGATGCAGCCTATCTGGCCCTGGGGATTTGTCGGCCTTTAATCCATTTAATTTACCTAACACCACTTCCCGACTAACCTGGATTACCCTCAGTTCCTCCATCTCATTAGACCCCCGGTCCCCCGCTATTTCCGGCAGACGGTTTATGTCTTCCTTAGTGAAGACAGAACCAAAGTATTTGTTCAATTGGTCTGCCATCTCCTTGTTCCCTATGATCAATTCACCTGTTTCCGACTGCAAAAGACCTACATTTGTCTTAACTAGTCTTTTTCTCTTCACATATCTATAAAAGCTTTTGCAGTCAGTTTTTATGTTCCTTGCCAGTTTTCCCTCATAATCTATTTTCCCTTTCCTAATTAAGCCCTTTGTCCTCCTCTGCTGGACTCTGAATTTCTCCCAGTCCTCTGGTATGCTACCTTTTCTGGCTAATCTGTATGCTTCATCTTTGGTTTTAATACTATCCTTGATTTCCCTTGTTAGCCACGGATACACTACCTTTCCTGGTTTGTTCTTTTGCCAAACTGGGATGAACACTTGTTGTAGTTCATCCATGCGACCTTTAAATGCCTTCCATTGCATGTCCACCGTCCACCCTTTCAGCATGAATCGCCAGTCTATCTTGGACAATTCACGCCTCATACCCTCAAAGTTACATTTCTTTAAGTTCAGAACACTTGTTTCTGTATCGACTTTGTCACTCTCCATCCTAATGAAGAACTCTACCATATTATGATCACTCTTGCCCAAGGGGCCTCGCACAACAAGACTGCTAACTAACCCTTCTGTGGCAGAGAATTCCACAGACTCACCACTCTCTGTGTGAAGAAATGTTTTCTCATCTCGGTCCTAAAAGACTTCCCCCTTATCCTTAAGCTGTGACCCCTGGTTCTGGACATCCCCAACACCGGGAACAATCTTCCCGCATCTAGCCTCTCCAACCCCTTAAGAATTTTATATGATTCAATAAGATCCCCCCTCAGTCTTCTAAATTCCAGCGAGTATAAGCCTAGTCTATCCAGTCTTTCTTCATATGAAAGTCCTGCCATCCCAGGGATCAATCTGGTGAACCTTCTCTGTACTCCCTCTAAGGCTAGAATGTCTTTCCTCACATTAGGAGACCAAAACTGTACACAATACTACAGGTGCGGTCTCACCAAGGCCCTGTACAACTGCAGCAGAACCTCCCTGCTCCTATACTCAAATCCTCTTGCTATGAATGCTTACATACCATTCGCTTTCTTCACTGCCTGCTTCATCTGCACGCTTGCTTTCAATGACTGGTGCACCATGACACCCAGGTCACGTTGCACCTCCCCTTTTCCTAATTGGCCACCATTCAGGTAATACTCTGCTCTCCTGTTCTTGACGCCAAAGTGGATAACCTCACATTTATCCACTTTATATTGCATCTGCCATGCATTTGCCCACTCTCCTAATCTATCCAAGTCACTCTGCAGCCTCCTAGCATCCTCCTCGCAGCTAACACTGCCACCCAGCTTCGTGTCATCCGCAAACTTAGAGATATTGCATTCAATTACCTCGTCCAAATCATTAATATATATTGTAAATAACTGGGGTCCCATCACTGAGCCTTGCGGTACCCCACTAGTCACTGCCTGCCATTCCGAAAAGGATCCGTTTATTCCTACTCTTTGCTTCCTGTCCGACAACCAATTCTCTATCCACCTCAACACCGAACCCCCAATACCGTGTGCTTTAAGTTTGTACCCCAATCCCCTATGTGGGACCTTGTCGAAGGCCTTCTGAAATTCCAGATATAACACATCGACTGGTTCTCCCTTATCCACTCTACTAGTTACATCCTCGAAAAACTCTATAAGATTCGTCAGACATGATTTGCCTTTGGTAAATCCATGCTGACTTTGTCCGAAGATTTCACCACTTTGCAAATGTGATGCTATCACACCTTTAATAACTGACTCTAGCATTTTCCCCACTACCGACGTTCCCGGCCATTTTTCTCTCATAATCTATTTTCCCTTTCCTAATTAATGTAGATGTGCTAAGAGTTGGACGATACGTTTAATTCCGATGGGTGCCCATTGGTCAACATGGACGTTGGAGGGCAAATCGCCTTATTCCTTGCTGCATGACCTCTCCCGTCACAAGCAACCCTGATTATCCCCGTTATACAATTAGGACTTTAAGAAGATATTTGGCCACATATACGGATATGAAAGGTTTAGAGGGATACGAGCCTAATGTGGGCAAAATGGATTCGCCCAGAAGGCCACCAATGGGCATGGACAAAGGGTTGAAGGGCATGACTCATTCCCGTATTCCATACCCCACCCTCAAACCAACAAACCGTAGTCAGACAGCCACCCAGTACCTAACGGATACCTTTCCGGTGCCTTCATACTGGCGCAAAGAATCGCTTAGTGCTTTGGCGGTCAGCGAGGAAGAAATGGGGTGAGAACAAAAATCGCGGAAGCCCATGAAAAATGGTCCCGTCGATATGAACTATGAAAGACGGGAAGGCACGATTATGGATGATTGAGAACAACGTTCCAGTCCATGAACCGCGCCCATTGCCCACGGATGCATCCACTGCCATCTGAGGCCATCGTGTGCCATATTGGATCATATCCAATACCTACAGACCGCCCTTGAAAAGCAAGCAAATAAATACCTAGGTTGTTGGAAATCTGAAATAAAATCACAAAGTGCATTATTCAACAGATCGGAAAACATCTGCATAAAAAGGGAGAGGTCGGATCCAATCCTCCAGGTTACTGATGTTAAATCTGGTATTTGCTTTCAGCTCAATCTGCAACACATCATATGACACAGTTTGTCAGTAAAAAATAAGAGATCTACTGAGAATTTTCTCGTGCAGTCACTGGCAGGAGGATATGGACGGAAAAGTGATATCAAAAGGTGATAGGAAATGTGCACACCCATTAGGTGGACTTCATTCTCAGTTTCCCAGGATTCAATATTAAGTATTTATCTTAGAAGTAGAAATAATATCGATCCCTCTCCCATCGATATAAATGTGGTAAAGAAAATACCACATTTCCAATTTCCCAGTTAAAATTGCCCAAAAATCCACCACATAGGTCTCCCTGGGGAAAAAAAGGGGCCACAGGAAAAGCCCATCACCTTACAAGTTCGACCGGGGGACGGGTCAGTAATAAGCCCACCGCCTTCTTTCCAATGTACATTGATTGGACTCCACCGAGAGATGGTGAAGTGACTTCATTTGTGCAGGAAGAAAGATGTTTGCGTAAGAGCCTGTCACTAATGTAATTGCTCAATCAAGGCCGCTCCCACCGGAGGGTTACGAGGGGTATTAATGAGGATCCTTGCTCCATAGTGTCACGCGACTAAGCTGCCGACATCTACAATGTGGCGCGCTCCGATTCTGTACGTGAAGGAAATCTCTTATCCGATCCTGGCGGCGTTTGGAATCCCTGGTAAGTTCGGGCATGTCATTCAACATATTGTTGCTATGTCTCAATGATACCGCGAGTTCTTTACCGCGAGTCCCATGGTTTTAATTGACTCCTTCCGCTCCTTGTTGCGGCTTGCAATTGTCAGTCCCGCCGCGTCGCTTGTCCCGTGTCCGTTGGTATTTGCTCTGCATGTCTTATACGTCGTTCTCGAGTCGGCATGTAAAGGATTGGAGTCTGTCTCTTAATACCGCTCTCTGTTTGACCAAACGTTCCTCTACCCGAGCCCTCGAGTTAGTCGTGAAACTTTGGTTAAAGCTCCTCGCCCGTCGAGCACAGCGGCTCTGTGGAACGCACCCGCTCTCGGTGCGGGGGGGGGGGGGGGGGGTTGATCCAATTGATCGGGGTCCAACATTGCCCCGTGTGGCAATATGAAACCTCTTGCTCCTGGTAAGGAGAGGCATTTGGTAAGGATCACTGGCAGCGACTCCCTGTCCCACCAGTTGGTATCAATGATATCGTGGGCGCTGCTTGAGCCGCAAGTTCTATTCTATGGTGTGACTTCCGAGCTGCCAGTATCAGGACAAGTTAACCATCGCCGCGCCGCCAGCTTACGGCAACGAAGGGCAGACATGTAAGTGGCCAATGTCATAGAATGTGGAACAGGGAACAGAGAATATAGAACAGCATAGGACAGGAATAGAATCCTTGCCCGGCAAAGTCTGCGCCGAGGATGACGTGCCAAGTCACATAGTTTCCTGCAAGTGATTCGTATCTCTCCTCTTTAGTCAGAGGGTGGTGAATCTGTTGAATTATTTGCTACAGAAGGCTGTGGAGGCCAAGTCAGTGGATATTTTGATTATTTATATTTTATTGGAAGCATTTGTGTAAAAAAAAACATGACAAATTTGTAGCTTTATAAACAGCTTCAATTTTAACACTTTGCTAAAGGGGCATTTAATTGAAAAGAAAGAAAAAGAAGGAAAAGAAAATAAAAATGAAAAAGAAAAGAGGGGAGATGTACCCGACAACCCACCCATGTGCCCGCTCACCCAGCCCTACCAGTGTTTTTGAATTGTGTTCAAATATTATATTGTTCGAGAAAATCAATAAAAGGTGACCATATTTGCTCCTTTTATTGTCAGTCTCGCCGCCTCGCGTGTCCTGTGTCCGTAGGTATTTGCTCTGCATGGCTTATACGTCGTTCTCGAGTCGGCATGTAAAGGATTGGAGCCTGTCTCTTAATACCGCTCTCTGTTTGACCAAATGTTTCTCTACCCGAGCCCTCGAGCTAGTCGTGAAACTTCGGTTAAAGCTCCTCACCCGTCGAGCACAGCGTCTCTGGGGAACGCACCTGATTTCGGTGCGAGTGTTTGATTCAATTGAATGGGGTCCAACATGTCATAGAATGTGGAACAGGGAACAGAGAATATGGAACACATTCTAGGTTTGTCATTCGAGATAAACCTAATTCTCTCTAAATGTAATGTGTCCGTCATTTCTGTAATCCACATCTTCACTGGAGGAACTTCAACACTTTTCCAGAATTTAAGTATGAGTTTTTTTGCTAATATTAGTCCATAGCCGACAAAGCGTCGCTGAAAACAGCCAATGTACTACATGCTTCTGATATTCCCAGTATTATTCCCAGTTTTGAGTCTGGCTCTAATGGGATTTTCAGTGTATTGGAGAAAACGTTGAATATTTCCGTCCAAAAACTTTCTATTTCTGCACATAGTACGAAACTATGGATTAAAGTGGCTTCTTGAAATTGACACTTATCGCAAAGACGAGAAGCACTGGGGAAAATTTTGTTCAGTTTGGTTTTTGAATAGTATAACCTGTACAGCACTTTGAACTGTATCAGGCAATGTCTGGCATTTAAGGAGCAAATATGGATATGTTGTAAACTTTCGTCCCATATATCATTGGAAATTTATTGACCCATCTCATCTTCCCATGCACGCCTGTAAATCTCAGATGATGGGGAGTTGATGTTTTGAAGAGCATTGTAAATGTAGGTTATCAACTTCTCTGTATCTGCATGTCCATTCAAACGTTCGTCAAGTTCATCTGGACTTGCAGTGTTGTAGTCTTGCATGTATGTTTTCACATAGTCCCTAACCTGAAGATATCTGAAAAACTTATTCGTATTGAAATCGTATTTCACCCGCAACTCTTGGATGGAGGAAAAAGTCCCCTTCCAGTGTAGGTCTCCCACAGTATTAATTCCTTTGTTCTTCCATTGGGTGAAGACACCGTCTAAAGTAGAGGGTTTAAAAGAGGGGTTATATGCAATAGGAAGGGGGAGAGACATGTCTCTCAATTTAAGACTGAACTTCAACTGTTTCCAGATAAGAATAGTACCATGAATTATAGGGTTATAATCGTACATTGACTTAATCAGGGTTATTGCAGACAGAACAATCTGGAACAAGGCAAACAATCTTCTCTTTCCATTTTTAGCCAATTGGCCTGTTGGTATGAATCATCCAACCAGAAGTTTATGGTTTTAATATTCGTTTCTCAGTAGTAAGAAAGAAAATTGGGTAAAGCTAGTTCTCCATTCTCTTTGGATTTGCACAAGTGCCGTTTATGTATTCGGTGACTTTTGTAGTCCCATATAAAGTTAGTAACAATGGAATCAATTTTTTTAAAGAAAGATTTGGGAAGATATAACGGTATTGTCTGAAATAAATATAAAAGCTGCGGGATAAAAATCATCTTTAAGGCATTCAATGTGCCAAGGAGGGAAATAGGCAGTGTTTTCCAAAATTGAGTATTGTATCCGTATATGACTGGGTGGGACCTGATGCTCTCAGTGAGTGGTTCTGTGGCTAATGCGAATAGCATCGGGGAGAGCACATCCTTGTGTAATACCCCTGAATAAGCAAAATTTAGATGAGAGGGTTTGATTGGTTAATATTCTGGTGTTCGCGTTCCCATATAAAAGCTTCAGCCATAAGATAAAGTTTTCGCCTAATTGGAATTTTCCCAGCGCTGTGAAAAGATAATACCAATCCAATGCGCTGATTGTGAGGTCTTTATTCGGGATTCTATGTGAGTAAATTATATTAAACAGACGTCTCAGATTAAAGAATGAGTGTCGTTTAGGTGTGAACCCGGCTTGGTCTGAGTGCACAAGTTTGCCAATGACTAGGCTGAGTCTACGAGCCAGAGTCTTGGCTAGGATCTTCTGATCGGTATTTAAAAGGGCAATTGCTCTGTACCCGGCTCTTATAGATTCTTATCCTTTTTCGGAATTAATGTAATAAATGACTCTGCTGGAGTGTGCGGTAAAGTGTGTTCCTTGAACGCTTGGATACAGACATTGTAGACGTAGGGAAATTATATCGTTAAATGCTTTGTAAAATTCATTATTGATCCCGTCTGGGCCAGGAGTTTTTCCATTTTTCAATGATTTACTCGTCTCTGAAATGTTATCTCTGAACCCAACTCGTTACGTTCGGTCTCACTGAGGGTTGGAAGATTGCACTTATCCAGAAAAGTCTGCATCATCACTGTGTCGGCTGTTGTTTGAGATGAGTAAAGGGTTTGGTAAAATTGTTGAAATCTTTTGTTGATATCTTTGGGCAGTGAAAGCAGTTTTCCTTTTTCCGATCTAATTTTATGTATTGTACGGTCATTTTCTAATTTGCGAAGTTGTCTTGCTAAAGGTTTATGGGGTTTATCGCCGAATTCAAAGTATTTATGATTGGTAAATTGAAATTGCCTACTGATTTTAGCTGAGAGTATCTGGTTGTCAGTCTGTCCTGTTCACTCACCTGGCAGCCACGCCCACCACATTAAGCCAACTCCCCTCACCTGTTCACTCACCTGCTCCAGATCACCAATCAAGCCAGCATATAAGCCCGTCCTGCACACACACTCTTTGCCAGATGTTCTTAGCCCTGATACAAGACTCCAGCATTCTCTCGGACTGATTTCCCGTTGCCGACCCTGCCTGCTCCTGACCTTCATCGCCCTGGTGAACGCCTCAGTCTTCTGTCCTCGACCACGAGCAGGTAAAGCTCTTTCGAAAACGATTTCCTGGTTCCGTGTGCTGCATTTGGGTCTACCTGCGGTCCGTTACATAACAATCTGGCAAAGAGTGTGTGTGCAGGAAGGGTTTATATGCTGGCTTGATTGGTGATCTGGAGCAGGTGAGTGAACAGGTGAGGGGAGTTGGCTTAATGTGGTGGGCGTGGCTGCCAGGTGAGTGAACAGGACAGACAGTGACACTGGTTTAATTTGTATTTAAGTGCAGCTATCTTGTTATGTTTTCCTATGGATGGGTCGGCAGCATTTTCTGAGTCGAACTGTTTTATTTGTTTTTCTAGTTCCTGTTGCTCTGCATTTATTCTCTTGTTCTGCGATGCTTGGTAAGAAATAATGCAGCCTCTAAGGAAGGCTTTAAAGGTTTCCCAAAGCAATGTTGGAGAAATGCCAGGGGTGTCATTTGTCTCAAAGAAGATTTCCATCTGTAACTTCAGATATTCACAAAATTTAGCCTCTGCGGGTATTTGTGGATTAAATCTCCAACACGGCTGTCTTTTTGCCATTCCTTCCAGTTTCACAGAGAATGTAAGAGGGCAATGATCTGAAATAAAAATATGGTGATATTTTGAGTTGTGGGTATGTGGCAGGAGTTTAGAATAGACCAGAAAATAATCTATTCTTGTATATACTTTATGGGCACCTGAGTAGAAAGAATACTCTCTTCCTGAGGGATTGGTAATCCTCCATACATCTTTTATATTTGTGTTGTTTATATGCGTATTCAAAAGTTCACTGGACTTGGATATAATTCTTCTACGGAATGAAGATCTGTCTAAGTATTGCTCTAATACACAATTTAGATCACCCCCAATTATCAAATTGGACTGTAATATATCTGGGATTAAATTAAATACTTTATTGAAAAATTGGGGCTTATCAAAATTTATGTTCACCAAAGTCAGTGAGGTTGAATACACTTCTCCGGTCACTGCGAGAGATGTGCCGTCCTTATCAACTATTGTAGATTTATGTTTGAACGGGGTACATTTGCGGATGAAGATTGCGGTACCCCTGGCTTTTGAGGGAAAGGTGGAGTGGTACAGCTGTCCAATCCACCTGCGCCTCAGCCTGTTATGTGAGTCATTCTTGATGTGAATCTCCTGGAGGAATATTATGTCAGTGGAAAGGGATTTTAAGTGAGCTAGTATTTTACCCCTTTTTATTGGTTCATTCCAACTACAAAAGGTAAGTCCTTTCCCCACAGTTTTGCTTGCTAGATCATCTTGCATAGTTAGTGTATGTGTCTTCTGCTGAAATATATTTTCCAGTTGATATTTTTAAAGCAGAGATAGATAGATTCTAGATTAGTACATGTGTCAGAGGTTATGGGGAAATGGCAGGAGAATGGGTTTAAGAGGGAGAGCTCGATAAGCCATGATTGAATGACGGAGTAGATTTCATGGGCCGAATGGCCTACTTCTTCCGCTATCACTTATGATGTTATAACCGATGACATTATGATCTTTCTCTGCATATTAATGCACCTATCTAAAAGACTCATCAACGCTGTTCTCTGATCTGCGTTCCAGGCGCCCACTACCCTATGTGTATAAGCATATGTATAAGCATGCCCCAGAGAGTTCAAAAGCTGAAAGCAGATGCTCGAATGAATGTTTTTATAGTGAGCCTGGTGCGTACTAAGAACTCGCTGCCGCCTGCAGTCCTGGAAGCAGATACTATAGTGCCGTTTATTGGGCTTTTGGGTCGGCACATGGATATGAAGGAGGGTGGATGCGTATGCCTCACCTGCATTAGAGGAGATTAGCTTAACTTCATGTTCGGTGCGGGCATTGTGTGCCGAAGGGCCTGTTCCGGTGCTGAACTGTTCTATGTTCTATGTTGTCATCTGCGATGTGTCTTCTTCAATGACGCCGTCGCTCTGAACGTAGTCTCTGTTCCATCTCTCATACATGGCGGCAGATACGCTAATTAGTTGTGCTTTGTGCTTCATCCAGCGAACGTGCTGACGGCTGCGATCCTGTGCCGGGGAAAGTGCGGTCTCACCAAAGGAATCACCCGCTACATGGTGGCGATGGCGACGTCCGACCTGCTCGTGGTCATTCTTCATGTGCTCCTACAAGGAATCTACAGCTACTACACCCCTAACTCCTTCCTCTCCCTCAGCGCAGTTTGTCCCTCATACGTACACTTGCGGATCTCCAGCGTGGACTACTCCGTCTGGTTAACCGTGTCCTTCACCTTTGACCGTTTTGTCAGCATTTGCTGCCCGAAGCTGAGACTCACCTATTGCACGGGTAGGACGGCCACCGTGGTAATTGTGTCCTTGTGCGCGCTGAGCTGCTTAAAGTACATCCCCTTTCAATTCATGTACGAGCCACGCTTCACCATGGACAATGTGAACTGGGGGTGCCGGCCCAAACCAGACTACTTCACCTCCATGTGGTGGGTGGCTTTCACCTGGCTATGTAGCATCTCTCTCTCCTTACTCCCTTTCGGCCTCATCCTACTGCTGAACGGGCTGACGGTCCGGAACATCGTAGCGGCCAGCAGGGTCCGCCGGCGCCTGAAGACGTTGGAATGCAAGGACAGCGAGGCGGAGAACCGGCGCAAGTCCATGGTTTTACTTTTCACCGTGTCCGCCTCCGCCATATTACTCTGGACGACGCCAACGGTGACTTGGATCTCTACACGAGCCACAATCAATTTCGTGGGCTCGGACCTCACAAGCCCCTCGCACATTGCCAATGAAGTGGGAATCTTACTCACTCGGGTCAGCTGCTGTGTCAACACCTGTATCTATGCAATGACCCAAAGCAAGTTCAGAGAGGAAATAAAGAACGGGATTAAGTTTCTAGCTCGTTTCATCATTAACCCGCGTAACTCGCGATGCAATGAGCCGGGAGCTGGAGTTCGATTATGACACCTCTGTTCATAATTTAAAGTAAAATGGAGCAGGGAATGAAATCGGGAAAAATAAACATCTCAAGGGCGAAGAACAACGCTGAATGGTGGGAATGGGAGATGCAATGAACCTGTAGGTTTTTTGATGACTACATAGAACGAGCATAGGCCCTTCAGCCCATACCAGACTATGCAATGCCTCTGTCCTATTTCCATCTACCACTACTCCAACACAGTTTTAAAAAAAGGCCTTGAAACTCTCCCCAGGTGAGCTTAAATCTCTGTCTCCTCGGCTTTGACATTTCCACGCTGGGAAAATAATCCTGAATAATTTCAACACGAGAGAAACCCGGTGGTGTCTGTCGAGAGCGAAAAGGGTCCAGGCGGAGCGTCGGCGAGAATTAAGGTGAAACCGGCGGGGGCTGTCAAGAATGAAGGGGGATCCCGTGGCGAGCCGTCGAGAATGCAGGGGGAACTTGCGGGGAGCCGTGGAGATTGAAGGGAGATCTGGCGGGGAGCCGTGGTGAATGATGGGAGATCCGGGGGGCAGCATCTGCTGTCTCGTGCGGCAGCAAGCCCGGTCCCGCGCTGCGAGCATTGCATTGGTGCTACTTCCTGCAGCCATGCAGAACTCTTGAACTTCATTAACGTCACCACCAACCTTCATCCTGCACTCAAATTCACTGGGGCCATCTCCGACACCCCCCCCCCCCTTTCTTCATCGCACCGTCTCTGTCACAGCACTTAAACTATCGACTGACGTCGATTACAAACCCACTGACTTCCACAACTATCTCGAGTACACTTCTTCCACTCGGCTTCGTGCAATGACTATCCTCTGCTCCCAATTCCTCCGTCTACGCCGCATCTGCGCCCAGGATGAGACGTTCCATACCAGGGCATTCGAGATTTCCTCTTTCTTTACGGAACGGGGGTTCCTCTCTTCCATCATAGATGAGCCCCTCACACGTGTCTCCTCTGTATCCCGCAGCTCTGCTCTTGCTCGCCTTCTCCCCCAGTCGCAACAGAGACAGAGTCCCCCTAATCATTACCTTTCACCCCATCAGCCGTCGCATACACCACATAATCATCTGACATTGACGCCACCTCCAACGCGATCTCACCACTCGGCACATCTTCCCATCTCCACCCCTTTCCGCCTTCCGCAAGACCTCTCTCGCTGAACTCTCGTCGGAGAAAGGGAGGAGAACTTCTTCATGGTAGACATACCTTGAGTAGATTTCGCAGTGGATCGCATGAAATGTGTATAAAGATGCTGGTTTAAACCAAAGATAGAAACAAAACGTTGGAGCCTGCATCTGCTGATCCTTCACACCCATTTTGTCTGCTCCACTGCGAAATCTACCTTGAAGAAATTCTCCTCCTCTCTCCGACGAAAGTTCCGCCTTATCTATCTCGATCCCCCCTGACGTCAGTCTGAAGAATGGTCTCGATCCGAAACGTCACCCATTCCTTCTCACCAGAGATGCTGCCTGTCCCGCTGAGTTACTCCAGCATTTTGTGTCTATCTTTGGTTTAAAACTGGTTCAAACCAGCATCGTAGTTCGAACACAACATTTGGCGTAGTCGGTAGATTTCAGACAACAGGCACGATGGTAATAATGTTTAAATCAAAGAAAGTAGTGGAGCCTGAAACATCGGATCGCAGGGTGGTTGGATAATACTAAAGTCCTTTCACTAATGAAAAGTGGGGAGAAAGTTGATACCTGGCATGGGGATATCTCGCATGATAATCAGAAGTCAGGCAGCGGATCAGGGTCCCTACGTTTCCATACCGACAGACTTTCCAGCCCCCCCCCCCCTCCCCCCTCCCCTCCACACGTATGCCCTGAATCCGGTGCATTGGAGGTGTCGGCTGCTGCTCGCGAGTTGGAATGGAATCTGTGGTAAAAGCGCGACGGACGGCAAGTGCCTCTCGGCCTCTGGACCAGGACGTTATCTGACCCCCCCCCCCAATCCCCCCCACGAGGGGGCGCCGAACGATGGCTGCCTCGCCAATGGTCCGTGTTCGTTTCTTTCCTTCTTTGTGTTTTTAGTTTGTTGTAAAATGTATGTTTCATTTTAACTTTAGTTTTGCATTATCTGGGGGTGGGTGGTATCTCTTTCCTCGACGGAGACGCGACGTTTTCCGTGTCGTATCTCCGTCCGCACTGCGCCCTAACATCGTGGAGTTGGCGGCCTCTTGCTGGGACTTCTAAAGCTCCAAAACCGTGGAGCCTGTGGACTTCCACATTGTGAGCTGCCGATCCCTTTGCCAGGGGTCGGCCTTTGGTGCTCCAACCTGCGGCAGCTCGGAATTTAGCAACGTGTGGCTCGCGGTCCCTGGTGAGCGACCGACGTCAGGAATTCCAAGCCGCAAGAGTTCGACCGCCCCGAAGTGAGACCTCGATCCCCGGCTGCGGATGGTTCGACTCCTCCGACAGCGGGAGAAAAGGAGGAAAGAAGATAAGACTTTATTGCCTTCCATCAACGCGAGGAATGTGGAGGTGCCGCTGTGGTGGAGGGTTATGACAATGTTTTATGTAATTGTGTGTCTTGTTGCATTTTGGTATGACTGTGTTGCCAACTAAATTCTCGAATGTTGCAAAACATACTTGGCTAATAAATTACGGTTATGATTATGATTATTGTGATTATGATGGACTGTTGCTTGCATGTTACTTGACCCTCCCCTCGGGAGGTGGCCCAGTACTCGAGCCCGAGCCATCCCGCACCGCTATCGCTGAGTGGTACATCTCCCAAAATCGCACCACCATTCGGTCCGCCTGCCCGGATCTCATAATGCCCGATGGCACCGTGTGGAGAGGGTGCTATCGATATTCCACTCAGCCGCTATTTGAGAGATGGAAATCGGAACGTTCCCCCTTAAGCGCCTTTTCGGGAAGGTACCAGCCTGACTACAATCGCTCCCGACCATCGGGTTTGATTGCCCTAACGCGGATACCGGTAGGGGTCACCTGCCGTGTAAGGCAACAGAGGGGAGGTCGCAATATGGCCCATATGGTATACGGGAACGATACAGTCGAATTATGGCCTTATCTGGCACCCCGTGGAAGATTCAGTCGGACAACGGGTCCCACTTTGCGGGTATAAAATACAACCGTGAGCAGCTGATAGCGGGGTGCAGTGGACCATCCACATTTCATATTACCCGCAAGGTGGAGCAGATGAATGGTCTACTAAAAAAGCAGATGCGTACGCTAACTCCCTCCCCCGCGCTCGAGAGGTGGGCAGTAAATAACTTGAACCAACGACCTGTGGCAGGGGGGACTTGTGCCATCATTCTGCAATTATGTGCTTCCCTGCTGCTGCGTGAGAACTGCCCCGACGTGGCATTAAACCGGCGGATCGTATGTAATGGGGCAGCCTGATGGCCGAATGTTCCGCGATTAGGGGTGTAAAGTGAGGTGAAATTGTGTTTAAAACACCACTTTGCAGACTTGGGCTAATTGAAAGGGACCAGTAAATTATTCGGACACCTGCGAAGTCATTAAGATAAGCTTTGCTTCCACACATTTAATGGAACACATAACTCATGCCATTATGTTGCGGATAGTTAGTTTGACATATAATCACCTCACATTTTTCGAGATAAAATTATTACACTCAGCTTTTGATGATTATTATTTTTTATACTCAGTAACATGTGGTTAGATGGGCGCTAATGTACGCTGACGATTCCAAGGGGTGGGGAGTATTTTAAAGGCTAAACAGACCATGTCTGCTAAAATGGAATTGTCAGCCAAATTAGCCGCACAACATTCCAAACGGTTGGAAAACAGGTAGATATTCCCAAACAAGTAGAATATGTTTGAGTAGACGTTCCCAAACAAGTAGAATATGTTTGAGTAGACGTTCCCAAACAAGTAGAATATGTTTGAGTAGACGTTTCCAAACAAATAGAATATGTTTGAGTAGACATTTCCAAACAAGTATAATATGTTTGAGTAGAAGTTTCCAAACAAGTAAAATATGTTTGAGTAGACATTTCCAAACAAGTATAATATGTTTGAGTAGACATTTCCAAAAAAGTAGAATATGTTTGAGTAGACGTTTCCAAACAAGTACAATATGTTTGAGTAGACGTTCCCAAACAAGTAGAATATGTTTGACCAGATGTTCCCAAAGCAACGTCTGGGAATGTCTGGGTTTCCTGATCAAAACATTGCAATAGTTGGGCAGACCACTACCGCTAGTAGTGCAGAAATGTTGTGGTGGACGCGCTTATGATTGTCTCACGGGAGGGGGTTTGGCACAGGTCGGAATGGTGGAGAAACGTCACAAAAGTCCGAGTCGGGCGCGCTTCCAGGAAAAGAGACGACCCCAGCCTTGGACAGTGTTGCGAATGATGCCAAGTTATCAACAACAGGACACAATCCGGCGCCGTCCTCTGTTGTGTACTGGGGGGTTGCGAGAGAGCACGCGGATTCGTGGGTCCTGTGCCCTATTTGGTAGCGTAATAAAATACCTTGTTATTCAAACTCTTTTGTCTGAATCCCGTGATTTATCGAACACAACAATAGGAAATGATGAAATTGCAAATTGCACGTAGGAATATTGAAAAACAAGTTTAAAAGCAAGCTGTACAGTCCAAGCAGTTGGGATTTATTTCCAACATAGTATTTGAAGCACCAAGGCACATTATTTCAATGAAATCTACCTTTCCATTAAATGCATGTAACATGGTGTGCAGATTATCAAAATTCAATGAAATTACATTAAATATATCCAATGAATTCAGCTCTGAATTGAATTGAGTTAATCAGACTGCAAATGCATTTCATTTGAAGGTCCAATACCTTTACAATTGTGCAACCCTGATCATCAGCCCCCGTTGCTTCCCTCCTTTTTCCTGTCCTTTTCTGATATAGTCATGGAGACAAACAGGCCGTTCGGCCCACATTGCCAATGGCGACCAAGATGCCCCATCTGCACTCATCCCACCTGCCCGCGTTTGGCCCATATCCCTCTCATCCTTGCCAAATTTATTTGAAACCTCCTTATAGTACCTGCCAGCCATCTCTTCTAACTTTCTTGCTTCCCACCCCCACCCCTTCAATCAGTCTAAAAAAGGGTCTAACCCGAAACATCACCAATCGAAGATAGACACAAAAAGCTGGAATAACTCAGCGGGACAGGCAGCGTTTCTGGAGAAAAGGAATGGGTGACGTTTCGAGTCGAGACCATTCATCCATGTTCTCCCGAGGTACTACTTGACCCAGTTACAGTTACTACAGGTTCAGACCCAGGTGCAGTTACTACAACACGTTGGGCCTTTTTTTTGTAAACCAGCGCCAGCAGTTCATTGTTTCTACATCTTCACACTGAAAACTGGCAGCCAAATTATTTTAATTCCCCGAGCATGCGCAGTGGACACTCGCGGTGCTGCAAGGGTTCAGCAGCTCGCGAAACGGAAGGTATTTTGAACCAGGAAGTGCCGGGAGTTAACATGGCTTCGAAAGACCAGGTCAAGAGTTTCACCGAGGAGGTTGTTTGTCCTATCTGCCAGGCGATCTTCACTGATCCGGTGTCACTGGAGTGTGGGCATAACTTCTGTCGCTCCTGTATCACACAGAGTTGGGACAGGGAAGGGAGAAACTCCTGCCCGGAATGTGGAGAGGAGTTTGTGGAGCGCACACTTGCGGTAAGTCGGGCCTTGGCAAGACTGTCAGAGAAATTTCGGACACTAAACCTGTATCGGAAGGAGAAGGACGATAAACTTCACTGCGAGGAACATCGGGAAGAACTAAAGCTGTTTTGTGAAACTGACAAGAAACTGATCTGTGCGATTTGTGCAGCTGGGCGGGAACACAAGTCTCACAGCTTCACGCTGATAGCAGAAGCTGCTGAATTCTACAAGGTAAAGGCAACCGGATTTTGTTCACATTAATGTTTAATTCCTCCTTTGTTGTCTAACAATTTAATTATTTGATTTTCAAACACAATCCCAGGATCAGGTTAAATCTTCCTTCGAATCTCTCACAAAAAAGAAATCAGAGATCCAGCAAATGGAGCAGCAACAGAAAGAGAAGATTTCTGGGGTTCTGGTGAGACTTTTCATTTTCGATTCCCTGATCTTGTGCAGATTAGATCACTGTGGTCCGTGTGATAATGGGGCAAATCGCCATAGCTCGGGATTCGAGGGCCCGAGGTCTCGAGGTCGCGCAGGGAAGTACTTTATTCTTTGGACCGTAGGAGGTGGAAGAGTAATTCAAAGTGAGATAATGAGGGGAATATAATAGGGTGAATGCACAAAGTCTTTACCTGGAGCAGGAGAGTCAAGAACGAGCGGCACATGCTTCAGGTGAGAGGGGAACCATTTAAGGGGAACTGGGAGGTAGTTTTCTTTCACACAGAGGGTGGGGGATATATGGAACAGTATGCCAGAGGAGGTAGTTGAGTCCGGTACGATAAGAACATATATAGAAAATATTTGGACAGGTTCGTGGATGGGGATAGTGTAGGATATGGACCAAATTCCGGCTGGTAAAACTAGCGTAGATGAGCAATATGGTCGGCATGGATAAGATGGACCGAAGGACAGATTTCCACGTTGTATGACTCTATTACTATGTGACTGGAAGTAGCGCTATTGTGTCCTTGTCCTGATAACACGATTCGATCCTCATCTCGGTTGCTGTCTATGTGGATCGCTCGTTCTCCCAGTGATCGCGTCTGATTCCGTCCATATCCTACAGACACGCTTGTTGGATGGTGAATCGACGGCTACAAATTATCCCAGTGAATGTGGGTGGTGGACGAAAGGGTGGGAAATAATGGGCAGGTGAAACGGAATAGGCTGCAGGGAATTGGACTTGGGAGAATGGGAAGGAGGAATTAGAGATTATTTTCACAACATTTCAAAAACATGTGGAGAAGCGCTTGAATTGCCAAGGTAATGGAAAATACGGATTATATGCGGGTAAATGGGGTTAGTATAGATATGTACAGTGGCCAACATGGACATGGTCCGCCAAAGGGCTAATTTCACGGTCAATTGGCCAAATATCACCTCCCATGTCGTGAGGAAATACCATAAAATGACATTAAATAATTATCTTCAACTTTCATTTTACAGGAACAGTCACACAACCTTCAGTCCAAGGTCACATCCCAGTTTGCTGAACTGCACCAGATTCTCACTAAGGAAGAGCAGCGCGTACTGGCAGATATCCGGGAAGAAGCGGAGAAAATTCTGAATACAATGGAGAAAAATCTTCAAGAGATTCAAGAGAATATAAATTCCATTCAGGAGGAACTCTTAAAGCTACAGGAACACTTGGATCAAAACGACAGTGCGATATTTCTGAAGGTGAGCGGTTACAATACATTTTGGCGAAGTCAGAATACGCGCACAAAATGGTGGTGGACATTTCTGAAATACAAGTCGCATTTACCAGTTATTCAGAACTGGGTAAATGTTCCGTCTGCCCCTGCTCTGTGCTGCTGTTGCTCCCAAACCAAATGAACTCCCGCACAATCTTCGCGATCTCAGCACTGCCTGCAAATTCCTTGGGGAAACCGTCTCTGTGAACTTGTCACTGAGTTAGTGATTGTTTCATATTTTCCTCAAAAGAAGGAGAATCTCCACAAATCACAAGACCATGGGAAAAGTTAGCCGGATGGTGAACCTGAATGGAGAGGGACTTCGCTGGTGTTAAACCAACCCGGTGAAGGCAGCTTAATGGATAGGCAGCGAGGATACACTTAATCAGTCTCAGGGATTTATCCACCTTAAGGTCGCTCGCACACAATGGGACGTATTCTCTCCCAATTCATCCACCAACATTTCTGTCACCTACAACGGGACCCCACCACTGGCCATATCTTCCCATCCACTCCCCTCTCTGCGTTCCGCAGAGACCGTTCCCTCCGTAACTCCCTGGGTCCACTCGCCCCTTCGCATCCAAACCACCCCATCCCCGGGCACTTACCCCTGCAACCGCACGAGATGCAACACCTGTCCCTTTACATCCCCCCTCAACTCCATCCAAGGACCCAAACAGTCTTTCCAGGTGAGACAAAGGTTCACCTGCACCTCCTCCAACCTCATCTATTGCAACCGCTGCTCTAGATGCCAACTTATTTACATCGGCGAAACCAAGCGCAGGCTCGGCGATCGCTTCGCTGAACACCTACGTTCGGTCCGCATTAATCAAACTGATCTCCGGGTGGCCGAGCACTTCAACTCCCCCTCCCATTCCCAGTCTGACCTTTCTATCATGGGCCTCCTCCAGTGCCATAGTGAGGCACACCGGAAATTGGGGGAACAGCACCTCATATTTCGCTTGGGCAGTGTGCAGCCCAGTGGTATGAACATCGACTTCTCCAACTTTAGATAGTTCCTCTGTCCCTCCCGTCCCCTCCTTCCCAGATCTCCCTCTATCTTCCTGTCTCCACCTATATCCTTCCTTTGTCCGGCCCCCCTGACATCAGTCTGAAGAAGGGTCTCGACCCGAAACGTCACCCATTCCTTCTCTCCCGAGATGCTGCCTGACCTGCTGAGTTACTCCAGCATTTTGTGAATAAATTCTCTCCCAATTATCCGTTTACTCTTAAAAGGACATATTCCCTTTCTAGTTATTCGTTTGCTATTAATGTCCTTGTAGAATCTCTTAAGATTCTATTTTACCTTTTCTGTCAAAGCTTTCTCCTGAGCACTTTTCGCATCTGGTCTTCGGCAGATGTACTCCTAAATCTTTTCTACTCCACAGAATCCAACCAACTTTACCAGAGCAGGCCCCCAACCCTATGTCGATCAGATTGTTTAATCCTTCCAGCCTTGTCCTTATCTCTGACAGGCGCATTCTGGTGTTCGTACTGAATTATTTACTCTTTATGTTAGTGACCAGAAGGAAGAGGCAGAGTCTGGCGCAAATTGGCATGGGATCACTGTGGTTCTGCAATAAACTGAATGAGTGTTCAAATATGATTCAATGTGGTAAAGTGGGAAACGATGCACTTCAGTGAAATGGAAACAGACAGCAAAATAAGTGAAATGCAGATGGGTTCAGGTACTTTTGTGCATTAGCCAAAAAGGATAGGAAGGCACGGTAATGCAGCGGTAGAGTTGTTGCCTTACAGCGCTTATATCGCCAGAGACTCTGGTTCGATCCTGACTACGGGTGCTGTTTGTACCTTCTCCCCGTGAGTTTTCTCCGAGGCCTTCGGTTTTCTCACACACCAAAGACGTCCAGGTTTGTAGGTTGCCGTAAGTGTAGAATTGTCCCTAGTGTATCTAGGGTAGTGTTAGTATGCGGGGATCGCTGGTCGGTGCGGACTCGGTGGGCCGAGTCTCTAAAAACAGTTTAGAGAAGAAATGGCACGTTGAGATTTATTGTAAAGTGGTTGAAGTTTAGCAACAAGGAAGCTTTGTCACAATTGTGCAGTTGGCTAGGCCACATCCAGAGCATAGATTTGATTACCTTAACAGCGAAATGATATAATAGCAAAGGAGGCAGCACGCCGTGAATCGCCAATTTCGGGTTTGGGATGAAGGGGTTGTTGTATCAGGAGAGGATAAACATGTTATGTTTAGAAGAATGAGGGGTGATCCTTTATATGACCCCAAGCTCCACGACTGGACAGAGGGCCGTGAATCTCTGGGAATGTCCAACCAAGAGACTTTGATAGGTTTAGCCCGTTAGAAAGATTTAAACGAAAGGGAGATACATGTTTGAAAGTGGAAGGAATTGAAATTAAAGGGAATGTGGCAAAATGGGAGTTTAGTCCAGGACTAGATCAGCCATGACCACATTGTGGGGATTAACATTGAAATCTAGAACGCGACGCACATGTCAGATTTAACATCTATGTCCGGTGCCATCAGCAGTGAGTGGTCACCTTGGGGGGATTTGCTCTGTTTCTTTCTGTCCGTCTGTGTTCACCATAGAATTACATCCCATGGACAAGCCGTTCGGCCCATCTTCTGCGGCCAATGTTTCTGTTCCACTCAACATCCCTCTTATCTACTCACTACATCCGGCAACAATGCCCCGATTTCGAGGAAGCCTCGTGTGTTTATCCCACTTCCCCTCAAATGTATCTGCAGCATTGGCTTCAGCTACACCTGTGCAAGTGAGATTCACGTTCCTGTCACTGTATTTCCTACGGGATTTATTAAAGTCCATCTTACATTTCAGCTTTGACGTTTGGTCTTCTCGCTTTTGGTGATACTATTCTACCCCCACCGATTTAAATCTACCGATCATTTTAAATGTGTCCAACCCATCATCTCCGACATCTTCTCCAGATAAAATCCCACGACCTGCCCAGAGTTTCCTGTAAGTTGCGCCCTCTCAGTTATGGCATCATTTTCTTGAACATTCCTTCTATTTTGCCCGGTGTTTCTATGTCTCCACGAAAATTTCCATTCTCTGTCTATGTAATAGCGACAATACGCATTGGGAAAGGGGAATTATCTGAGGAATGTCAGAATTTGGGAGAATCTCCTGCTATCGAGATGTGGCTGTTTCATCTCAGTCGACTCAAATTTGTGTTTTATTTATTTCAGGATGAAGCTAGTCGGAAAAGGAGGTAGGACATCCTCTTGACTGAAACACTGCATATTTGTGTAGAACAGCTCGAAAGAAAATCATGCTCAGTTCATAACCAGCTGTTAAATGTTTGCAGGTTCAGCGATGAAGCCAAACTACTGTTGGTGGTAGATGGTGCCTTGCCGATTGATAAGTTTGATCGCCCTGTTTTGTTCAACACGGTATTCAGTGAAACATCTGATGACTTCAAGCACGGTAAAGCTTCTCCATTGTTCTTGGTTATGAAATATTTAAGTAATACAGATGCAAGGATTGATGTTATTAATCGATCGAAGGGAAATTGAAATGTTGTTCCAATGGGAAGGCATTAGAACAAAAGACCCCGCCGCCCCGCCGCTCACTGTGTAGATTCTGCCATAGTTTGTTTCCCCAAAATGCCATACCTCGTACTTCGAAGTATTAAACTCCATTAACCATTCCTCAATCCACCTGACCAAGCGATCAAGATCCCACTACAATTTTTGACAACCATCTTCACTATCCACTGCACCACCATCTTTACCGTCATCTGCAAACTTACTAATCACGCCATGCGCCTTCACATCCAAATCATTGCTATAAATGACAAACAGCAACAGGCCCGGCACCGAACACTGAGGTACGCCACCAGTTACATGCATCCAGTCTGAAAGAAACATCCTTCCACCTTCACCCTCTGCTTCCTTCCATTGAGCCAATTTTCTATCCAGTCGGCTAGCTGCTCCTGGATCCCATGTAATCGAACCTTCCAGAGCAGCCTACCACGTGGAAACTTGTCGAATGCCTAGCTGAAATCCATAGACAACGTCTACAGCTCTACCCACATCAACTTTTTTGGTCACATCTTCAAAACCTTAATCAGATTCGTGAGACACGATCTCTTGTGGTTAAAACCGTGCTGAATATCCCTAATAAACTCTTGTCCATCCAAATGCATGAAGATTTTTCCCGCAGAATACTCTCTAGTAAAGTTCCGTTCGCAGACATTAGACTCATTGGCCTGTGGTTCCCAGGCTTGCAACCCTACTTAAGTAGAGACACAATATTTGCCACCCTGCGTTCAACCGGTGCCTCACCCGCATTTAATGACAACTGTGGAATCTCACCAGGGCTAATGTAATTCCCTCTCTAGCTTCCCACGGCGTCCTCGGATTTATCTGATCAGGCCCAGGAGATGTTTTTTTTACCTTCATATGCGCCAGGACCTTGAGAACTTCTTCGACTGTAATACTGACTGCTCTCAATAGAAAATAGACAATAGACAATAGGTGCAGGAGGAGGCCATTCGGCCCTTCCAGCCAGCACCACCATTCAATGTCATCATGGCTGATCATTCTCAATCAGTACCCCGTTCCTGCCTTCTCCCCATACTCCCTGACTCCACTATCCTTAAGAGCTTTATCGAGCTCTCTCTTGAATGCATTCAGAAAATTGGCCTCCACCGCCTTCTCAGGCAGAGAATTCCACAGATTTACAACTCGAGTGAAAAACATCAAACTACCACCAATCTCAATATCCTCTACCTCCGAACTACTATCTGTGTGGGAAAGAGCTGCGGGTGCTGGATTAAGCCGAAGATAGACACAAAAAGCTGGAATAACTCGACGGGACAGACAGCATCTCTGGAAAGAAGCAATGGGTGACGTTTCGGGTCGTGACTCCACTGACAGAAAATTCCACAGATTTACAACTCTGACTGAAAAAAGTTTTTCCTCATCTCCATTCTAAATGGCCCACCACTTATTCTTAAACTGTGGTCCCTTGTTCTGGACTCCCCCAACATTGGGAACATGTTTCATGCTTCGAACGTGTCCAACCCCTTAATAATCTTGAATGTTTCGATAAGATCCCCTCTCATCCTTCTAAATGTCAGTGTATACAAGCCTAGTCGCTCCAGTCTTTCAACATATGACAGTCCCGCCATTCCGGGAATTAACCTAGTAAACCTACGCTTCACGCCGTCAATAGCAAGAATATCCTTCCTCAAATTTGGAAAACAAAACTGCACACAGTACTCCAGGTTCGGTCTCACTAGGGCCCTGTACAACTGCAGAAGAACCTCTGCTCCTATACTCAACTCCTCTTGTTATGAAGGCCAACACTCCATTGACTTTCTTTACTGCCTGCTGTACCTGCATGCTTCCTTTCAGTGACTGATGCACTAGGACACCCAGATCTCGTTGTACGTCCCCTTTTCCTAACTTGACACCATTCAGATAATAATTTGCCTTCCTACTCTTACCACCAAAGTGGATAACCTCACACTTATGCACATTAACCTGCATCTACCATGCATCCGCCCACTCACACACCCTGTCCAAGTCACCCTGCAACCTCATAGCATCTAGCTCACAGTTCACACTACCACCCAGCTTTGAATTATCTGCAAATTTGCTAATGGTACTTTTAATCCCTTCATCCAAGTCATTAATGTATATTGTAAATAGCTGCGGTCCCAGCACCGAGCCTTGCGGTACCCCACTAGTCACTGCCTGCCATTCTGATAGGGACCCATATATCCCCACTCTTTGCTTTCTGTCTGCCAACCAATTTTCTATCCGTGTCCATACCCTACCCCAATACCATGTGCTCTAATTTTGCCCAATAATCTCCTATGTGGGACCCTGTCGAAGGCTTTCTGAAAGTCGAGGTACACCACATCCACCGGCTCTCTCCTATCAATTTTCCTAGTTACATCCTCAAAAAAATCCAGAAGATTAGTTAAGCATGATTTAAGCCTTCAGATCCATCAGTCTACCGAACACCATTTGGTGTCTCAATACACTTCATTTGACTACTCCATGTTCCAAGGTTCCCAAGTCCTTCTTCACAGCAAAAATAAAGGAGAAATACTAATTGAGGACCTTTCCCATTACATGAGGGGCCCCATTCTCCCCCTGTTAACCCTTGTTCCCTCAATCAATTAAAAAAAAACCTCTTGAGATTATCATCGATGTTATCTGCCAGTGCTAACCCCCGTTTTACCCCCCTCACACCCCCCCCCCACCCCCTCGAGGGGTAAAACAACTCCTTGTGATCATATGCACCTGTTATATGAACTCCTTGTTTTCATTGTCAAGTCTCTCCGGGAAGTTCGGAGAACGGTTTGCAATGATTTCAGTGTGATCTTTGCTGTTCACACCCATCAAATCTGCCCGTGCATCCCCTTTCTTTCAGAGACCCTACAACCCCAAATCTCCACCCATTCTATATCACAACCAATCATTCAACCTCTGCTTCATTCCATGGTCTAAATCCCCCCCCCCCCCTCTGTCTCACCCCACTCAAGAAAACCGAAGCAAGTTATCTGGCCCCTCCTGTCTGCCCCCATTCACTGTGATCATGCCGACAGCACCCCACATCTCTACCTCCTCTTTAACAATAGACAATAGACAATAGACAATAGACAATAAACAATAGACAATAGACAATAGACAATAGACAATAGACAATAGACAATAGACAACAGACAATAGATAATAGACAATAAACAACAGATAATCGACAATAGACAACAGATAATCGACAATAGACAATAGCTGCAGGAGTAAGCCATTCGGCCCTTCGAGCCAGTACTGTCATTCAATGTGATCATGTCTGATCATTCACAATTAGTACCCCGTTCCTGCCTTCTCCCCATACCCATTGACTCCGCTATCATTAAGAGCTCTATCTAACTCTCTCTTGAAACTATCCAGAGAATTGGCCTCCAATGCCTTCTGAGGCAGCGAATTCCACAGATTTACAACTCGAGTGAAAAACATCAAACTACCACTAACCTCAATATCCTCCACCTCCGACCTACCTCCATTTCTGTGTAGGAAGGAACTGCCGTTGCTGGATTAGGCCGAAGACAGACACAAAAAGCTGGAGTAACTCGACGGGACAGACAGTATCTCTTGAAAGGAGCAATGGGTGACGTTTCGGGTCGTGACTCCTCTTCAGACTAGTTATGGATAAGGGAAACGAGGGACATCCCTAACTAGTCTGAAGAAGGGTCTCGCCTCTAAACATCACCCATTCCTTCTCTCCAGAGATGCTACCTGTCCCGCTGAATTTCTCCAGCGTTTTGTGTCCATATCTGTATAGCCCGCTTCGTTTATCTAACCCCGCCGCAATCTCATGATCCCATTTATTATGGATTGATAAATAATCCTCTGCACTGGTCCACCCCGCCCGCACGATCCCGGCACCATCCGTTCCCGATACCTCACGCAATTCCCCTCTCCAGCCGGGATAACAAATTACCGGGAATGAACGCCTACCTGTTGCTAACTCGGAGCGGCTTCTCCCCTGGTCCTGGGACCGCGTTGCTCGACCCCCGGGGACTCTCTGATTCTCTGCTTCTCCCTCCCCCAGTCTCCGTCGCCCATGATGTGGAAACAGCGCATCCGTTATTGGAGGTGTCTGAGGATCGGAAGAGGGTGAAATGGACTGGGACCCTGAAGAATCTCCCTGACACCGGGAAAAGATTCACAGCCTGGCCGTGTGTGCTGGGATCGGAAGCATTCACATCGGGGAGATATTACTGGGAGGTGGAGGTGGCGGGGAGTCGGTGGTGGAGTCTAGGAGTCGCCGCAGAGCCTGTGGAGAGGGAGGGAGAAGTCGACCTGACCCCCGAGACTGGGGTCTGGAGGATCAAGCGGGATGATGACGAGTTTTATGCTCTTACCACCCTTCCATCCCGTCTCCCCGTCCGCCCTATCCCCGGGAGGGTGGGAGTTTATCTCAGTTACGAGTCCGGGACGGTTTCATTTTGCGACGCGGACACCAAGTCCCATATCCACGCCTTCACTGGGAACACATTTACGGAGAAACTTTATCCTTTCTTCGGGCCTTGGGATGTGAACCAGTGGCTGAGAATCTGCTCTGGTTCCGCTCCGGGTGTGTAAAAGGGTCGGGTCCCGGGACCGGCGTCAGGAGCGGGGCTCAGGGGCTGTGGGGCAGAAACCCGGTGGACAACAGGTCGGCGCTGAACGGGTCCCATTTAATCCCCAAATTCCGCGTCGTAAACCCCTATTTAGCGCGGATATAAACCAGAGGGAACGGAAATGTGGGGAGAGTGAAATAAACAGCAACAGTAATTGAAGCAGTCGATTCCTTCATTTTAACGCGTTAACTGTGTCGGTCAACGGAACAGGAATACGTTTGTGACAATATAAAGATTGAAACAGTCGCCCTTCCAGCGGGTTCAGCAGCAGCCGCGGGCGGCGGGTCCTGAGCTCTGGGCTCCCCAGGTTCCTAAACGACCCCCGACTCACACGGCGGCACAAGCGGGGTTGGTGAGGACTACAACAGCGGCGCAAAGGAGAGTTTGAGACATGTGTAGACAGGAAGGAGGAACGATGAGGCAAAGTCAATATTCGATATGACAGATGTAAGGAATCGGTTGAAGTAATTGTATAAAAATCAAAGTGTTTGAGGAACTTCGCGGCCAGGCAGCATCTGTGGAGGGAGATGGACACGCGCGCACTCGCCGCACGGCGGCGCAGCGGTAGAGTTGCCGCCTTACAGCGCCAGAGATACGGGTTCCAACCTAACGACGGGCGTCGTCTGTACGGACTTTGCGCCTTCTCCCCCTGACCGCGTGGCTCTGGTTTCCTCCCACACCCCAAAGACGCACAAGTTTGTAGGTTAACTGGCTTCGGTAAAGATTGTAAATTGTGTCTCGTGTGTAGGATAGTACCAGTGTACGGGGATCGATGGGCCGCGCGGACTCGGAGGGTCGAAGAACCTGTTTCCACGCAGTTTGTTTCGTTTATTGTCACGTGTACCGAGGTACAGTAAAAAGCGTTTGTTGCCTGCTAACTAGTCCGCATTACCTCTAAACGAAACTAAACACACCCGCACGCACACACACACACACACACACACACACACACGAACAAACAAACACACACACGCACACACAAAATTGTGAGGGCATTCTTTGAAAATGTAAGGGAGATGCATATCTGGTTTCCGGGTTGCATAGCTGGGTTTGGAGCCCACTTTAAATGTAATGGCTGAGGCCAAACACATCGCGAAAATTCCCACGCTTACCTGACCGTCAAGCTGTCGCCTCCAATCTACCTGTCAAATGACCTGACGGTAAATAAATTGGTTTAACACAAGCATTTTATGGTATTTTGAAATTACTTTACTTATTTTAATATTATGTGCTTCTAAACGCATCTAAGCTGGGGACAGCATGCGACAGCGCCCGCAATAAGCAACGATACCTGGCGATAAGCCAGCTGTCGCCGAGAAATTTCAAACCGGATGATTTCTCAGCGATGCGTCGAGATCCACTACGATTTTTGGAAGACTCCTCACGATCATGCCCGCGACACCCCGGCGAATTGTCGGACACAGCCTAGTCGCCGGCAGTCGCCTTAAAATCGCCTAAGTGGGACAGGCCCTTAACTCGGCAGTCTGAAGAAGGGTCTCGTCCTGGAACGTCACCTATTCCTTTTGTCCTCTGGCCCGCTGAGTTACTCCAGCTTTTTGTGTCTAACTTTGGTTTAAAGCAGCATCTGCAGTTCCTTCCTACACGTACAGGAGTGAGATATTGGAGGGTACATACAGCATTGTGTCAGAGAACACCAGGTAGTAAAGGTTGGCGTGGCGCAAACAGTAAAAACAAATCTTTGATGTAATAACATACAGTAATAAACCGTGATATAGGGGCGCGAGAGGGCGTGTCTAATGGCATAAAGCTGATCTTCTAGCAGAGAGTCGGGTGGGAGGGGAAAAGTATGAATGAGATGTGCGAGACCAGCTTTGTTTTACACAGAGAGTGGCGGGTGCCTTCCACGTGCTTATAATGATAACCTCAATGTTATGACAATCTGCAGTCCGATGGAGTTATACAGCCCCTCGGCCCAGCATGTCCATTCCGACCAACATACCCCATTTACATTACTTCTACCTGCCCGCGTTTGACTTGTACGTCTCTAAATTTCTTCCTATCGATGAACCTGATTAAATGTATTTTAAGTTGTGTTATAATACCTGCCTCAACTATCACATCTGGCAGCTCGTTCCCTATGTCCCTATCTGTGTGAAGAGGTTGCTTCAAAGAGTCCTATTAAATCAGTCTGAAGAAGGGTCTCGACCCAATTCCTTCTCTCCAGAGATGGTGCCTCACCCGCTGAGTTACTCCAGCATTTTGTGTCTACCTCCTGTTAAATCATTCCTTTCTCACTTGAAACCTCTAGTTGAATTTGGACTTGAAGTCAGCACTCCCCTCTGTAACTGGACCCTCGACTTCCTGAGCGACAGACCACAATCAGTGAGAATAGGTGACAAATCTTCCTCTGCATCAGTACTCTACACCGATGCCCCGCATGCATGCGTCCTCAGCCCCCCTCCCCCCCCCCCCAACAATACTCATTATTCACTTCCGACTCTGCAGCCAAACACCAATCCAACTCAATCTATAAGTTTGCAGAGGGCACCACCTAATGGGAAAGACATCGAACAATGACGAGATGGAGTACAGAAAGGAGACTGAGAACCTTGTAACTTGGTTCCAAGACAACAAGCTCTCCCTCAATATCAGTGAGATAAAAAAGATTGTGATCGACGTCAGGTACCGAAACAGTACACACACCACGGTACATATTGATGGCGAGGAAATGGAGATTCCTAGGAATAAATATCACCGGCATTTTGTCCTGGACCAGCCACGTGGAAGCTATGGCCAAGTGTCCCGGCCAGCAGCGAGCTGGGAGAGCCCCGACAAGCTGGGCTAAGCCCTCCAGCATGCCCGGCTCGCCCACCGCGGATCCACCGGCGTCGGCGAGCTGCCGCTGAGCGCAGCGGATCGCCGGAGTGCGAGGTGGGCCGTCGACAGCGAGGTGCGAGGAGGGCCTTCGGAGAGCGAAGTTGAGTTTAGTTTAGGTTAGAGATACAGCGCGAAAGCAGGCCCTTCGGCCCACCGATTCCGCGCCGACCAGCGATCCCCGCACTGTCCTAACCGTAACAGTATCCTACACACACTAGGGAGAATTTACACATTCAGCAAGCTTACAAACAAACATGTTCACTTACAAACCTGTACGTCTTTGGAGTGTGGGAGGAAATCGAAGCTCTCGGAGAAAACCCACGCGGTCACGGGGAGATCGTACAAACACCGTACAGAAAAGGACCCGTAGTCGGGATCGAACCCGAGTCTCCGGCGCTGCAAGTGCTATAAGGCAGCGATACTACCGCTGCGCCACCGTGCAGCAGTCGGTGTGCCGTCGAGGAATGAGGAAGGACGTCGGAGAGCGACGTTGGCCGCCAAACAGGAGGGCCATTGGAGAGAGAGGAAGGCCGTTGGAGAGATGGACGAGGGCCTCGCAGAACGAAGGAGCCATCCGGCGGCGGCCGGAGGAGGAGGGCGGGGGGAGGCAGTAGATAGGACTGTTCCGTGAACATTTGTAAATTTGTGGCACCAAAACGTGGCAACACTTGTGTAGGGCCTCAGTTAGGTATGCTGTACGATTAACCGGAGTTGTAAGCAAAACAAAGCATTTGACTGAACTGTGACAATAAACGTATGATTGAAGAAACCATATCAATACCTCTACTTTGTTAAAATCTTAGGAAGTTCGGCACGTCCCCACAAGCCGCACCAACGTTAACAGCTTCGCGGGAGAAGGCATTTAATCGGCGTGCACCATAGACTGTTTTTGGCACAGCTCCATCCAAAACCGCAAGACATTGCCGGCGCCGATTGCCGATGGACATTCAACCATCACACAAACCAACCTCCCTTCCATTGATTCCGTCTACACCTCGCTGCCTCGGCAAGGCCGCCAGCATAATGTAGGACGGGTCACACTCCGGTCACTCCCTCTTCTCCCCTCGCAAAATAAGTGACATAGAGATAAAATGAAATCACCGGCGGTTGGATTCGTTGCAACTGGAGAAAAAAAAACAAATTCAATTACGCAACGGGCCAGGCGGCATTTCTGTAGAACATGGATGGGTGTGGTTTCAGGTCGGGCCCTTCTCCAGACATTGTAAGGTGGGAGAAGGGTAGAGAAAGCTGGAAGAGAGGCGCGAGTAGCCAAAGCCTGGCAGATAACAGGTTGATACTGTAGAGTTTGGTAGGAAGATGGTTCAACATAACCATCACACAGAGATAAAAAGCTTGTATGCACTGGAATTTAGAATGATGAGAGGAGATCTTATCGAAACGTATAAGATTATTAAGGGGTTGGACACGTTAGAGGCAGGAAACATGTTCCCAGTGTTGGGGGAGTCCAGAACAAGGGGCCACAGTTTAAGAATAAGGGGTAGGCCATTTAGAACTGAGATGAGGGAAAACTTTTTCAGTCAGAGAGTTGTGAATCTGTGGAATTCTCTGCCTCAGAAGGCAGTGGAGGCCAATTCTCTGAATGCATTCAAGAGAGAGCTGGATAGAGCTCTTAAGGATAGCGGAGTCAGGGGGTATGGGGGAGAAGGCAGGAACGGGGTACTGATTGAGAATGATCAGCCATGAGCACATTGAATGGCGGTGCTAGCTCGAAGGGCCGAATGGCCTCCTCCTGCATCTATTGTCTATTGTCTATAAAGGCATGAGATGTGATGGAAAGGGATTGATGAGTTGCGAATTGTGAAGTTAGGGGAAGGATGCACCTGAGGGGCATGAAACAGGTGCGCGTCCAGATACGACACACGGGAGGGGGCGGAAAAGAGGGGTGGGGGAGGGGTGTGTGCTAGCGAAAAAGTCAGAGGATTGTAGCTACCTAAATCTGAAGAATTCAATGTTCATCCCATTGAGTTGTACGCTACCCAAGTCGTATATGAGTTGATATTTCTCCAGTTTGCGCGTGGCTTGTCTCTGACAATGGATGGGATCCTGGACTGCAAGATCAACATGGGAATGGGAAGATGAGGTACCCGGAGTTGGAGTGTGCCTCGGCGAAACGGTCGCCGAGTCTACGCTTGGCTAGTCTATGTTATAACTTAAACTGTGAGACGACACCAAAATCTATCTATCTATCTAAATATTACCAAGACTCTCATCTTGTTTGTTTGTATATATGTTTATTAGTTTGTCCGTTTGTTTGTGTCCGTTGATCGGGAAATACATCCAAAATGGTACACGATAGCGCTATTATTTTAGATCCACCTTACTCACCATTATCCTGGGGTGTGCAGTGGCAGGTTTCGTTCAAATTGCTGTTGTATTTTTAATGTTATTGACATTTTAAAGTTTGAAAAATCACTTTTCCATTTCACCTGGCCATCAGCCGCGTTCGACCGCACAATGGGAGAAAGTCCGCGCAGTTGGCCCTGTTGATCCAACACAGATGCTCCTCGACTTACGATGCTTCCACTTACAATATGTCGACTTACGATATTTCGACTTTGCTGTGGTGCAAACCCGTCCAAACGGCCGGGGGGGGAGGATAAGGGTGGGTTGAGGGGGGATGTAGTGGGTGAGTGGGGGGGAGGGGGATGGGGGTAAGGGGGGTTGAGGGGGGTTGAGTGGGGATGGAGTGGGTAAGTGAGTATGTGTGTGTGTGTGTGTGTTTGTGTGGGTGAGTGTGGGGGAGGGGTGTTTGCACGGACGGTTGCCGGGCTCGCAGGAGAGATTTTGACCCAACCGGTCCACGCCTGTCTAGTGTGATTAAAAATTATGTGCCGCACTGCATAATTGGACATCGTGTTCTGTTTCTCTGGGTTTAATATTGAACATTCATTGTTCGATAATTGATTTGAACGTGCCATGTTGACATGCTCCATTCACTCTTCCGTGGATATAAATGTGACGTTGGGGGAGTCCAGAACCAGGGGTTACAGCTTAAGAATAAGGGGTGGGCCATTTAGGACTGAGATGAGGAAAAACCTTTTCGCTCTGAGAGTTGTGAATCTGTGGAATTCTCTACCACAGAAGGCAGTGGAGGCCAATTCACTGGATGTTTTCAAGAAATAATTAGATTTAGCTCTTGGGCTAACGGATACGGGGAGAAAGCAGGAACGGAGTATTGATTTTGGATGATCTGCCATGATCAAATTGAATGGCGGTGCTGGCTGGAAGGGCCGAATGGCCTACTCCTGCATATACTATCTATGTTTTTATAAAGAAGGGTGAGGGGTGCATGCGAAAGAGGGCGAGGGAGGGTTGCAGCTACTTACATTTGAAAAATGCAATGTCCATGCCGTTGGAGTGTAAGCTACCCAAACCGAATATGCGTTCCTATTCCTCCAGGTTGCGTGTGGTATGACTATTACAATGGATGAGATCCTGGACTGAAAGATGAGCATGGGAGTGGGAAGATGAGCTATGATGGCTAGCCACCCGGAGTTCTAATCTGCCTTGGCGAAACGGACTCGGGGTCTATCCTGGCTTAGTTTACGTCGTAACCGAAACTGTGAGGTGACGCCAAAATGCGATATAAAATTTGGAGCCACACACCCATTACGTGGACTTCGTGTTCTGCTTCTCTGGGTCCAATTTTGAACATTAGAATTAGAAAATGGATTTGAGCAAACCATTGTGATATACTCCACTCCCTCTTCCGTGGTTACAAATGTGATGAAGAAGGGGTTGTATTTCGGATCTCTTGAGTTAAGGGCCGCCAACACCAACCACATTGTCACCCTGTAAATGACAGGGCCAGGCCATTCACATTGCATCTTGGATCCAGACACAGGTCGGTAAACAACCCGCCGCCCCCTATAGACTTTGCAGTGATTCTACTCCACTGAGAGATTGGTGACGTTACTTCACTTGTTTGGAAAGAACAATGTTTGTTCACTAATGTCATTGCTCCATCAAAGGCCGTTCCCACCGGAGGGTTTCGAGGGGTATTAATGAGGATCCGGATCCGCGCTCCTTGCTCCATTGTGTCACCCGAGCGAGCTCCCGACATCTTCCAGAATGTGGCGCGCTCCGATTCTGTACATGAAGGAAATCTCCTATCCGATCCTGGTGGTGCTTGGAATCCCATGTGAGTCCTGTCATGACCTTCAAAATGTTGCTTATTTCGCTTAATGATACCGCGAGTTGTGTATGTTCCTGTTGTTTTAATTGAGTTCTTCCGCTCTCTGTTGCCGCTTGAATTTGGCATTCTCGCCGCGTCCCTCGACCTGTGTCTCTCTCTAACTGAGAGCGTTAGATATAGAGCTGATAACGGAATCAAGGGATATAGCGAGAATGCAGGAACGGGGTACTGATTGTAGATGATCAGCCATGATCATATTGAATGGCGGTGCTGGCTGGAAGAGCCGAATGGCGTACTCATGTATCTATTTTCTATTTTTCTATGTGTCCTTTGGTCTTTGCTTTCCCTGCCTTGCAGAAACCTACGCCGTTTACGAGTCAGCTTGTAAAGGATTGGAGTCCTCTTAATCCGCTCTGCATCAGTGCGGGCGTCAGCGGTTAGGGGGAGAAAGCAGGAGAATGTGGTTGAGTGAAAGATAGATCAGATGGTTGAATGGCGGAGTTGACTTGATGGGCCGAATTGCCAAATTCGGCTCCTAGAACCTATGAACTTATGAACTCTCTCTGAGCAAAATATTCTCGTCCCTCCCCCGCGAGTTAGTCGTGCTCCTGCAAAGAAACGTTGGTTGAAGCTCCCGACTCCTCGCTCTCAGCGGCTCCGGGGAACGGATTGGCTCCTGGTGCGGGTGTTTGATCCGGTTTATCGCGGCCCAACATTATCTCTTGCTAGGACCGCGAAGACCGTACCTCCTGATACAGAGGGATACTTGGTCACAGGCGCAAGCGGCGTGGCCATTTTCCACGCAGGTGGTGCCAATCGCAGAAGCCGCGCTGCCAGAGCTGAAAGATCTATTCAATGTTGCAACTTCTGAGCCTCCAATGTCACGACTCTCTAAAACCACCGCCGTGCCCGTCGGCTTACGCGAACCGGAGGGCAAACGTCAAAGTGATCAGTGACATAGAATATAAAATATAGAAGACAGAATAGTAGCGGAGATATAAGGAGCGAGATTGTTACACCGAGAATGCTTAGTTCGCACTTTGGCTTGTCGCCCGCATTCTAGCGAGGATGTGAAAGATTTAAGAAGACGTAGAAGAGGTTTAGCAAAATGCCAGCTGGATTAGAGGGTTTTAACTACAAGGAGAGATTTGATAAAACTCTGTTTAATTTCTCTGAATGCGAGAGATTGAGGGGGGACGATAGAATTATTTGCAATTATGAGAGACCATGATAGGGTAGACAGTCGGAACCTTTGTTTCCCAGGGTGGAAATGCAAATGACCAGAGGGCAGAGCTTCAAGGTAAGAGGGGAATGTTTAAAGTAGATGTGGGGTAAAGGCCGTCACACAGAGAGTGTTGGGTGCCTGGAACGCGCTGACATGGGAGAGACGCGTTGAAATGCAGAGAATGGCTGGTGTGAAGGCAAGAGTGGCCGCACGGTGGCGCAGCGATAGTGTCACTGCCTTACAGCACCGGAGACCGGTGTTGGATCCCGACTACAGGTGCTGTCTGAAAGCACCAGTTATCCTTGTGAACACGTGGGTTTTCTCCGGGCGCTCCGGTTTCCTCCCACGCTCCAAAGACATGCAGGCTTGCAGGTTAGACACAGAATGCTGGAGTAACTCAGAGGGCAGGCAGAATCTCTGAAGAGAAGGAATAGGTGACGTTTCGGGTCGAGACCCTTCTTCAGACTGATTAATTGGCTTCTGTAAATTGTAAATTGTACCAAGTATGCAGGATCGAGTTAGTGTATGGAGTGGGCGCTGGTCGGCGCGAACTTGGAGGACCGAAGCGCCTGTTTCCACGCTGTATCTTTAAAGTCTCAAGTCTAAAGAAGCGATTAGTTTCTCATGTCAAAATTCTCGGCGCGGACATTGTGAGCCGATGTGACTGTTTCTGTGCTGTACTGTTCTGTATTATTATCTGCAATGGTTCCTCTTCGATGATGTTGAGGAAGGACATTCTTGCTATTGGGGGAGTGCAGCGTAGGTTCACCAGGTCAATTCCCGAGATGGCGGGACTGACATATGACGAAAGAATGGGTCGACTGGGCTTGTTATAATTAAAATTTAAGGATGAGAGGGGATCTTATAGAAACATATAAAATTCTTAAGGGATTGGACAGGCTCAATGCAGGAAAAGTATTCCCGGTGTTGGGGGAGTCCAGAAACAGGATTCACAGTTTAAGAATAAGGGGTCGGCCATTTAAGACTGAGATGAGGGGGGGGGGGATCATCCAGAGAGTTGTGAATCTGTGGAATTCTCTGCCACAGAAGGCAGTGGAGGCCAACTCACTGGATGTTTTCAAGAGAGAGTTAGATTTAGCTCTTGGGGCTAACGGGGAGAAAGCAGGAACGGGGTACTGATTTTGGATGACGAGCCATGGTCATGTTGAATGGCGGTGCTGGCTCGAAGGGCCGAATGGCCTACACCAGAACCTATTTTCTATGTCGTTGCTTGTAATGCTATCTCTGCCCCCTCTCTTCCACTCAGCAATTGATCATTTCGCTGTGCTTTGTTCCTTCACCAGCGAACGTGCTGACGTCTGTGATCCTGTGCCGGGGAAAATGCGGTCTCACCAAAGGAATCACCCTCTACATGGTAGCGATGGCAATGTCCGACCTGCTGGTGGTCATCTCTCACGTGTTGCTCAGAGAAATCTTCCTTTACTATTTACCCAACTCCTTCCTCGCCCTCAGCACGATCTGCCCTTCACATGTACACTTGCGGATCGCCAGCATGGACTACTCCATCTGGTTAACAGTGTCCTTCACCTTTGACCGTTTTGTCAGTATTTGCTGTCCGAGGCTGAGGCTCGTCTATTGCACGGATAGGACGGCCGCCGCGGTCATTGTGTTCATGGGCCTGTTCAGCTGTTTAAAGTACGTTCCCTTTCACGTCCTGTACGAGCCACGCTTCACTATAGGCAAGGTCGACTGGGGGTGCCGGCCCAAACCCGACTACTTCACCTCCATGTGGTGGGTAGCTTTCACCTGGATGTGCAGCATCTCCGTCTCCTTACTCCCCTTCGGCCTCATCGTGCTCCTCAACGGGCTGACCATCAACAACATCGTAGCGGCCAGCAGGGTCCGCCGGCGCCTGAAGTCGCAGGAATGTAAGGACACTGAAACGGAGAATCGGCGCAAGTCCATCTTGTTGCTCTTCACCGTGTCCGGCACCTCCATATTACTCTGGACCACGCCAACGGTGAGTTGGATCTCCACACGAGCCACCATCAATTTCGCGTCCTCGGATTTCACAAACCCCTGGAACGTCGCCAATGAGGTCGGAATCTTACTCATTCGGGTCAGCTGTTGTGCCAACACCTGTATCTACGCAATGACCCAAAGCAAGTTCAGACAGCAGGTGAAGAGCGGCTTCAAGTTTCTAACTCGTTGTCTTAGAAAACCCGTGAAACTGGCGAGGTAGTCAGCAAGCGTTGTAATTTGATTGTGACACCTCTGTTGTTGGTTTAGGTACAATGTGGAAACAGGCCAAGCACTAGTTTAGTGTATTTTTAATCACTTATGACCTCATGACCTATGCCCACCATGTTTGAAAAGCAAACCACAAAACATGCGGATGTCAGAAATCTGATGTAAAACCAGAAAGTGCAGTAAATGCTCAACTGGTCAGACAGCATCTGCTGAGAGTGGGAGAGGTACAGACCTGATCCTTTAGGCCACTGACCGTTCATCAAAACAGTACTGCAGACCTCCATCCATCCATTCAGATAGTTTAGTTTAGAGATACAGCACGGAAACAGCCCCTTCGGCCCATTGAGTTCGCACCGACCAGCGATCCCCGCACATTAACACTATTCGAGACACACTGGGGACAATTTTACATTTTATACCAAGCCAATTAACCCGCAAACCTGTGAGCCATTGGAGTGTGGGAGGAAACCGAAGATCTCGGAGGGAACACACGCAGTTCACGGGGGAGGGACGGACAAACTCCGAACAGACAGCACCCGCAGTCAGGATGGAACCCAGGTGTCAGGCGCTGTCATGCGGCAACTCCACCGTTGCGCCACCGTGCCGCCCTGGGAACTGGTGGGAACGATCCAGCGCCCTGGACTCCCCTTCAGTGCCCACAATCAACTTCCTCATGACCAGAGGCAACAAAGATCGGGTTCTACAAACAAGACATTTCCAGGTTTTACTTGACGAAACAAGTCTTTATTGTAAAGGATTATGTCTGGTATTCATTATTTCATTTTTCCAAATGTAAAAATGCGAACACTCACAATCACATCGGGCGTTTCAAAATCAATCAATGGGGGTAGGAGGAGATTGTTTAAACAACATCAAAAATTAATACTCATGTTCATGAAAATAATGAACAATGTTTTTATTTTCCATTTGTGATCATTAACTAGTGCAGTGATCAGCAGGAATCAGCTACTGAGATTCAGTTACTGTGGAGATGTGGATGGGGAAAGGGGTTAATGTTATTGAACCTCTGGAGCGTGGGGTTGGTGATGGGCGTTAACATATGATGAGCGTTTGACGGCACTGGGCCTGTACTTGCTGGAGGTTAGAAGGATGAGGGGGACCTCATTGAAACGTACAGAATAATGAAAGGCTTGGATAGAGTTGGTGTGGGGAGGATGGTTCCGCACGTGGGTGAGATTAGGACTAGAGGTCATAGCCTCACAATTAAAGGACATTCTTTTAGGAATTTGAGGAGGAATTTCTCGAGACACAGGGTGGTGAATCTGGGGGATTCTTTGCCACAGAAGTCTGTGGAGGCCACGTCAGTGGATATATTTAAGGCAGAGATAGATAGGTTCTTGATTAGTTTGGTGTCAGAGGTTAAGGGGAGAAGGCAGGAGAATGGGGTTAGGAGTGAGAGATCAGCCATGATTGAATGGCAGAGTAGACTTGATGGGCCAAATGGCCTGATTCTGCTCCTATCACGTTGGATCTTATGATGGGCATATAACAGCGGCATCTATAATAGGGATAGTGCCAGAGAGTGAGACATAGAGGGAAGAACAGACACACGGACAGGAAGGGTTTAAAGAGATATGGGGCAAACACGGGAAATGGGATGAGCATAGATGCGGTATCTTGGTCGGCATGGACGAATTGGGCCCAAGTGCTTTATAACTCTGTACCAAAGTGATTGAGGAGCGTGTAGAGGGAAGGAGAACCATATCTATCATACTGTTAGTTACTTCGGGTCAGGTTGGTGCGGTTGGGAATGCTTCCAAGATTGCGCCCAACACAGGCGACTATTTGCGTGATAGCCACAGAAGCAGATCTACAAACTCACATTACAATCGCTCCACACTGTTAAATCTGTACACACTGTAAATGAATTGATTGTAATTATGTATTGCCTGTTTGCTGAATGGTTCGCATGCAACAAAGAGCTTTTCCCTGTACCTCGATATGGTGTATACGTGACAATAAATTAAACTGAAACGGGCTTTTGCAAGTCAAGTCAACTTTTGCTTTTAATATGCACAAGTATACCACATACTGTTTGATGCTTAAAATTCCTACTGAATGGATGTCATGATCCCACGTAATGTCAGAACCCGACCCAGGTTCCGTTGAAGAAAACCATTAAAATCACTTCCAGGAAAAAAATGTTGAAATTCCTTGAACGCGACAGTCCACAAACTAATTCAGCTTCAAAGCTCAATCAGAGGCCGACCGACAGTTCGGTGTATGTCAGTCTTCATTGGATGCATCTATACATACACACAGGGCCGACACACACACGTGCACTCACACACACATCTGCATGTGCGCACACGTTCACTCACACACGTACATACATGTACACACAAATCCATAACGCACACAGGGCCGACCGACAGTTCACTATCAAAGGTGATCGGTGTATGGCAGCGTTCATTGGATACATCTGTATACACACGTAACATACACACACACGCACATACATGTACACGCACATGGAAAATGCACGCAGGGCTGACTATATATACACATGGGCACACACGGTCACACACGTATGTTGGATGCATCCGTACACACACGCATGTAACACACACAGGACTGACAGTTCACTATCATTGGTGATCGATGTGTGGCAGTGTTCATTTGGTGCATCTGTGTACACACACACTCAGCCACACAAGCGTAACACACACATATGAAGAGAAAGCAACTTCAGATCCTGATTCCTGGGATCGCGGTGAATCACTGTGACTGTAAGCGGCTCTCACTGTCTGTCAGTCAGTCAGATCTGAAATCAGTTCTTACGCACATCTTCAACTTGCCTCGGTGGCTGGAGACGACGATTCTTGCTCTGTTGCACCAGTCACTGAAAACAAAGGAACACAACTAGTGAGTGATGTTGGAGGGGGCACAGCCGAGAGGGAAACAGACAGTAATAAATTATTGGGGGACGCACACAGTAATGTGCCCAGAGTGCACATGGTGCAAAACGGTAAAACAATATTTGAGGAAACATTCAGTAATAAATCATGATAGAGGGCTCGGTAAGTCCCACTGAGTTACTCCAGCATTTTGTGTCTATCTTTGGTCAATAAGTATCAGAGGGCCTGTCTATCAGTGGAAAGGTAATCTTCTGATATATAAAATGGTGAGAGGAGCAAAGTTTCAAGGAGATGTGCGAGGCAAGTTGTTTTTCTCGTTGTCACTTTACACGGAAGGTACTGAGTGCCTGGACTATGCAAGGGTGGTGAATCTGTGGAATTATTGGCCATAGAAGGCTGTGGAGGCAAAGCAGTGAATATATTTAACGCAGAGATAGATAGATTCTTGATTAGTGCAGGTGTCAGAGGTTATGGGAGATTTCAATATGCAGGTAGACTGCGAAAATCAGGTTGGTACTGGACCCAAAGAAAGGGAGTTTGTAGTGTGCCTCCGAGATGGATTCTTAGAGCAGCTTGAACTGGAGCCCACCAGGGAAAAGGCAATTCTGGATTTAGTGTTGTGTAATGTACCGGATTTCATAAGGAAACTCAAGGTAAAGGAACCATTAGGAGGTAGTGACCATAATATGTTTTAGTCTGCAATTTGAGAGGGTAAAATCAGAAGTGTCAGTATTGCAATTGAACAAAGGGGACTATGGAGGCATGAGAGAGGAGCTGGCCAAAGTTGACTGACAAGGGATCCTAGCAGGGATGACGGTGGAACAGCAATGGCAGGAATTTCTGGGAATAATCCAGAAGATGCAGGATCATTTCATTCCAAAGAGGAAGAAAGATTCTAAGGGGAGTAAGAAGCAACCGGGTCTGACAAAGGAAGTCAAGGACAGTATAAAAATAAAAGAGAAGACTTATAACATAGCAAAGATGAGTGGGAAGCCAGAGGATTGGGTAACTTTTAAAGAACAGAAGGTAACTAAAAAGGCAATATTGGGAGAAAAGATGAAGTACGAAGGTAAGCTAGCCAAGAATATAAAGGAGGATAGTAAAAGCATCTTTAGGTATGGGAAGAGGAAGAGATTAGTGAAGACAAATGTGGGTCCCTTAAAGACAGAAACAGGTGAATTTATTATGGGGAGCAAGAAAATGGCAGACGAGTTGAAAAGGCACTTTGGTTCTTTATTCACTAAGAAAGACACAAATAATCTCCCAGAAGTACTAGGGTACAGAGGATCGAGGGTGACGGAGAAACTGAAGGAAATTCACATTCAGTCAGGAAATTGTGTTAGGAAGACTGATGGGACTGAAGGCTGATAAATCTCCAGGGTCTGGTCTGCATCCCAGGGTAGTCAAGGAGGTGGCTCTAGAAATCGTGGACGCAATGGTGATCATTTTACAATGTTCTTTTGATTCTGGATCAGTTCCTGTGGATTGGAAGGTAGCTGATGTTATCCCACTTTTTAATAAAGGAGGGAGAGAGAAAACAGGGGATTATAGACCAGTTAGCCTGACATCAGTGGTGGGGAAGTTGCTGGAGTCAATTATTAAAGATGTAATAACGGTGCATTTGGAGAGCAGTAACAGGATCGGTCCAAGTCAGCATGGATTTATGAAGGGGAAATCTTGTTTGACTAATCTTCTGGAATGTTTTGAGGATGTAACAAGTAAAATGGATAAAGGAAATATAGTGTATCTGGACGTTCAGAAAGCCTTTAATAAGGTCCCACACAGGAAATTAGTGGGAAAAATTAGAGCACATGGCATTGGGGGTAGGATATTGACATGGATCGAAAATTGGTTGGTAGACAGGAAACAAAGGGTAGGAATTAACGGGTCCTTTTCAGAATGGCAGGCAGCGACTAGTGGGGTGCCGCAAGGCTTGGTCCTGTGACCGCAGCTATTTACAATATATTTTCATGATTTAGATGAAGGAATTAAAAGTAACATAAGCAAATTTACAGATGACACAAAGCAGGGTGGCAGAGTAAACTGTGAAGAGGCTATGAGGATGCAGGGTAACTTGGGTAGGTTGGGTGAGTGAGCAATGTATGGCAGATACAGTATAATGTAGATAAATGTGAGGTTATCCGCTTTGGTGGCAAGGACAAGGCAGATTATAATCTGAATGGTACCAGATTAGGAAAAGGGGAAGTGAAACGAGATGTGTGTGTCCTTGTACATCAGTCACTGAAAGTAAGCATGCAGGTACAGCAAGAGGATTTGAGTAGAGGAGCAAAGAGGTCCTTCTGCAGTTGTACAGGGCCCTGGTGAGGCCATACCTGGATATTGTGTGCAGTTTTGGTCTCCAAATTTGAGGAAGGACATTCTTGCTATTGAGGGAGAGCAGCGTAGGTTCACGAGGTTAATTCCCAGGATGGCGGGACTGTCATATGACGCAAGAATGGAACAAATGGGCTTGTATTCACAGGAATTTAGGATCAGAGCAGATCTTATAGAAACATATAGGATTATTAAGTCAAGTCAAGTCAAGTCAATTTTATTTGTATAGCACATTTAAAAACAACCCACGTTGACCAAAGTGCTGTACATCTGATTAGGAAAAAAAAAAAGAAACATACAGTGGCGGGCAGCCAAGACATTGGACAAGCTAGATGCTCCCGATGTTGGGGGAGTCCAGAAACAGGGGCCACAATTTTAGAATGAGAGCTAGGCCATTTAGAACTGAGATGAGGAAAAACTTCTTCACCCCGAGTTGTGAATGTGTGGAATTCTCTGCATCAGAAGGCAGTAGAGGCCGATTCACTGGATGCATTCAAAAGAGAGTCAGATAGGGCTCTTAGGGCTAGTGGAATCAAGGGATATGGGGAGAAGGCAGGAACGGGGGAGATTGTGGATGATCAACCATGATCACATTGAATGGCGGTGCGTACAGGCTCAAAGGGCCGAATGGTCTGCTCTTGCACTGATATTCTATGTTTCTCTGTTATGGGCAGAAGGCAGGAGAATGGGGTGAGGGAGAGATGAATCAGCCATGAATGAATGGCGGAGTAGACTTGATGGGACAAATTGCCTAATCCTACTCCTGTCACATGATCTTATGAACTATATGTGGCGGTAGAGGTAGATGTGATAATGGAGTTTACGAGGCAGTAGATAGGCACATGGGTATGCAAGGAATGGGGAGATATGGATGATATGCAGGTAGATAAGCGATGGTCTTGTCATCATGTTCATTGTGTGCTGAAGGGCCTGTCCTTGTGCTGTGCTGCACCATGTTTTGTGTGTCGTTGCTTCACTCTCTCTGAGACTGCGTCGCTACAAACCATTGGTTTCAGTGACTTGCACCTGGCCACCTCTGGCCCAGATGTCGGTGACGGCCGTCATGACCGCCAGGCACCTGGCAAATTCTTCGGCCGGACACCGTGCGGCGAGGGAGGAGAGTTTGCGAGCTACCTTGAGGGCCTGGCGGTATCGCTCCTGCTGCACCTTGGCCCGCTCCCTCGGCGACGCGGGCGGGAGCTGACCGCCGAGGAAGTGCTCCTGCGTCCAGCGAGCGGCGCAGAGCGAGGGCTCAAAGAGGTCGGAGCCCAGCAGCCGCCGGAGAGCCAGGACGTGCCGGCAGGGGAGCCTCATGGAGGTGCGGAAGGCACACTGGCAGCTGGCCTGGTCCATCACCAGGGCCCGGCGCCGGCACACGGGCCAGGCCCTCTCGGCCTCCACGCTGAGAAAGGAGACCGACTCCGCTTCCTGCAGCTCCGTCCGCACCCGGCGGAAGGCGAAGTCGGTGAGCAGCGCCCGGTAGGAACACTCCGCGGAGTTGTCCTCTGGCCCTGCGGGGGGCTCACTCTGCAACACCCGCTGGTCGCACTCGGCCCGCACCGTGTCCACGGCCTTCAGGAGGTCCCGGGTGAAGGAGGTCACGTTGGAGAAGTCCTCGACCGCGGCCGCCAGCCTCTGGCTCATCACCTGCACCCGCTGGAGGGTGCTGGTGAGGTAGCTCTCGTTCTCGTGCTTGAAGCCCTCCACCCACTGGCGGCGGGACCCGTGCCACGTCTTGTGGAAGTAGTCGACGGCGCTCTCCGCGTTGGAGTCCAGCAGCTGGCGGTACAGCAGGTCGTAGTCCTCAGTGGACGTGGCGTAACACATACTGTGCAGGATCTGCAGCAGCTGGCTCCTGGCGGGAAGAAAGGGATGAGGAGACAAGGTGAGGAACCTCCCGGTGCAGCAAGGTGGCGTAGCGGTAGAGTTGCTGCCTTACAGTGCCAGTCCCAGGATCCATCCTGTCTACAGGCATTGTCTGTGTGGAGTTTGTACGCTCTCCCTGTGACCATGTGGGTTTCCTCCGGGTTCTCCGGGTTCCCCCCAAGTTCCAAAGACGTGCAGGTTTGTACGTTAATTGGCCTCTGTAAATTGTCCCGTGTGTCGCCCAGAACTAGTGTGAACCAAAGATACTAGAGGAACAAGATGGACCACTCCGTTGGAATCGCCTATACTGAAGTGTAGTGTGTAAAGGAGCGGGACGTCCGCCATTTTAGTAAGCAAACCCCGCCGTTCGTTCTGCCTCTCGCAGTGTAATCAGTGTTTTGGGGGAACAGTATGTGTGATGATACCATTAAAATGCAGAAAATAACTCATCTATCAATTCATACATTTTTGTTATTTTTTCTTTTTAAATGTTTCTGCAATTTTCTGCCCACTAAAATGGTGCCATGTCCTTCTACGCTTTTTAAGGTCGAGTGGTCTATCTTGTTCCTCTAGTATCTTTGGTGTGAATGGGTGATTAATGGTCGGGCTGGACTCAGTGGGGCAAAGGGCCCGTTTCCAATCTGTATTTCCGAAACTAAACCAAACTCTCACCTCAACAGTCCCCAGCGGCTACAACAAAAACTCCACCATTTCTTTCCCTATGAAAAATAAAGTGACCTCCTCAATGACTACTGAACAGTGGAGTCAAACAGCACGGAAATAGGCCACTCGGCCCAACTCGTCCTTGCTGACCAACATGCCCCATCTAATGCTGACCAAGATGCCCCATCTAATGCTGACCAAGATGCCCCATCTAATGCTGACCAACATGCCCCATCTAATGCTGACCAAGATACCCCATCTAATGCTGACCAACATGCCCCATCTACAGAAAGGGGAGAGGAGGGTGGAAAGGAGGATGGAGATTGGGGCAGGGGTAGACTGGATTGTGCAGACCATGATGAGGAATGAGTCGCACCCTTATCTCACCCACGCCGTGACAGGAAGAGGAATATTTAGGATAAACCAATCTACCCCTCCCCCGCCCGCTGCGGTCCCACGACGGAATCACGATGCCAGAGCTTATTGTTGCCCGATGGTGGAGGAGAGGAGGGGGAGGAGAGCAGAGGGAAGGAGAGGAGGGGGGAGGAGTAGAGGAGGGGGAAGAGTGGAGGGGGAGGAGGAGAGTAGAGGGAAGAGGGGAGAGGGAAGGAGGGAGCAGGGGGAAGGAGGAGTGGAACGGTGAAGGAGGGTAGGAGTGGGTGAAGCAGGGGAGGAGTGGGTGAGGAGGAGGAGGAGGAGGAGGAGGAAACAGGAGTAGGGGAAAGGAGAGAAGGGGCGGAGGGGAAGGAGAGAAAAGGGAGGAGAAAGGAGGGGGAGAAAGAAAGAAGGGAAGGAGGAGCGGGTAAGAAAGAAGGAAAGAAGAAAGAGAGAGAGAGAGGGCAGAGAGTGGAGGAGATGGGACATGGGTAGACTGGATTGTGCAGAGGGATGAGAGTCACAACTTTACCAAACCAACACAATCTGACAGGAGGAGGAATATTTGGGCCCCCCACCCGCCCGCTCCGCTCCGCTCCGGCCCCACGAGGGAATGGCGGTGCAAGTGCTTACTGTTGCCCGGCGGTCACGTGTAGCTTCTCGGCGGTCACGTGGTCCTGGAAGACGCTCAGGGTGTGGGCGAGGCAGGCCAGCGGCTTGCAGTGGGGCAGCACGTCGGTCACCAGCTCCCCGTCACCAGCACGCCTTGCCGCCGACCACCACCGCCCGCGTTCCCTCCGCCGCCGGGTTCTTCTGCCTGAAGATGCGCAGAAGCTGCCGGACGGTCTCGCGCTCCTCGCTCTGCAGGAACCACAGGCACGCCAGCTCGCTCTCCCCGTTGCCGTCGATGGCTAGCAGCAGGTAGGTGGGCAGCCACAGGCCCGCCCAGCTGTAGGTGGCACCCACCAGCAGCACCTCGGGGAACCTCTCGAAGGTCTGCTTCATGCGGCCGTCTTGGTAGTAGATGGCCTGCAACACGTTGGCCTTGTTCACCACCATCACCACCGTGCCGTCTGCAAGCAAACGCAGACAAGAGTCAGAGAAACACAGAAAATAGGTGCAGGAGGAGGCCATTTGGCCCTTCGAACCAGCACCGCTATTCACTGTGATCATGGCTGATCATCCACAATCAGTACCCTGTTCTGGCTTTCTTCCCAAATCACTTGATTCCATCAGCCCTAAGACCGATATCTAAACCTCTCATGAAGCCCACCCCTCTTTGCACATCCAGACACAAAAACAGCTTCTTCCCATGAGGGGTAGCTCGACTTAAGAGCCGCTCTACACCACTGCATTCTGGTCTGTAAGCCAAACACTTATGAACTCTGCAAGTCCACCTTCAATATTTACATGTGCAATATTTAGCAAAGCTGCCATTTATTACTCTTGCACTTTATTTTTATATATTTAATAATACTGTTTTTTTAATTGTCTGCTTTCTCGTGTTTTTACCATGTGTCGCAATGCACCGTCAAATTCCTTGTATGTGTACAAACTAGGCCGATAAATTGAGTCTGTTCTCAAATGGATTCTGAACAAAGCACTGGTAACGCACAGTGGCAGTGGTGAGGTATGTTTGCCTTCATTGGTCGGTGCACTGAGCACAAGAGTCAGATAGTCAAGATGCAGCTCTATCAAACTCTGGAGAAACAAGGATGTGCAGATGCTGGTTCATGACAAAAGCCAAAGTGCGAGAATAACTCAGCAGGTCAGGCAACATCTCTGGAGTTTCCCCTCGCCCCTGACTCTCGGTCTGAGTAAGAGTCTTGACCTGAAACGTCTCCTATTCTTTTTCCCGAGAAATGCTGCCTGACCCGCTGAGTTACTGCAGCATTTTGTGTCCATCTCCGGTGTAAACCAGCATCTGCAGTTCTTTCCCACACATATCTGGAAAACATGGATACGTGATATTTCAGGTTGGGACCCTTCTTCAACTAATTGTGGCAAGTCGAGGGTAGGGGAGGAGGAGGAAGAAAGCTGGAAGGGAGATGGGGGCAGGACAAAGCCTTGCAAGTGACAGGTGGAGGAAGGAACTGCAGATGCAGTCTGGGTGGGGTTACAGGAGGGAAGAGTCATCTAAAGAGAGCGTGGCACGATCCAAAAGCGATCCAATGAGAAAGTATTGGGGACACAGTGGTAGAGTTGCTGCCTTACAGCGCTACAGACCCGGGTTCCATCATGACTTGGGTGCAGTCTGTATGGAGTTTGTACGTTCATGGGTTTTCTCCGGTTTCCGCCCACACTCCAAAGACTTGCAGTATTGGAGGTTACTTGGTTTCAGTAAGTTGTAATAAGAAATTGCCGCTTGTGTGTGTAAGTTAGCGTACAGGATCATCGCTGGTCAGCACCAACTCGATGGGCCGAACGGCCAGTTTCCAAGCTGTATCTCTGAAGTGTAAAAGTCATTGACTATCCCAGGGGAGAGGAGGGAGCGATCTAGTGACAAGACAGTGCACTATCATGAGATGGGGGAAGGAGGATCCACACCCAATCCTCATCCATTTATTTGGAGTATTGTGAGCAGTTTTGGCCCCATGTCTAAGGAAGGGTGTGCTGGCGGTGGAGAGGGTCCAGAGGAGGTTTACCAGAATGATACCAGGAATGTCTGGGTTACCATCTGATGAGCATTTGACGGCACTGGGCCTGTACTCGCTGGAGTTTAGAAGGATGAGGAGGGGCCTCGTTGAAACTTACCAGATAGTGAAATGCCAGGGTAGAGTGCATGTGGAAAGGATCTTTCCACTCGTGGGAGAGTCTAGGAATGATGGCTGATCTATCTTTCCCTCTCAATCCCATTCTCCTGCCC